>NC_072787.1:4922139-5283677 GCF_022539595.1 Amphiprion ocellaris | reverse complement strand
ATTTGGACAAATTCATTGTGAAATTATTCTAAATACTCAGTAGGTAAGAAGCTTTGTGAAAACCTAGATTTTTTGTGGTTAAACAAATGTATCTGATTTACCTGCTAATCACAAATACATTGTACACCTACCTCTTGTATATAAAGTTTTAATAACACTGTATTTATTGTTATGTTCTGAATTTGCTCTAAGCTTTGCTCATTTGGCTGCACATAGTAGTAGAATGTTTATTTTCCTTTCATTAACATTATCCTTGTTTGAATGCGTGTGTGTGTAAGGACTTGGAAAGCAAATTTATTGTACACATACTTGGCCAATAAAGCCGATTCGCTTTCAGTAAATGAGAATGAGCACTTAACATGAATGCATCACATGGTCCCGTTTCGTCACTTAACCTCCGTGCGGCGGTGCAGCCACCAGCTAATTTAACGGAGCTCAAATCTGCAGATGTAACAGGTTAATGATTGTGATTGACTTCAATATCCTCCAGAGAGGAAAATCACCATAATTAAACAATTATGGGTGCTTCCTTTAGCTATGTTTTAAGAGCTTAAAGTGTGCCACTGTGTACTTACTGTGTTACCACAGAAATACGTTTTTAAAGCTGTGTACATGCAAATTGAATCAGTTAGAGTTACTGTAATGGGTTACATCAGGAAAGATTTCAAAATATGCTTTGTCTCACACCAGGAATGCATTGTGATTTTACCTGTGTGTAACTTTGCCTGTATAGTCTGTTGTAGTTCATTAGGTCCCATCCCTGCCCATGAGGTCAGCCTCTCGCTGGTTAAGATCCAGGCACAAGGGGTTATCAATCATGTTTGCTCGTCTGGTTCGACCTGCGGCTCATACGT
Organism: Amphiprion ocellaris; assembly: GCF_022539595.1. Classification (NCBI taxonomy): domain Eukaryota; kingdom Metazoa; phylum Chordata; class Actinopteri; family Pomacentridae; genus Amphiprion; species Amphiprion ocellaris. Next base: position 5,282,823 of record NC_072787.1, on the reverse strand, counting down.
CAACGCCACTGTGAGGGAGGAGTTCCCATCTGTGCCCTACTCTGCCCGCCATCTCAACGATGACAAATGTGCCACCCGCAGTGGAAATATTGAGAGTTACCAGGACATTTATCAGGTAACATTTGAGCAATATGAAAGATAACCTTTTGTAAGTGGACACAGATAAAGATGTATGTTCTGCCTTTCCTCTGCACAGGCTCCATCTCAGTTTAATACTGCAAGCACCCAGAAGTAATATCATGATAATGTCTTTCATATTTAGGGTTCAGCCAGGTGTGCAGTTTGTTGGGAGGAACTCAGCCTTCAGATTTCTGGATACGTGTTGGATATTAAGTGTTGCAGGCTGTAGATTGAATATCTGCGAGTACATGTGGCCTATACGTCCAGTCACTCTGTATGAATCAAGCTAAATAACTGGCTCTGTGTTCAGTGTCTCTTGTAGAAACTGAGTGCAATGTTTGCTCAGTATTTTTTTTCTAAAAGATACCAGTGAAACTCGAGTCAACATCGACACGCCTCAGGCTGTGAAATATCTCCAGATACCTCGGATGACGACATCCGTGTCTGAATTATCTGTGGGCTTCTTTGTGGTGTTGTCAAAGTTTTGTTTGGCCTGCTGCCAGGCAACTTTCAAGTTGCTATAAATCCCTGTCTCTGTCAGTCCATTCCCCAGGCCTCTCTGCAAGCCTGTGTGCTGTGTTGGTAAAGCACTGGTTCACCATATCAAGGGTCCAATGTTTAATCAAAGACCACTAGAAATCAAAGCTGTACAGCAAACTGTTGTACAGATAGATTTGAAGCAAAGGCTATGCTTTTGCAGTCAAAGTAAAAAGGATCTTGCTTTAGAAGCACAAACTTGAACATCAAATTTAAGGGAAAACTTCACAAAAGTAGGAGGTAGTGTTGACATGAGCGACAAAGTTTTCGCATTATGATTCATGTATGTAAAAGCGATCTACCAACCACCTACTTAATATTTTGTAGGCTCAAGTCATGTTGGCAGAACAGTTCTAACCCAACACAGCATGAACTCCACAGACATGTGAAGGCTTCCAGTGGTATCACCAAGACATGAGCAGCAGTGGAAGCTGCAATCAGACATGTTTTTCCAACGCATTGTACAAAAGCATGATTGGAATAAGATCTGAGGAATTCTAAAGCCAAGGCAACACCTTGAGCTTTTTGTCAAAACATACCTGAGCAATGTTTGCAGTGTGGCAGGGAGTATTATTCTGCTGAGGAAGGCCATTGTACTAGAGGAAATACTGTTACCATGAAGAAGTCTGCAGCAATGTTTAAGTACATGTCAAAGTACCATCACATGAATGCAGGACTCAAGGTTTCCAGAACATTAGCCAGAGCATCGCATCGCCTCCACCATTCTGTCTATAGAACATGCTGTTGCCATCTCTTAACGATGTAAACAACACAGTCGGCTGTACACATGTAAAAGAAAACATGATTAATGAGACCAGGCCGCCATCTTCCACTGCTCAGTAGTGTTGTTCTAATGCTCACATGTCTATTGTAAGTGGTGGATGGGGTAACCATGCGCGCTTTGAACAAGCTACAGCTGTGCAGCTCCACGTGCAGCAAGCTGTGACACCTTTCTATCATGGCCAACATTTAGGTTTTTAGGGATTTGCACTACAGTAGCTTTTCTGTATCGTCAGACGACGTGATTCAACCTTCACTGGCCAACATCAGGAGCCTTGGTCGGTTCAATAGTTGTCCTTCCTCAGACCACCTTTGATAGGTGGATCATTCAGAATTGGAGGACATTTGGGCTTCAAAATTTTTGAAAAATTTACCTTGTACAATTTTCTGCTACATATGCGTCAATAATAGGTAATAAACAATCAAAGGCTTGATTGGCTCAGCTTACACATCAATGGTACAATTTTTATTCCATGTTTTATTTGTTGTTTGCTAACCCTACTCTAATCAGAGTGACAGGGTTGATAATCCATGCTAATGCTAGCTTTTTCTCAGCAGTAGAAGCTAGATATTTAGCTAACTGTAACTGCTGGCCAAGAGGGGTTCAGGCACAAGGGTTCTACAAAGCGTCTTGAGACAATTTGAATTGTAATTGGTGCTATATAAATAAAATTGAATTGAATTGAGGACAAACTTACTTATGTAAAAAAGTCAAAAGAATTTGTCTTGTCCTGATAGTATGAGGTAGAGTGAGACATTCAATGAAGGCTGACAATGTTCTGAAAATATGAAAAATAGAAGAGAGGACATAGCTTTGCTCTACCCATTCTTTTGAAAAACTGGTTGATGATGATGTTAATTCCAGTGTTTCATGTGATTCACTGTTTTCTTCTTCTACCAGCTAAAAAGGTGATGCTAACAGGGTTGTTGTGGAACACACGTTTCCGTGCATGATAATTATTATTTAAAATATTATGTTGATTAAAAAAACGTTCCCACAATTATAAGAGACATCAATGAACAAAATTATTCCAAAAAAGTACATTTAAATTTCATTTTAATGGTTTGATTTGAGATTCAATTTGGTCATCAGGGGGATGGGACAAGAGAAAAATGGCATTTTAGGGGAAACTTCAAACTTCTTTGGTGTTTTAAAAAATGCTTTCAAGCATTCTTTTCTCCTATTTTTTTAGATTTGGTCTCAGAAATATATTTACACAACAACTGCATGTTTTAGTATTTTGTACAGGGATTATTTGAAATTTGATGGTTGGGACGTAAAATGTCCTCCAATGCCATCACTATTTGGCCTTCGATACGATCACTCACATCCTTTTGCTTCACATTTTTCTGCGTCCAACACATCGACTTCAAGAACTAACTGTGAGACTTGATCCCTAATACACCCCTTGATAAGAAGAATTGTAACGAGATGATCAGAGTTTTTTACTTCACCTGTCAGTGGTTTTAATGTTGTGGCTGGTCACTACTCATGAACATAACTGTGTGTTGGGAGTCAGCTGTGAACGAACCAGCGACTGTGAAGCATGAATGAAACAGCCGATGCCAATCAGATAATTTAAGTACAATTTCAATCCTCTGCTTGATTGCGGTGCTTCATCTGAATCCTCGTTGCAGTTTATCACCAGTGGTGTGTCTTTCTCAGTTTGTAGGGAGAATTAGTGGCAAGAACAGATTAATGACTCAATCCTAGTCAGTGCTTTGTTTCCTTAAGAAAAGGAAAAAAAAGTTTAAAAGCATTCTATTAAATGCTGTGATGTTGGAATTCTGCTGGCTCAAATCAAATTAGTGTGTAACTGGTTTTCTGCTGCATGTTGATGCAAAATTTATGAAATCTGTGTAAAAGATTATATCTAATTTATCAACATTTCTACTGGTGCTACTTAGCTTTAATAGATGACACAGAGTGAACCTAGTGTTTCTTTCAAACATTGAAAAGAAAAGAAGTAATTTCTGCTGTTTGTGCTAAGAACACATGCAGGCATCTAATGGATGTGATTTTTTAAAGTAATTGTTTTAGCATGTAAACTTAATGACTTCGGTCATTTGTAGGACAAAAATCAATTTGAATTTAAAAATGGCCATTAAAACTCTCTAGTTGTTTTGTGTGTGTTGTAGATCATTACCTTAATCATCGCTGCAACATCGAGCACATATTAACCTATTACACAGCAGAGGGTGACTATTTCCTACAGCTATATTGCATTATATATTCAGCACACAGAGTTCAAACCTAAAATATTTTAAGCTAACAAGTAAGTTGTAGCCATCAGTAGGTTTGAAACATTATTTATGGAAATGCCGGTTCTCTTTTCCCACCCAGCATGCTGTGTACAGTCAACATATAAACCCTTCCTGAGGTTTAAAATGACAAAACAAACTCACAAAAAAGCTCTAATTGGTTCAATCTGCCCTGACACTTTAATGGAAACATTTTTAAAAGCATTTGGTTGAAAACTAATACACACATTCTTCCTGACTTGGAAACCTAGCTGTTGGATGACATTAAAGCTGAGAGTGAACCTACATTACTGGTGGTTGCCTTCCCTCAGTGAATTAATGGTAGTGAATTAATGTAGAATTCTCCTGCAGCGAGTGATCGCCTGGAGCTGTTGGGGAGCGCAGGCCTCTTATAGGCCGCAACTTGATTTGCATACGTATCTGAGCAAATGAGGCGAGTTATTCTCCGCTGTTTTGCTTGGTTTTAATCAATTAAATGTTGAGCCGTGGAGATGTGGCATATCTTGTTCAAAGTTGGCACGATTTCCTTCAACCCGCCCACACCCATTCTGTCTGGTGGAAATTACATCTCCGTGCCGCCTTGTTTAGATCTTCAAAAATGAAAACATGAGTTAAAGAAACAGCAGGAGTGCAAATCATGAGCAGTTGTAGAAGTCGTTTCTTAGAGCTGATGGTAGACAAAGACAACACCTACAGCATGTAGTTACAAAAAACTTCCAATAGCTCTAAGCGTTCAGTCGTGCCTCCTTGTTTGATGGTGCACATGTCACCTTTTTCTTTGCAGCTACCTTTTGCTGCTCAGGATGTAATGCTCCTCTATTTGCCATCTGCCTCTTCCTCCACCGCCTTCACTCCTGCTCCCATCATGTGCCCTAACTGGTGTACAGCAAATACATGGGTATGCACAGTTTGTGTTTAGGCATGCTTCAGCAATTTAGATTTTGATGTTTGGCGCTTATTTTTGTCATATATTGTCCACTTCTGATGTTGGACAGTGACACTAAATTGATTTGGCATTTTGCATCATGCACTACATCAAATGCAAGTGTCAGTTTAGGTTGATGTGAATTGTGGTAAATCAAGTTTCTCACCTTGTTAACGTGTCCATATGTTTTTTTATATGTTGGAAGACATATCATGAAAATAAGCGGTCAACACCAGGGCTGAACGTTTCCACCTTGAAACTACAGTGTAGTAAATAAGCAATAAGCAGTAACTCTTTTCTTGCATTCTGTATTGTTATTCCTCTTCAGAATAAGTTTCTGGTTCAAACACGTATGGCCCACTTACTCCAATATTACATCTTGTCGTTGTATTGTGCAGAGTAGTTTCGTGATGTTTGAATAGAATCGTAGGGGAGCTGGTGTGCTCGAGCTGCAGAGGTGTGGGTGGGAAGAGGTAAGGAGTTCCTAGATCTAAAATTCTAAAAAGTAAAGCAATGTACAATCATGTAGAGCAACATCTAAGCCATTTTAAGGCAATGAGAGATTATTTTCCATGTATTTTCCATCTAACTAATACATAGAGATGAATTTTTAGGTGTTAAATTAACAGCTGGAGAGTTATTTGAATATATAGCTCAATAAATGGATTTACAAACACTATAACTGTACAGTGTTAAAATAGCTAATTTGGTGTTTTGGGAAATACACATATTCACTTTCTTGCCAAGTTCTATATGAGACAAATGACACCACCAATTTCAGTAGTCCGCCGAGGTGACAATTGCCGTTGATTTGTGTGTGTGTCTGTCTGTCTGTCTGTCAAAATTGCTAATAAACAGACCAACGGATTTGGATGAAATTTTCAGGGAAGGTCAGAAATGACACAAGGACCACTTGATTAGATTTTGGCAGTGATGCAGCTTATAGTTTGGATCCACAGATTTGTTAAGAATTTCTGTATCATTGCAAGATAGCAGCATGGCATCACTGTAACTATGACAACAAGTGAACACTACATCAGCTGCCTGCTGACGATCACATGATTGTGATCCTGCTACAAATGGACCGTTGCAGACTTATCAGGACTTATCCGTTGGAAATGATACAAGGAACAATTGATTAAATTGTGGGGGTGTTTCTGAGTCCCATCAATTCCCGCCGCCCGCTACATATTTAGGTCACGCGATTTGGTATCCGTACATAACATACACATGCATAACACACACCTGTGCTCAGCGCAACGTCATTTTGTTTGTGGGTATATCTATATTAAATGGCCATTCTATAGTGCCATGATTTCTGCAGCAACTTTTTTCAGCATTTCAGCTGTCGGAAACGATACGACTTAGCAGCTTTGGCAGAGTACTGCGCTCTGAGCGCTTTTCTCCTCCTTCTTTACATTTGTATGCTAAATATGAGCTTAGCTTAGCACAAAGACTGTAAAATGCTAGTTTTGCTGTGATCAAGGCTAACAAAATTCACCTACCACCACCTCTAAAGCTCATTAATTCATGTATTACATCTTCCTCACATCACAGTCAGTACATAAACAGAAGTCTAATAATTAGAAGTTTTGAATTAAACAAATAATCTTATTAGTGAGATGCTGGTATTACATTTGGATAGATGCAAGTTAAGTCAAGTTAAGTTAAGCCAGCTGGCAGCTTTATATTAAATGTACAGACATAGGATTTAAAGCAAATAAAAACACCAACAAATACACACAATTTACCCTTTGTGGTACAAGTACTAGTGTTTTTATTTGTTAGGCAGGAATTGCCTGAACTGAACCAAGCTCTCAGTGTGTAATGACTGGACTGCAGTCGCTGCTCAGTCGGATGTTGTGGGAGTAAAAAAAAAACAAAACAGCCCCGTAGACATTCTGCCCACTGTAGGCTGAGAGATAATCAAAGTGTGTTTTCTTTAAATGCTTTAAACCTGCTTGACCCCGTGGGCCCTACAGCTGCTAACGCACATCAATAAATAGACGCCATTGTCAGTGCTCACCTTTAAATGAAGGATACTCTTCCTGAAGGCGGTGATTTCCCACAGATTGCTAATGGCCACAGAGGCGACAGAGAGCTAGAACTGTATGACTCAATGCTGTGAATGTGTCTGTCACCTGTTAAACAATTTGACCAAAATACACCTTTAAGGCTGAACAGAAACTCCCCGATAGTTCATTCCAGGTGACTGACTCAGTGTTGTAGTAATTGTAATGTAACATATGTGTTTCCCAGCTGCTTCAGAGGCCTGCTTAGACATTTATGGATGTTTTAGACCTGATTATTTTTCCACGTTTACGCCTCAAACTGACAGAGTTAAATCGAGCCAGACAGAACAAGGTGTATGTCGAGACAAATCAGATCATGGCATATACATGAGCTCTCCATGAAACAATCACTGTGTACACGCCCTGTTGACCTCTCTCTGAACTGAAACCAGCATAAACAATTGATGTCGCACACTGAATTTTCTTCCTGCCTGGACCAACTTAACTGTGAGCTTTTGCTGACTTTGACGGAAGACGCTCCCTGCTTAGTCAACTCTGGAGTGTCGTCAGTTTTTTTTACAAGTCTTTCTGAGAGCAAATGTGTCAATTCTAAGGTATGCTTATTCATTATGAAGAGAGTGATGGCTTGACCATGCATATTTCATGCTTTTGAACCTTGCAAGTTTCATGAAGTTGTCCGAATGAGTAGCATTTAAAACTGGAGCGAAGTAATGTGCTTGAATAATTAATCTATAATGTCTTTGATGAGAAGTACAACCAAGGTCATCAGTTTTATTAAAGCAAAGAAGTTTATTTATTCATCCTAATGGCATATTTAGCTTGTTTACATTAGGAGCCTTATGGACAGAATTTATTCAGCACATGCAAAACGACAGAAAAATTAATCCAGCTCTCTCACTTGAGCTCGTAATGCCTGGTGACAACTCCCATCCCAAGTCACGCAGTAAATATGGCGAGAGCACAAGATTTTTGTCAGTTATTGCATAGTCCCGTAAAGCCTGTATCGGTATGTAAAAGTACACCCTGCAATGCCATAAAACACTCACCCCCAATGTGAGTTGCTTCCCTTTCTGACATTACACCTCCTTTCTCATTGCTCTGCCCTGTGCTGTCCGAGTTGCCAACTAAATCTCAGCCTCATCTTGTCCGCCGTAACCTTGTTTATTCCCAACAGTGACATTAGCAAAGCTGTAAAAGTATTTATGGGGGTACAAATGCGGGACAGCCAATCTAAGGTAAATCTATAAATCCTGGCTGTTGATTTCTCAGGGCCAGGAGGTGCAGGCCAGTGATCAGTAGAGGTAGAAAGTATTCCCCGGGTGACTCTATGTGACTAACGCACGGAGGCCGAGCAGCATGCCAAACAGCACTATGGCGACTCTGTTGTGCTTTTAATATGGCTAAGCTGGCCTTCGCCTCTGAAGTGAGACACCGCCTGGCTATCCATCTACCATGAGCTGGTATCATTAGCTAACACCCAACAGGGACCTGAGTCAGCAAATGGGGTGTGTGTGTGTGTGTGTGTGTGTGTGTGTGTGTGTGTGTGTGTGTGTGTGTGTGTGTGTGTGTGTGTGTGTGTGTGTGTGTGTGTGTGTGTGTGTGTGTGTGTGTGTGTGTGTGTGGTGGGGGGGGATGTATCGCATTTTGCACCTTGTCCTTGGCTTGTTTTGGGATTGTAGTTACAGTGCAAGCTTGGGCTTACAGTTGTAAAAAAAAAACAACAACAAAACATGTAAACAGCAAAGTATATCCCATATGCAGAGGTGCTGGTTCTTACCTTACTGTATGCTGGATGTAACTGCCACAGGTGTGGAAAGCATCAGTCTGAGCTGAATGTTAGTGACAGTTGCCTTCCTACTCATTGAGCAGACTCTACAGCATTAGCATTAGAGCCACAGTTTTCAGAATTGTTGGCTTTCTCTTTATATTCTGCAAGATCTTCATCTTACTATGTGAAATGAATTGAGATGACCTACGTTGTGAAGTGGCGATATATAAATATAACTAAACTGAAACTTGGTTCTTTTTTTTAACACTTCAGATAAATGTCTGGGTCCTTATCTGCTCCATTACTGCACTATGTGTTCATCTGGTAGTGTTTTTGTGATTTGCTTTTGGGATACAATCAGTTTATCTGGTGTTTTGCTGGAGAAAGTTCAGGAAATTCTCCCAAATTTAACTCTAAATGTAGGTCTTAAAATTAAAACAACTTGCTAAAAGAGACAAAAAGTTAGTTGTTGGCAGTTGGCAGCAGATCCTTTGGGTCCTGTAGGTTCTGGGGTACCACCATCGTGGATCTGGCTTGTTTCGGTGCAGCCCAGAGAATGCTCAATCTGATTGGGATCTGGGGAGTTTGTTGGCCGGGTCAGCACTTTGGACTCTTTGTCATGTGTCTTGAGCCATTCCTGAGCAGTTTTTGCAGTGTGGCAGGACAAATGGTCCTGCTTGGGGAGGCTGCTGTTGTCGGGGAGTACCACTGTCCTGAAAGAGAGTATAAAGTCTGCAGCGATGTTTCAGTGGCTACGTCTCTAAGAAACATCACCAAGGCTTCTCAGCTGAACATTGTATTGTATCCAGATAATCAGTGTCAGTAACTTCACCTGTAAGTAGCTTTAATATTGTGACCCCAGCTGTAGGACATTTACAGCCTTATTATGAAATGAAGAAAATACCTCCTTTGTTTTTGAATATGGTTGTATACTCTTCTGCAAACTATTCAGCAAGTTAGAAGTGTTCACATGCTTGTTGGACATCACAAAAAATTAAACAACAACAACAAAAAAAAACTCTGCACTGGAGGTGGAAATATGTCTGTTTTTGAATTAGCCATGTGGGACTGGCAGCTCGTCCTTGGTGTTTCGCTGCCTTCTACTGCTGTCAGACTCCTGTGCAGTGGGCAGTAACTAAGTACCTTTATCCAAGTACTGCGTTTTATCATTTTAAGATACTTGTACATACTTGAGTAATTTCTATTTTATGCAGTTTTATACATAATCAAAAATCAATCAAAATATATTTATAGAGGTCTTTACAACAAAACATAAAAGAAGACCAAAGTGCTTTCCAACAACATGATAAAACAAAACAATACAATTTGGTTACTATAAAACCATAAAAACCATAAAACCATGAAAGCCATGAAACCCATAAAAACATAAAACCAAAATGCAGCACAGATGAATCAGTAACATTAAAATGAGGCATTTTGGGCAACATGAGAATAAAACAGTCCTAGGAGTCAAAGGCATGTCTGAATAGGTGGGTTTTCAGTCTGGACTTGAAAAGCGACAGGTCGGTGATAACGTGAAGTTCAAGTGGGAGTGCTTTCCAGAGTCTCGGAGCAGCAACAGCAACAGAACGATCACCCCGCTGCTTTTCCCGGGACCTGGGAACGTCCAGCACCATCTGCGTGGACAACCAGAGGGCTCTGCTGGGCGGTGGATGGTTAAAAGCTCAGATAAATATAAAGGAGCTAGGCCATAAAGAGCTTTAAAAACAAATGTTAGAATTTTAAATTCAATGTGATGATGGACCGGGAGCCAATGGAGGGCGGAGAGGATGGGGGTGATGTGACTGTGTCTAGATGTGCGGGTTAACAGACGGGCAGCTGCATTCTGAACCAGTTGTAAACGACAGAGTGATGACTGTGTGATACCAAAATAGAGAGCATTCCAATAGTCAGTGCAAGAACTGACTTTCCACTATGTTCAGAAAATACTGTACTGTGCTTTGAATTGTCTTAGACATGAAGGGTGCTATACAAATAAACGTAGATAGAAGATTCGAAGTTCGCCTCCCAACCTTCCAAGGATCTTTCTGCATGGAGTGTGTATATTCTCCCTATGCATGCGTGGGTTTTCTCCAGCTTCCTCCCAGAGTCCACAAACATGCTGAGGTTAATTGATGATTCTAAATTTTCCATAGGTGTGAATGTGAGTGTGATTGTTTGTCTCTATGTGTAGCCCTGTGATAGACTGTTACCTGTCTAGGGTGGCCAAGAACTACAAAGACGCCAAGTTCATTGAGATGTACCTGGATACTGTGTGCCTCAACGTGGTCCAGGATCTGGCCCAGTTCGACGTCCTCATCATGCCCAACTTGTACGGAGGCATCCTCAGTGATCTGTGTGCTGGTCTGATTGGAGGACTCGGAGTGACACCCAGCGGCAACATCGGAACCAATGGAGTCGCCATCTTTGAATTGGTCTATGATACCGGCCCCGACTTCGCTGGCCTGGACCTGGCCAACCCAACCACCCTGCTACTGAGCACCATCATGATGCTGCATCACATGGGTCTTCATGACTACAGCAGCATGATCCAGACGGCCTGTTTTGACACCATCTGAGACAAGAAAGTTCTCACTAGAGATCTGGGAGGAAATTCAAAGTGCTCAGAGTTTACAGCTGATATCTGCCCTCGGCCCCCTGCGACCCTTTTTTTTTTTCTGCGACCCTAATGAGGATTAGGCGGTGTATAGATAATGGGTGGGTGGATGTCTTCCAAAAACAGTTGTGCACCAAATAAGGATATTTTCCCTCTAAACTTCTTACACAGGTCAATGCAAATGAATGTTCAATATCTCAACAAAAACCAAATATTAGAAAACAAATTCAGAACCTGCAAACAGATTTGTGTTTCTGAACTTTTTTCTTTTCTCTCCCGTTAATCATGTGACAAGCCCTCACACTGATCTACTGTCCCTGTATATAAAGTAGTTTAAACTAGCTCCACCTGCAGCTCTACAGTAACATGCTGCTGACACGCTACTGCTTTACTGTTGATAATCTAATGATGTCATATGTAATCATATATCAGGTAGAGAGGCCAAACCACTTGCTGTTAATACTAATCTATTCTTATGTAATTATGATTTTTTTTCATGAAGAACTTTGACTTATAATGAAGTATTTTTACATTGCTGTGTTGCTACTTTTACTTAAGTAAAGCATCTGAATATTGAATTCTTTCACTACCACCAGTGTGCATGAATAGTCATGTGGGAGGAAGTTAACATAGAGCTGATGAAAACAAGCCACTTAAACCTGCAGTTGTAGTTTCCAACCAGTATTATCTGACTAAATTCCTTTGTCTTTAGGCAACTGTTTACAATTAACTTTAGTGTTTTCATAAATTTATCATTAATAACATAGTTTCTTTTTTCCATCCATCCATGATCTATACACCAAGTAATCCTCTTTAGGGTCACGGAGAGGCTGGAGTCTATCTCAGCTGACTTAGGGTGAAGGCAGGGGACACCCTGGACAGGTCACCAGACTATCTCAGGGCTACACATAGAGACAAACAATCACACTCACATTCACACCTACGAACAATTTAGAATCACCAATTAATGTCAGCATGTTTTTGGACTGTGGTACCAGAATACCTGGAGAAAACCCACACATGCGAACATGTAAACTCAATGCAGAAAGATCCCAGGCCCAGTCCGGTACATGAACCAGGGACCTTCTAGCTGCAAGGTGACAGTGCTAACCACCGATCCACTGTGCATTCCTTATTTTTTTCTTTTACAGAAATAGGTGTCAACATTTGAGCCGTGTGAATGTTATGATAGTAAATGTCAGAAGATGCATGTGGACATATCCAGAAATGACCATTCACAGTTTGATGGTACCATAACTGGATAAATTGGATCACTGTAGCTAAATGAGCTACATTCTAAGCTAAATTCTCCATTTAACACGTGGAAAAGGCCGTCCTACATGTTTACATCCAGTGTGTATTGGTGTTAATTCTTCTTATGACAGAAGGAAGTTGGAGACAACATCTTTTCAACCTCCCTCGAACTTGTGTCTTCTTTTAACCTTGTGCTCTTCTCAGTATCGTGCAGGGAAGGAGCTTCCATCAGCTTCCATCTCTAATAAGATTTACAGAGAGTATAGCGGAGAGAGCAGGGTGATATGTCTTGGGAGCTCTACCCTCAATATTGGCAAGGAAATCAATGTGGTGAGTAAACCTACCTGCACAGTCTGCAATCAGCTGCTAGGTCCAAAGTAATCATTGAATTGAAATAATCCTGAAAGGTTTCCCCACTGTAGCAAAGTTAATAACAAAAGAGTCATCCAGGCCTATGCCTTGAATTAGATATTAATCCTTGTATCAAGAATAATTACCAGGAAGGTTCAGAAAAAAGTGACCTTGCAGAGAGAGTCTCTGGTTGACCGTCTGGAGTCGATTCAGCATTCAACAGGCGCCCTGGTTCCTGGATGTGTACTCAGTGGCACAATTTGCAGTTTCTCACTGCTTAATTCTTTGCACTACACTGTTGGGGAATGGTCCCACAGCAGGCAGGAACCTCATCATCAACAATTTCTCACTTGTTTACATTAATCCCATCTAGATATCCCCTGATTCCCATGGCAGCTCTTTGTAATTCTGCTCTATTGTCACGGTTTTGATAGACAGTCAGCCAACAGTCACTAATTAACTGTGAATATTAGCTCTGTGTGCTTCTGGAAATTTTCTAATTCTCGGTAATGGGCGTCAGTTCACTTGTTAATACTGCTACGGCAGATTGAAAGGCCTTACGCATACGCACCTCCCATGGAGCTTTCACATAAATCCTGCTTCTTTGCTGTTTTATTATTTAGGAGCTACAGCCAGCAAACCAAGACAGTGTGTGAGGAGGACCAGTTCCATGTTACTTCAGGGATGCCATGAGCCGTCTGCTGTTGTTCTTGAGCCTGTCTCAGTTTGGGGAGATAAAGCGTACTCTCCAGGAGAGTCGGTCTGCCAGTCAACCATCAGACAGCTGGGTCAGGTCTTTGTCAGAGCCTCAATCATTTTACTTTATGAGAGGTCAAGTGGAGTCATGTTTGGCTGAATTGCAGGCCCCTCTTGCCTGCCTCTCCAAGGGTAATTGCGATTTAGTTTGCAATGCTGAAGAGTAAACACATTCCCGTTGAGCTGATTCTCAGAGGCAATGTTTCATGAGAATCTCAAACCCATGTGTGTTAAACTTTCAGTGCCAGATAATATTTATCAGCCAAAATGTCGATATTTCGAGGCACAAGTGAGGTGTTGATAGCCTAGATATAGCTTTTCTTAAAGTGCGTTCACCGTATCTAATGATTGTTTTATTTTAGGTGAGGCTTATCTGTTAATTCTGGAAATGTTTACTTGAACTTGAATCTCAGTTTTTATGTTTTTGAAGGATAATTCACTTGTAAAGAGAGAGAAGAGGTTGATATTCATGTATTCACATGATCGTAAATGTAAAGACAAATATTAAATACATCTGCAGCAGCTCCACATATTCTATTTTATTGATTGATCATTGCTACGACTGCACAGTTGTGTTGAATGCTGTAAAGTACAGAAGAGGATTAGAGCCACTGTAATATATTTGAGTTTTGACTTAGTTTTTCTCAATTTTAAATTATGACTTTTAAGTCAGATTTCTGGCAATGTTACTCTTTCAGTGCAAGATATTATTTATTAGCTAAAATGCTAATGGTTGCAGACACTAGTGAGATGTTGATGCCTCAGAAATAGCTTTTCTTCAGCTTTTTAAAGTACATTTCTTAGTATATTTCTAGACATTATGATTTTAAGAGAGATTTCTGAAAAGAAATCTGAACTAAAATAAACTTTTTGCAGTTTCCTAATCCTCGTCCGTACTAAAGGGGTGAAAGTGTGTAGCTGCAATTTTACTGGAGAAATTCAATGGTTATAAGATGTTTTTCTCAGAATTCTGACTTTGAAGTTTGAAGTCAGACTGACTTCAATCTCAGAATTCTGACTTTAAAGTGAAATCCTCTGACCCCAAACTCTGAATTCTGAGGAGAAAATCAGACCTCAAATACACTTTTACAGTGGCCATAATCCTCTGAATTTAAGAGTTGTACTAAACTTCTTTAGTGTCCTCTGAGTTTCTTATACAGCTCTTGTTCTCGCTTTGCTGCAATGACTGATGGGACAATAAAACCAAAAACACTGTATTCAGGCTACAATGGAAAAGTAATTAGTAGTATATAGCTGTTCGTCTTTGCCTCTGACTACTGACAGTGTTTGTATGTGAGTACATGCATGAAAGACAGAGATGTCAACCTCAGCCCCCTCCTCCTTCGTCCTTTGATATTGACACAGGGTTCCTATTAGTTAAATGCAAGCTTCAAGTCCATCCATCAAGCAGTCTGCTGGTAGCTCGCAGCTTTTACATGCGAGTGCTCGCCTTGGCCCTTGGTCTGTAAAGCAGCAGTAATAATCATGGAGAGCTGGGGCATTTGATCTCTCAGGTCCACCGCTGACCTACCCGTACATCAGACAAGCAGACGTTTTTTTTTTCCCTTCCAGTTTGGTATGTTTGAAAATGTGTGTGTGCGCAGACACTGCTGTGCGGAGCTGCGAATGCATGGTGGGACTCACTATGTGGTGCTCTCTGCAGTAGGTCCCAGTGTGATGTACAATAATGACCTGTCACAAATGCAAGCCTCTGAAAACAGGGATAATCCACAGAGGCTATCTGACTAAATGAATTCTAACTGGAACCAAGCCAACCCCCCGAGACCCCTGAGAAGCATAATCTATTCTACTGGTCTCTTATCAAAACTGACAAGAAAAAAAAAAAGAAGCGCACCAAAATAGCACATGCTTGGCTTGAGGAGGAGGATTTTGGTTTGCGATGATACTGTCATTTTGTAATAGATAATTATGACTTTATATATGTTATAATTAATGCGATGTTCATTCATTATGCTCCTATAATTGGCTCACATTGTCTTCAACTTTTTTTGAAATTAAAATATCGAAGCAATTTCTGTTCAATCTGGGGTTCTAATGGTGACATTCAAGGAATTTTGAGGCAATAAATTGATTTAGCAGATATTGTGACAGGGCAGTTTTATGGTTCAAAAGGCGTAGTGTGCTGTACCTGTGGCATTAGGCTGGTTGGAGAATGGTTTGAACATTTTATATGGAGCCAAAAAAGCCAGACGCTCTAGCTGCTGTCAGGGGAGCAGCTATGGAGAGGCTGTTTGTGGTAACAAGTAATTGATCAAAATTAAAGCTGCAGGAAGCAGAACACATCATTATAAATCACAAAGTGGGACTGCAACATGGAGGAAAACCACGCTGTAACTAACTGGAACAGATATACCTCTTATTTAACCAAAATATGATCTGGTTCAGGAGTTACTTCAAAACAGCTGTGTAGTTGACTTGTTAATTTCAAGATTGGCCTTGTTTAAAATGTTTCCTTGTTGTTGCTTGTTAACGGTTCTTCAGTTTGCTGTTAGAGCTGCATTTAAAGTCTAACTGTAGACTGTCTGAAACACACATTCTAACACCAGACATGTTATTTTGAGTTGTTTTAGCAGGAGATGTGCTGCTGGACACTGCTGTTGCTGCTGTTTTTGATTAATACATGAATTATGTGATTACAAGTTGGATATGTGGGATTTTGCTGGTGGAAGCTTTTACAGTTTGTACAAATTGTCAACATAGGAGCACATCGGGTGATATTGGCAAACAAAGAATTTACAGTCAGAATTATCAGTTATTTCCTCACAAAGTTCAACAAACAGAACACATCTGCTGTAGATTGCTTGCAGAGTTTGCTTTTGCACTTGATAGCAGCAGTATGGGCAAACTGTAAGTAACGGGAACACTGGCAAAAATGTACAGTGCTTTCAAACTTTGAACTTTGATATGCTAAATTGTTCTTGTGCTGGACTAGAGCCAAACCACCAAAATATGTTTAGATCTACGGAGCAGGAGGAGTGTTCCGTTTACTGTTATGCTGCATGATTCCTCGATGATGACAGCTTTAAATGTTCAAATAAACAGAAATTGTCATCAGTCATCTCCACCCTGAGCTGTGAAAAATGTGAAGCTGTCTAACGCACTTTTTAAAAGTCCAAGAAAAACGGAGAAGGATCCTATGCTAAATCTCCTGTGAGGAGGATATTGTCTCGGAGACAAAGCTGTCAGCTGTGTGAAAGGTGCTGTCCTGTCAGGGGTAAGTGACGTCGAATCTGAAACTTCAGTCTGCCAAAATTACTTTTTTGATGGAATCTGCACCCCATAATAATCCTATTCAGTCAAATAATCAGTCTCCATATAGCCCTGAGTGTGAGCGAACCTAAACTGTCAGCATTCAATTAGGCAACGATTTTGATCTCCCCCTGGCAGCGCATGTCAGGCTGAATAATATAGCCGTCACCCTGAAGGTGAAAGAGGTCTGCTGCGTGGATGGAGACCTATTGTCTGGAGGATTGACAAGGGGTTGATGCAACAGGCTAAAGTGAGTTAAGGTCCTCGCACATGCACACATACATCAGAGCACTCCCTCTCCCTCCCTGCACTCGTCCTCCTTCCATCCCCAGAGAGGGTATTTTTCATGCTTTCAAACCACCCGGCAGTGACAAGCCTCTGACAACCCTTGCTTACTGTGACACCTTTGTGGGTCCAGAGGAGGTTTCAACCACAATGCCTCCTTTGACGGGCATTCTTGAGAGGAAACACACATTATTCTGCCATAACGCCAAATTTGATTGATTGGCACAGTCAAACTTTTAGGAGTGAGAAACGGCATAGAAGACTTTGACGCGTCTTTATTTATTTATTTTCAAGGAGTCCCAGTGAACATTTATGAACATTCAGATGTGTTATTCAAGATCTTACTCCAGCTAGTGGAGCTACTTCCACAAAAAAGTTTAAATTCCCGTTAGCAAGTGTTACAATCTGACATTATCGGTAAAATACATAACATGCAGGAACATTTAGAGAACATTTGCTGAATGCACTTATAAAAACAGATAATGGTGCAGAGAAGATACTGCGGTTGTGTGCATGTGAAGCAGATTTTATGCCAAACAGGACAGACTTTAGATTTAAAATATGGAGGAGTACAGGGGTAACTGCTTACTGTTGTTTCATACATACATAGAACAAAGACTTCTTTAGGTATTTGCAGATATGGCATCGGTTGAATGAGATTATGGCTGAGGGATCAGGAAAACTGTGCAGTGACATATTAAATGTCAGCCTATGTATCCGGGAGTGGACGTGGAATAATATCCAGATTATACAAAAGTTTTCATGTCTCCTCAAACCCAAACACTCAACATGTTGAAAGTAAATGGGAAAGAGAAGGAGGAGTGCTAATATCTGAAGAAGAATGGGAGAATATTTGTAAATTAAAATGGAAAACTACTCATTCCCACAGCTGGAGGGAATTCGGATGGAAAAGTATCATGAGATTCTTTATTACCTCTGCACAAAAGAGACATCAAATTGTTACAAGTTGTTGGAGGTTGTGTGCTTCAACTGCAGCCAATCATTACCACATATTCTGGGATTGCCCGAAACTCACATCTTTTTGGTGAGAAGTTCATAAATGTTTGGAAACTGTATTTCAAATAATTATTCCATTTGACGTTTTCACACTGTATTTGGGAGCTGCAGTACTACATACTCAATCTGCAGCAGACAAATACTTAATGAGAATATTACTTGTTTCAATGTATATTCCTCCAAAGATCTACCACCTCTCCATTAATTTACTAAATACTCTATGTTTTGATCACAATAAGCATCCTCAAGGTGCATCATAATCTTAAATACAGCCCATAATACTGCTCGTAATGATATAATAGACGCCGTTTTTTAGAGATTCCCTGAAAGCATCTGACATTTCTACATCTTCTCTCAAGTTAGCAGCATATGAACATATTACAAGACAAATCTACAAAACATGTTCCCCATATGGTGCCACAATCTCAGGTTTATCCGAATACACTTAAATCACAAAGAAGACCAGAATATGTATTTTCAGGATACTCAAGAGACATGTGCATATTCATATCTGGAGATGTGAGCAGGGGTTTTCTCAAGAGGACTCACATCAGTCAAAACAGTCAGATAGGAATGCGTTTGTTTCCTTCTACTCATTTATGTTTGGGCACTGACCACATGTGCTGAAGGTAAGAAAGAGATTATGGTCTTGTTCATCATAACGGCCAGAATATAAGAAGCCCCTAACGAGTCCCCGAGGAGAATATAATCAACATCCTTAAAGGCTCTCCCCCTGTCAGGCTCCTGGAAGTGGTTGGAATGAATTATAATCTGACTTGAAAATAACCGAGCAACATTAACGCTACAAATAACCCATAATGTAATCCCTGCTGCAGGAGCTGCTACTTGATCTACTCAGTAAGTGGATGTGGTGTTGTCAAATGTTGTTTCTTTTAGATTAGAATAATAAATCACACACAGGGATCTTTAACCTTCTAATAATTTAATAAGAAAATTCACTAAGAAGTTGAATTTCAGCAACATCATGTTTCATTTTAGAAGATTCCAGCATTTAATCTGTGTTAAATTCTGTCAGTGTGGTTTCCCTCACCAGCTCTGAAGGCACGTTCTCTTTGTTTTTAATACATTTTGTGAATTAAACCGCTCTCTCCCTTTTCAAACGTTCTCATTATTTTCCTCGGCCCTGGCTTCGGCTGATTCTTTCTCAAGTTTCCTGAGCCCTTCATCTTTGAGCCTTTTAACTAATATCCTGTCCACACAGATACCTGTAGCTGTACACCGGAGTGTTGTTGTTTGTGTCAGAGGGCAGCGCCTTGCCTTCACAAAGAGGCCACGTCGGTTTCAGCTCACTGCTGCTGTGGCACTCGCCATGTGTGGCTGGAAGAGTGGATACCTGCTTTCAGCCCAGTCCATCCCTCCCTCCCTCCCTCTCTCCATCCCCCTGCACAGGGACAGTCTCCCAAGGTCAGTCAACACACCACACACACACACACACACACAGCTCAGACACACACCTATTCTCCCTCACTTCCCACCGCTGACAACCTTTCCCGTGAAATCAGGAATCGGTATGACCGTGAAGTTGTTGGTCACATGAGGTAAGACGAAAATGCCAGCATGACATCCCAATGTGTTGTCATGGCAACGCCGAGTCTTGACAAAAAAAAAAAGCCTGTAAGAAAACATACAAAATTAAAAAGAAACAAAGACATTATAATAAATCATCTGTTATAGCAAAATGTGGCATGAAGGGGCTCTGTGGTGGAGAATCTGAGACATGAAAGGTAAGAAGAAAAAAAAGAACAGCTGCTGACAGCTGGTGCCTTTGGGGGAATCGAGTGGAAGGGAGAATGTTTCTGGACCACAAAATGTGAGGCAAGTACTTTGACATTTTCCCCAAACCAACATTTGATGACTTTTACCCCAAGCAGAGGACACTGCAGACATTTTGGTTGAGCCCCCACCCACCCACCCACCTCCACACACTCCTGAACCTCCCCCACCCTGCCTCAACATATTGCACCTGTTCAATTATTTAGCTGCTACTCTGTGGTTCGGTCCTGAGCTGCAGTGAAAGCTGTACCTGCAGATTAGAGCGGCGCTTGTCACCGGAGCCGGCCAGATATCTCCGTCTTGTCGTCTGAGAGAGAGAGAGATGCCTTTGGCCACATTACGCAGGAGGAAATGTCATTACCTCATTGCAGGCTTGTCATTTCCAGCCTTTGGTCTCCCAGGGACGGCGAGGATTTGTGTGTGTGAGGAACGTTGTGTGTGTGAGGCAGTCACCCATCACAAATTCATATGGCCCAGAGAGTGCTGAGAGATTCACTCTTTTGATCAAAAAACAAAACTTTTCATAACGTCAAAGTACTGCAGCTGGGACATTTAGATATTTGGGAAACAAAATGTCCATCTATTAGCTATAGATGCTATTGGGGAAACTGGAAAACTCTCCATTAGAACATTAATAATGTGTTAATATACTAAAATCAACAAAAATTGTAGCTATATAAGGAAGCAAGTGAAATATTTATATACATAGTACATAAGAAGTCAGAAGAAGTATTTTTTAATACACAGGCACCATATAACTTAAAATAAGGTTACAGTTTAGAAATGTATGCCTTTGAATCATTAAATCATTCAGATAGAGATAAATATCTGAGGTAGAACATTGCAATTGTATCTTCCATGGCTGTCATCCAGTAAGTAGATTGTTAATGGACATTTAACTTGTTGACATCATCTGCAGAGTGCAATGACCCCACGGTAAATCAAGCAGAAATCTTGAGAAGCCCATTTTGGCTCCCACTGGGGGGCACTGTTGAAGCAAATACA
Source organism: Amphiprion ocellaris (assembly GCF_022539595.1). Lineage (NCBI taxonomy): Eukaryota > Metazoa > Chordata > Actinopteri > Pomacentridae > Amphiprion > Amphiprion ocellaris. The sequence continues at coordinate 5,262,049 of NC_072787.1, read as the reverse complement.
AGCCTCTAGTGCCTAATCAGCCTTCACTGTCCAACGGACGGTTTAATCAGAGCCTACTGTGCTGCCTTGGTCATTTTTTGGGGGGGTTGCATCTGCTTCTGGAGTAGTAGCTCTGCTTTTTCCCAGCCTTTCTATGTTTGGCTGGGGCTGAAGACTTAAGAAAAGGACTGGAGATGAAGAGTTAGAAAGTATCCTGTGTGTGTGGATGTGTCTCTGTGTGTGTGCTTAGTGTGGGATTTAACCCAAAAATATTCCACATTTGCCCCTCTCCCTGGAGATCCCACCAAAACCACAATCGACAGTTTGTTTCCTGACGGACTGTATTTACTGTGCGAATGCCTGTCCTCAATTTCAGGCACAGATATGCAAATCACACAGGAGTTATTAATCGGAGTGTCACAGGGATTATGCAAATGACTAAGAAAGAACGGCGAGAGACAGAGAGGAAAGAGAGAAGAGTCTGGACGTCAGCAAACTTGTGTCGGCATTCACCAGAAGGAGATAGTTTTGTTTGAAAGGGTTGGATTGTGGCTGTGATCATGGTTCCCCTTGTTCTGACCTGACACAGACAGTTCTGGTGAAAAGGTCGCCTTTATGTTAGGGGATGAAAGGAGTTTTGGCCTGTCAGTGTAATGAAAAGCTGTTGTTTCAAATAGAAAAGCCAGACTGCATGTTAATATGGAATTTCCTTATGAATTACTCAGCCAGTATTTTGATGTGCAGCAGATGTCGATGTGACAGCTTGCACCAACATTAAAAACCTGCGTAAACATAAATATAAGATGTATATATATATATAATGATATCTTGATCAGCATAGTTTATTGTCATCAAAGCACATCCCCGAGGGCCTTGAGTTCGACAGATTTTCATTCCCAGCAAGAATGTGCTGGTGATGTGCAGCAAACTTTTAACGGGACGACATGAAATTATTATGAAAAGGCTTTGGGAACCTGTGAATTAATATCAAGAAGATATAAGGTCCTATGGAACTGTGTGTTCGCAAGTTTTCAACACAGGTGCAAGCAGCCCTATTAACACCTTCAATACCCAAATGTTTGCTGGGATGCACCGATGCTCCACACACTGGTGTTAATAGTATGTTGTAATATCTATTTATATTGCATCAAAACAGCTGTAGTCACTATTTTTATATCAACAATGAAACATGTGAAAACTGGATGTGAAGGAAATTCATCATCTGCTGTTCTTTTCATTTTTACTGAGCATTTTAGCATCTTTTGGCTCAGGTTTACCAGCACTTGCTTGACTTTTTTGCTTCACCCTCAGTACTCTCATTGACCACTCTCTGGTGCTAAACAGCAGACAGATGAGAGGCTCACTGGTGAAAAACATGCAGCATTTAGCAGCTTAAACAGCCATATCTCTCAGAGGAAAACCAAAAAAATATATGTGTAGAGAGATCAATTACAGCAAATGTTCACTCAATCACCTTCATAAGTCAAAAATACATGATTTTCACCTTGTGCCCAAATTTCTGACCAACGATTGAAACATTTAGAAGCAGGGAACATCAAAATAACACCAGTTTTATGAAACAGAGACTTAGAACCACTTATACATGCAACTAGAGCACAACACAACTCCAAACGAATGCTAATGTTATTCCATATCCAGTGTATGTGTAAATAGCCAGCTGTTTGCTAACAAGTGCCTTATCAACCTAATAGGTGAGTGTTGAGTTCGCAGCTTCCTTAAGCTGCCCTCAGGTTAACAGGTTTACATGCAAGAAGACGTGCTGATATTAGGAAATCTCTTTAAAGGTTGGACTAGATGTTGGACTTATGAAAATTCACAAGAGTTTCTCATTCTCTTCCATTCATCTTTTCATTCAGTAAAATCTTCAGAGCTACGCTAAATTGCACAAATTGTTGTTAACTGTTTTCCTCAGAAGTAATTCCCTTGTGATGAATGTGGCTCTGAGCTTCTGATTGGCATACTGTATGTCTGATTTCCACAAGTGCCACAGGATCCCCGCTGCCAAAGACTGCTACTCCTTCTCAAAGCCTGTTTCCACTTGTCCCTAATCTACCAGTGGGACTTTACAGATTGGAAATACTGTAGATCACATGAGGAAAGCTTGGTTACCTGCAGTCATTCTTTCCCGCCCTGGTGGACGATTATTGGCAGGTTTTGGGGCCCTGCCGCGAAGGGTGAACGAATGCATTTCTGCAGATGACTGTGAGGCAGGGAAAGATTGAATTCTCACTCCCTTCCATCTGTGTGTGTGGTGGGAGAAACGGGTGAGTCTCCCAGAAATAGGCAGTGATAGATGAGGTACATGGAAGAAGACAGCTACCCCTGCTCTCCAGCCTGGCTGAATCAGGAAACTGTCTGCCAACTAAATGCCTCTCCCTCCCTTCCTCCCCTCCTCCCTCCCTCCTTCCCTCCCTCTCTCACACTCTCATTATAATTTTCTCCCTTTCCTCTTGGCCTCCTCTCTTCCTCTGCTTACGAATCAATCGTTTTGTTAGTGCTTACCAGACAACAGATCTTTAGTCATTATGAGATTGTGCTTTATATCACTGCTTAATGAGCACTGCACCCACTGCAAGCATTCCAAGCAGCAGCTAATGGTCAAAAAAGCTACACTTTTTCTATCACTTGCTTTCTCCTGCGTGTGCATGAGAATGACTCTTGAGTTAATTAAAATGTTTACATACTGTAAATGATGCAAGTTGAAGTAACTGTAAAGTCAAAATACAATTTGACTCTAAAAATTATGACAGAAATGATTGAAAAGAAGCACTTTAACAGCGTGTATTTAAAACTAATGGTTTTTAATCAGTCTCTCCAGAGTTTTTATTGCAATTGTATAGGTGTAAGACCAACTAGACGAGCTGCTGACCCTGAAAGAAAGAATTTCATGTGGATTTCAGTGGTGTTCAGTGTACAGTGATAGTCTGAGTCCTGTCTCAGGGTTTTGTTTTTTTTTCTCCTGGTGGCAACATTGCTGTTTACACATAAACACTGGATTTTACAGTTTACTTGCTAATACTGAGAGCACTTCATCCTGTTTCCTTTCATTGAAAAAGTGTTCTAAGTCAGTAGTTCTGGCCACTTGGGTGGATGACCAAGACTCCAAGATCCATTGAGCCAGGCCGAAAGGCTGCAAATGACAGGTGGCCGACCGTCTTTGACCTTTAACCTTTCAAAAGGCTCCTTGTTGAAGCGCACTTCTCCAAAGTAAATGTTTTCCATCCTTTCTGTGATGGCTGTGCTCAAGCCTCTTAGTCCAGCCTCTGGGTGCTTCTTTATTCATTGCTTGGATAAATGTACATGACCCCTTAAAATAACAGCAGCTGCCCCAGAGGGCACACTTGAGTGATGTGACATTCCGGCTAACCTGAGATGACTTTTAAAGAATGGATAAGTGAAGGACAGTAGGAGGATGGAAGGAAAAGATGGAGGATGAGGGAGATGGTGAAACGGAAAAAATCAAATCAGTGTAAGCAGATAGGTTAAGCAGAAAAGGTTAGAGACAAAATAGGAGACTAAAGAAAAACAACATGACTCAAAACCCTTTTCTTTTTGGCACTTTTGTTATCCTGGTGCTTTTTCTTGAAGAATCAATCCCTATTTTCTGGTTCCACAGTGTTGCAGTCCTCTGAAGTGGGAAGATCTTTTCATGGTAACTGAGACACACACATGTTATCATGTGATAAAACAGCTAAATGCAGAATTTTCATGCAGCCGAGGCAGGTTCTTCTGTCAAACACACAGACAAGCACTCATCCCATTTAATCAGTCGAAGTTAATGCTTTACAAACAGTCTCTGTAAAATGTTAAGCAGAGTTCCTAATTAGCCTATCGTGCAGCCATAATCACTTCAGAAATAATTTAAGCTGGAGGTATTTCAGCAGGCTAATGACCTGCACTAGTCCTCACAGCCGCCCTCTTCTGCTAAGCTGTCATGTTCAAAGAGGGCCAAGGAATAGCACTTACTTTGTTCCTAACCTTTTCAAGTGCTGTGGCTGTGTAGGTAAATATACATAGACTTCACCTGTGTGTGCAGCAAAGAACTAAGCTCCACCGACAAGTGTGTTCCTGTATAATGTGTTATTTTGATTTTTAAGGCTTGCTAGTAATGCATGCTATCACGTTCTGTACAACAGCCAGATTCATGGCTAGTAATGTTTTTTATTGAGCTTTTATGAAAGACTCTCTTCTGCTCTACTTGTTAGATTGATGTTTGTTTTAATTTTCATCTCAGCGTTGTTCTTTACAGCTTTGACTGCAGTTATTATATATAAATGCAAATGTGATATAAACTTTTTTTTTTCAAAAGTCATTTTGAGCATTGCTCTCTCTATTTCTGCTGCTGCATTTTTTTGGTCTGGTAATTATTTACCCATTTCTATCAAATAAAGATTAGAATTGTTGTTTGGATTGCTGTTTCTGCTACTATACATACTCTCTATTATGCCATGGTACAAGATGCATAGATGGAATTAAAAACACTAACGATGGCGACATTACACAATGATTTGTTTGCTTGAGTCTTGTACTGTATATTATGGCTCAACAGCAGTGATACACAATATTAAAAATACTCAATTTTACCACTAAATGCTCATGTAACGCTACTCTGTTATTAGAAACAGTAAATCCTTACATTTAAAAAGCAATATTAGTCATGTGCAGATGCACATATCTGACTAATCGCAGTCTACAATTATATATTATCAGATATTGATTTTTGACAATGGCAGATTTGCTAGTGCCAATGACAATCAAATGTAAGGATCTGAAATGCCATTCAAGGCCTTAATTTTTACAAAGTCAACTTAATGACTATTAGTGCTTGTTAACATAAACTGGACTCTTACCATCTTAAGCCTTGGTAAATTCTGCTGGCATGTTCTGCACTTTTACAGTTACATTTATTCCAGAAGCCACTTTATGGTGATGGCACTTACAGTGTAGTAACACTGTTTTTATTCACTTTTCATTCTTCATTATTGTATATATTATTATAATTATTGTCTTTACTGTACATATGGTCAATGCTGTGCAGAAAGATTTTTTGCAGCTGTAACACTGGAATTTTCCAGACCTGGGGAATAATAAAGGACTATCTTATCTTATTGCCCAGCTGAAACCCTGCTACAGTAGTGCGGTTCATCTTACAAGTTTGTTGTGACAGTATAAAACATATGACACAAAACAAGCATTTCTCATCAAAGTCTTTATTCACACACTTATAAATAACAATTTCAAAAACACCACACAAAAACAAATCCAAAAGTATTTACAAAAAAAAAACAAAAAAAAAATGTCCATGTGCTCATTTGTTTGCCATGCGCTCCACTGCTGCCACCATCCTCTCCATCAGCCCCTTCGTGTCTCTCATATTATCTAGCACAGCAGTGCTCACAGCATTGTTGTCCCGATCCGCTTGCTCAAAGTATTTTTGATCGGCGCCGTCCATATATTCAATGAGTTCTGCATAGGGACTCCGCTTCCTTTTTCCTGTGTGAAAGCACACAAAAAAGTATTCCTTGTTAGTAATTATGTTCTATATTCACAAATGTAGTAAAAAAAAAAAAATCATTAGGGAATTTAGGATGGGTCGAAAAACTACATATTGATCATGAGTTGGTGTTTGCATAGTCTGAACAAATCTTACCGGTTCTGGACTGGGTGGACGCCGAGGAGCTGCAGGATGGTACTGGTGAGCTGCAGGATGGGACTGGTGAGCTGCACCTTGTCATCTGGCCCTCCTCATCCAAGAGCGACAATTCTATTAAAAATGAACAAGAAACATTGTTGGTAGCATCTGTATTACAAATCATTTTATCCAGTAACAGATTAATTAATCCTTCATCCATACAATGTCTGACAGTGTTACCAGAGATACCTGTAACACTTTATACCTGTAATAATTTCCAACAGTGCTAAAGGCCTAGTTTTATTTGAGGCACAACTACAAACCCACAAAAGACGTGTATAAGACACGAATACATTACAAGTTCACATCTGCAAAGCTGAAAAACCACACAACAATCAGCATTTTATCCTGTCAAGTGGGAGGTGTTGAGCTGAATCTCAGGACATGGGACCTAAAAAACTACACTTCCCAGAATGCACTGGTAGCAGCAAGGAGGGACCTGACACCTGATCAGTGAGCACTGATTCAGAGCACCTGGGAAGGACTGGGGGAAGCTCAGCCAGTCTGGCAAACAATCTTCAGAAGAGAGACACAAGGAAAGAACAAAGAAGATCCAAGTCCACTCATGGATTCAGTCCAAAGACGCCAATGGTTGGTGAAATGTTTATTTGCTTTTTTTTTTTTTTTTTGGTTATTTGAAATGTTTCTTTATATGGCCAAGTGTATGTTAACTGCACTGTATGATTGGTTGATTTAAATGGTTAAGTGACTAATATGTCAAATTTTTGGTTCTGTGTTTGATGGTATGAACGTTGTTTCTCTGTCTTTAAAGGTTTACAACCTATTGAAATACTCTGACCAACCAACTAGAAGGAAAATAAAGTTTTGAGTTGGAAATTTAAATTGAGTTGTCCTCGCGTCCTTTGGAGGGAAAGAGAGGTGGACTTGACAGTGTCTTCTGGCGGCTACTTGGTGACACCGGTTAGTTAAAGTTAGTTTGCTGTTTTGAGTGAAGCTTCATTTTGGGTGTTGCTCCTTGACTCCAGTGGCATTGTCTTTTACACTTCGCTTATTTCAAATGAGCTGCCAGCAAACAGGTGACATTTCTGTATGATTTATTAGCAACCTGATTAAACACGCTTTTTCTTAATCTCAATTAGTTTTCCTAAAATGGCTTTTTTTTCTGTCTCAAAAAATCTTGAAAACCATGTAAGATGTGATTTCAAAACTTGATAACCATAGTTTTTTCTTCTAGATGTATTTAGAGACCTGTTTTTAACCAATGTTTTAAACAGTTCTAGACAAAATGTGTTGTATTCTTGTTTCCAGTCATATTTAATGACATAATTGAGATGTACAGAGTTTTTAAAAACATCAGAAAACTTACAGATATATTAGTTAAAATGAATTAATTTATCCTGGATGTGAAAAGGTGTCACATGCAGAAGACAGAAGAGTGAATGTGTTTATGTTTGTGTGTTGACTCAGCAGGAATAATAAAATATAAGAAAATCAGATTTACAGGAGAATAAATATTTGAAAGAAATACAGAATGCATAATTCATTATTCTATTCATTATTTTATTTGATACACTTTATTGATCCAGCAAGGGAAATTTCTCTTTTCACATATCCAACCCAACAGTGGCTGCTTGGATAGGGCTTGAACCACCACAATTATATTTTAAATTATGTATTTTATCACCTGGTGCCTAAAGGCATTTCCAATGCACAAATTAGTGCATAAAAATTCACTGCAATGCAGGAATTTTCAAGGGGAGGACTGTCAGACCTCTGCTTAATGTGTCCGCACCAGTGTTCACAGGAAACCTACGCCCGTGTCCTAGAAGTAGACTGGAAATAAGAATATTTCATTTAATACCAGTGTTTAGTATTACTGAATAGTTGAAACCCTAAACCTAATCTGACAATTTGTTGTGTAATGTGTAAATGTAGGTGCACATGTGTGTGAAAGAAGGGCAGCACTATTTTTTACTTTGCCAACATCGGATAAGTACCATTTTGACAGAATGTCTGAATATAGCTTTAAAAATTTTAATTTAATACCTATAACTAGTGAAGAAGTTGATTTTACAAATAACTAGTTCCTCTGTCAGTGATTTTTTTTTTAAATCATTTTAATTTTCTGTCAAAAAAAATGAAAGAGAAGAAAGAAAAATGAGAAATTGCAAACCTCCTTATAACCAAGGAAACAAATCTGGCAATTTAATAACTAATCAATTGAGTAATGTTTGCAGTATTTAATTAATGAACAAAGAATCTGAAATGAACATGCTGGAATATTGATTATTTACTGGCCTGTGTTCATTTTACCTCTATATGACCAGTATGGCAGTCCAAGGGTGCACTTGAAAGAGATGTCTGTCTATGTGATTAAAAAATACAGCTCTTCCTTTTTTTTTTTTTTTTTTTTTTTAAGGCAGTGTGAACTAATGAGATTATTTTCAGTCAGTGAATCTTTCTTTGGCACAATTCTGGCCAGAAAACATTAAATAAAAATGTGATTAGGCCTTCACTTTCGTCTGCACCAGAATCAATAAGAGAAGTTGATTTATTTCACAATGTATTCAGTCATTTTACACTTGCCTCCACAGTGTTTCATGAATAACTGGGGAAGTGAAAGCCATTTCTGCTGAAATGATGAACGTAAGCGGTCATGATGTCCAGAAAGATTTCAGAGGGAACTTCAGTGATGCTTTGAAGCTTTGGCCAGGGCTGAATGGTTTTGAGGGCTGTGCTTCTGGAAAGCCTCCTCCCACCTTTCTTTGCTGTTCGAGCATACATAAGATGCACTCACAGTCACGCAGTGGAAAAAGCTTTGATTAGTCAGAAGTTGGATCGCCCTCTGTAGTTCATCCCTATTATTGGCATCAGCCACTCAGTCATTTGGAGCTCTTGCACAACTGTCACAGATGAAATGATCCAGCTTTGACAATGCTTTATTTTTATTTTTTGTGAAAGTATGTGATGTAGCCCTGTCATTTGAATTTAGTTGACTGTGGGATCACTTTGTAACAATGTGGGTGGAAATTGTTGTTTATCATGAGTTAGGGACAGACTTCCCAGCCTCAGTATCAAGGAAAGAATGAATCGTCTCAGGAGGATTTGCTGAGGAAGGGGATTCGTCTTTCAGAAGAGACGGACATGCAATAGATGTTGTGTGTACAGATCAGCGACAGCAGATTTACAATATGGACAGTCAGCATGAAAAATGATCAAAGGGAAGATTTCAGTCAACTTCCACAGCCATGTTTAATTGTCTAGTTTGTCTTGCTAGTCATGAACCACTTCATCAATGCTCCAATCAATCAATATTTTTTTAAAAACTGCCACAATGAGCTGTTATTGTCACATAGGTACTGTAAATTACAGGTGTACTGCTTCAACAGTTTGTATTAATATGTTGTAGGGCTGAAACAATTCCTTGAGTTATTCAAGTACTTTGATTACTAAAATTCCTTGAGGCAAAATTCTCAGACTCGAGGCTTCATTTAATCCACTGCATACTACACTCCAGGCCACTAACAGGCGGACCACAGTCCCAGTCTGGACCCAGACTTCATCCTATACGGACTTGGACTCATAGTCATTAAATCATGAGGAGATTTTAAATTTGACAGGACGCTTCTATTTTAACCAGCGCAGCTTTTCTAGTGTTTACATCGTTTATCAGATCTGAAGCTAAACTGCAAAGACAGTTCAACATAGTCAGACTTTCTTTGTGTAATTTGGCTCGACAAAAACTGAAGCCTCAGTCAGAGTTAAGTTATGAAGGTGGTTTTCAACTTTCTTTGTTAACTCAAACTTTCTTAATTAATGTTATTTTACTGATCAATGCAGCTGATTATTTCTAACAGACAGCTGCACAATAAAATTATCAAACTTCTTATATTCAAACATGCTATTGTATTGAAGTGCATGTAGGTCTGACACTGTCTCATAATGAAGGAAATCACTTTAATCTGTGGCCAAATCAAAGTGAAACTAAAGTTACTGATTGACAATTCTTTGTAATCAATACTAAGAAACTAATCAATTTTCTTATTTATGTTCTATCAGCTGCAGTAGCAGCAGTTTAAACAGACCAAATATCAAAACATTTATGAGATTTCTGTAAATAAATACATGTCAGGTTCCTGGCTTTGAGTTTTAGTTGAATATTGAATACACCTGTACTATACTATATATGTACCATACACCACAGATGTCCACGTGTTCCGCCAGGATGGTTATTTCTGTTGCACAGCGCGCTCACTTCTGCTTTTGATGCTGCAACGCGCATGTCAAGCGTAGAATTTGATTACACGACTAATTGCCAGAATAATCGATAGAATACTCGATTACTAAAATAATCGATAGCTGCAGCCCTAATATGTTTTATTATTGTGACATGGTAGGTGTGTCAGTATGGATATGAATAGGATGTGTTTGCAAGACCAAAGTGAAAGCTGAATGGATATAGTTGCTAGCTTGTTAACGAGGTGACATAATTTGAACACAGGAGCTAGACACTAATGCTTAAGCATACAGTATATGCAAAAATAGCTCAGAGATTTACTTCAGTCCATTAAGAATCATAAAATAAAGGGAATGTTTTTCATATTTTTTTGTGCTTCATTAAAGCTTTGTGTTTTTTAACAGCAGGCCTTCTTGTACAGTTAACTTTTCTCATGGAAAGGTGTCTTCATTTCAATGTTATGAAGTAGCAGAGGGAAAAATTTCTGGAGAGTGTGCACAACAAGCTAAACTGAAAGTTCCACCCTTCTCATTTTTTTTTTTTTTATCACAGATAGGATGTGTGAGTGGAAGCAACTGAGAAGAGGTCTGGAGGTTTCCACCTCAACACGGTACAGTCACTTTTTGTCCTTTACACACAGTAACACACACACACACACACACACTTTCCTCTCCACACTCTGGCTGCATAAAAAGATTATTTAATTTTACGCTGAGGATTTTTATCAGCTCTTGCCTCTGACCGACACTGCCATTATGGTGCTAATGATAATCAATCTCAGATCAATTAGGCAGTAATTGCTGAGTCAATGGGGGAGGCTGGTTAAATATTGATAAGTGTCTAAAAGGCCTATCAGGCTCTATTGACAGCTCAGGGAGACAGACAGCATTGGTTCAGCCGAGATGGGAGGGAGGAGTGACGGAGAGATGGCTTAGGGGCTCGGGTCATATTCTCCTCTGAAGCTGGCCACTCTGGTAATCAATGCAAACCTGTTCTTTCTCTGGCTTGAAGCTCTGTTCATAACCTTGATATTATTGTTGGAAGTACCTGCTCTACAGTTATGAACCTATCAAAACCCTAACCTGGATAAGAGAAGAAATCAGTCTCAAGTGTGAGGCGAGATAGTACCGTACTTTAAGACATGGCTTCTGGCAATGTTTTCATTTATGAAGCCTTTTTTTGGTTTGGTGGTATTTGTCTCATTTCTGTAAATAATGGGTAAATCAGAGCCATAGATTTTTCAAGTGCAGCGAGACTGTAGAGCAAACTTTATGACCTTTTAATCTGGTAATCTGTATACCAGTGAAGCCCCTGCAGCCAAAGACAGTGAGAGGTGATTTGATTCCCCAATTAAGACATATAGTGAAATCAAAAAGTATTCGGACCTTTTCACTTTTAGCATTTTTTTTGAGTGTCATAGGTAAAAATTTTAATTGGATGAAATTGAAACTTTTGCAAATCAACTTTAATTTAAATAAATAAATTTGTGTAAAAAATCTCTAATTTACAAGTATTCAGATCTTTTGCTGTGGCTTCAAATTGTGGTTACATGCCTCCTGTTTGCTTTAATTATCTTTGATGTCTGGAAATTGATCAGAGCCCACCTGTGGCAAATGGAATGATTTAGACATAGTTTAGAAAAACATACACTTTAGAGCTGTAGTCAGCCATACTGACTGAACCCAAATGGTCGTAGGGGAAAAGATTAAAAGATTAACGGAATGCACTCTATCTACCAGCCTTATTAACCTAAATGAAATATAAATAAACATAAAAGCTATTATTTGTTACTTTATACTGAAATGACAACAACAGACTTGGTTGAGACTAGCATCCACCTGCTCACATTCCTATGGTTTCAAAATACAGAAATATATGAACTTGTGATCTCAGCCCAAGAGCTATTGAGGAATATAACATAGATGGGTTAGCCTAGCATTTTTAGATGTTTGTTGTTGAGATATGATATATAAATTGCTCTTTGCAAAATTATTTCCGGCCTTAGTTTTAAGCATTTTCAGTCACATCATGAACTTCTTTGACATCATGTCAGTTTATTTAGAGCCAACTACAAGTCACTTTTTAGTAAATGTTCCAGAAGTTGGATTTGACTGGAGGACGATATTTGTGGAGTTTCTGGCTTATGTGGAATATACAATACATGATGGATTATCTTGCTCTTAAAGGATTGTTAGACTTGAATAGAAGCTACCATTCTGTCTTGCAGCTATCTAAACACAAAGCAGCTCAATACTTTCTTTGTTTTGGGAAATAATTATCTTTTAAAGTTTACTGCACTAACTGTTTCCTGTATCCACTGTGGCTCAGAGACACACAAATGTTCAACATTTTAAAACAACTTTGTTTGTTAGCATTCAGATAAAGCTTTGGGAAAAGATCAGATATTTTGTGTATTTGCAGTTCTCCTTTGACAGCTTGTAATTTCCAAAATGATTGCTATCAGGTTCAGTATTTCTTTCAGTATAAACTGAACTGGAAGAACTAAGTGCTACCCCTTGTAGCAACATAGTCTGAGCCATTTGCAGTTTGAGTTATATAGAGTTCAAAGCTTAAGAGGGGAGATGAGCAAGGACTTTTCCCTAATTATCATGCTGGCTAAACATGCTGTGTCAATTAAATGATGTTTGCAACAGGCGCAACCTCTGGCTGCTTATAGCAGCTACTTCCTGACACTCCCAATCAGCTTGATTGATTGGATCCCAAGCCACTCCCTAACTCTGATTGGCAGCTTAATGACAAAGGGGAGGAGAATAGCTAAAGGAGACGGGGCATTTTGTGGCTAATCTCAAGATGGTTTTCTCAAAATGTATGTTAGCAAGTGCTTCAGTTGTTGGTCTGCAATATAAGCAGCATCAAAAAATAATCATCCATTTTAATCTGTCTGGGCCCTTTTCTTCAGCTTTCCAAAAACTGTCACATCTATCAAGATTAGGTGACCGGTGGAGCCCAATCCTCTCTTAGAATGAATCAATCTCACTGAATGCCTGCAACAACTGATGCCGACTGTCCAAGTGACTCGTTGTATAACCAACACTGACAAATTTTCAAGGCTCATATTAAACCACTGATTAGACAGCTAAGTGATCCATCTGTTGAACACAACATTGACGATCATGTTAGCATCCATTTGTATTTGTTTATCATAGGCACTTAATAGCATTAGCCTTTTGAGAAGGGCTATTAGACCAGGGTTTTCTATAAATCGTTGCCTTTTGCTATCATGAATCAAAATATGAAGGATCATCACAAGAGGGCAGTTTCCAGCTTTAGTGTCTAATTTGATGCTGAACTTTCCTTTGTGTCCTTTCTTGTCTTTGATTCCAGAGATATGTTTAAATGGCTCCTACTGTCATGAAGTGCATTGTGTACAATTGTACAACCACGTGGCATGTGGTTGCAGTATGCTTTATATCTTTGACACAGTTTGTGTCTGCTTTCAGTGGTAACGGTAAAGTCCTCGAGTCTGAGGCATTGACAGTACGCTTTGTCTGTTTGTTAAAATCATTATTCCAATTATTTGTTTTCATTTTCAATGACAAGTAGGGACCTTATCATTTTTCACAGTGTCCAAATGGAGTAAATAGTTTGTAATCAGAGAATTAAAAGAGCATTTAATCTTAAAAGGCTTGTCATGTGGAATCACTTTGATGTGAGCTAATTCAATATGAACGTAACCTGAGGGCACTTAAGACGGAGATTGGGGTTGCGATAAGATGTGCCTTCGGAATATTCGTGTGGAGTTGGCACACCCACTGAAGACTAATCGTGTAAAGGAAATCTTTTCTTTGAACCCTTCTTGAGAATATGAATAAGATGTATTAACAGCAGCTGATTGCATACCACCACAGGACTCACATTTGTGTCTACTGTAGTCCCAGTATGCTGTTTCTATTGGCAAGCTGTCAGTGAGGTCAGAAACTTTTTGCAAACATGTTTTTCTTGTACAACATAATATATATGTGTCTATACAGTATCTCTGAGGTCTTTAAGAAACTTTTATGGTATAGACAGGTTCAGCATCCCAGAGACCACTGTGCTTTTGTATGTTAAATTTGAGGCAATCATTGGACACCCCATGGGCAGGAGGAAGGATGACGTGATGTACGTTGAAGCAGATTGACTCCTCCAAGACTGGCCATTTGGTACAATTCTAATTAATCCACTAACTCTCCATGGAACTGCTGTTAGCACCACAGCCACTCACACAAACTTACTTGGCCAAGGACACCAGCTAAGAGGAATTTAATCAATGTGATGGATAACATTTGTCTTTACAGCTCTCACGGCTATTTCCATGTTAACCATTCAAGGCGACGGTACTTTTCCTTTCCAAATGTTCTTGGGTTTTTTCTGTTGGGAAGTGATAAGGTAAAGTAGAACCTAAAGGCAGTGAAAAAAGTAGTAATTGCCATCATAGGGGGGCAAAACAATGGAATACAGCAAATATGCACTAAGACATTTCAAGAGTTTTGTTTTGAGCTGAACTGTGAAGCAACGCAGCAGTGAAGCCTTTTGTGACATTAAAGGCTGATCATGACTCAGTTCTAGAGCTGACATGTTATTTTACCTTTTGAAAACTGCATTTGTAGACATTGTTGACTTTCATTCACAGCCAGAAAGCAGACAGCCAAGACTTTGATGGGTGATGGAGCCAAAATGAACAAGCAGCCTACTTTCAATTAATGAGAGGCTGAATTTGTGTGAATCATTCATGAGTCATTATTTTCCTACATTTTATTATGTTGATTATTTTAGATATTCCTGAAGCAGAGAATGCATCTCTGTTTCTTGTCTGTATACACTGTCATCATCTTTTACATATTTCAAAGGCTGCTGTTTTGACGTAACTACGTAAGAAAAGATTGAAATGTTTCAAGCTTAGGGGATTAGTGTAAATGTAGAACTTCAATTACAATACAAACTGAAGTGTCTCTGAATATTGAAAGGACCAGTTAAGCCCAGCAATTTTATCAGCTCCACCCACAGCAGACATTAAGGCTTTTTTTCAAAACTTAGTGATTAATTGCATGCCCATGCCCATAAATTTGACTCTATTAGTTTTATGGCTTTATATTTGAGCCATCTAACAATTTGAAAACATAATTTCCTTTTTAATGTTCTGTTTCTGGTCAGGTTAACCTAATGCAAAGCAGAACCACATTTGGCTTTTATGCGGCTTTGAGCGCAATCATTCCTGTTACGGATAATGATGAATGCCTCGTGAGTGACGGTTAATCACTGACTGACAAGAAATGCACACTTTTGGGGACCTTGATATTATTTCTGAAATTGCAGGCTTATATTCTATCATCACCTTTTCACACAGATAATACAGTGCAAGATGATATGACTTTCATTTTCCTTGAATGACTGGGGAGTGGGCATCAACAGGTTACGTCATACTGTATCATAAAAGCCAGTCTGTGGCCCATATGTTCACCACCTGCATGCAGTGTGAATGGGGAGATACACAAAGGGACGGGGAGTGTTGGGTGACAGAGGGAGCTGTTTTAATCAAACAGCCCTTCCAGCTGGTGCCCACTGGGTGAATTGCGAACTGCCTTCTACTGACAGTACACGCCAGTGAAGGACAGCAGACTCTTTGCATTTCAACTGTTCTTTATTGTAACTTGAGTTGTACTGGGCTTTAACAAGGCTGCTGAGAAAGCAGTACGCAGAGAGCTGCAGTAATGCGGTACTGTGTAATCACGGGGATTGACAGTTTGTTTTTTTTTTTACTGTCACAGGTTGCCACATGCCATGCTTTGCACATTAGCAGGCAGCCATATTAGGCTGATGAGGCATGTGTTACTGTGTGGTAACATGCACACAACTATTTATTCCATCTGATATCTAAACAAGTAACAATATTTTGGAATATATTTAGAAAACCATTACAAAGTGAAGATTACATGTTACCATCTGGAGCTGTTGGCACCAGTGGTGCTATAAAAATTAGGAAACTAGGAAGAATTACAGTAGCATGAATAGCAACAAACAACTTTCATAGAAGTAGCTTGGCGTAAAAAAGAGTGAAACTAAGTTATCCTGACATTCAAATGAAAACCAGCAGTCATTGCGGTATAGAACAAAGACAACACAAGAAGAACTCTGAAGAAAAACATAGGCCTGTCATGAATATTTATATTTACAGTCATTTTGAGTCTAGCGGTCTCATTTAATGGAGCAAAAGTGTGATTGACAGCTGAATGGCAATGGCACACCAATCAATCAACCACTTGAATGAGTGGTATTCCCAATACCATATGCTGCCTATGTGTAGGACACTGCACTGTGTCTTGGACACACTACCATTCTGCATTTTTTATAATTTAATTTGAATGACTAACAAGTCCGACCAAGTGGGTGCCTGTAGAAAGGGCTGAATATTCAGTGAAAATGTTAATGCATCATTTTATGGAAATTAGGTCTTGAGACAAGAGACAGCAGATTTATAAACACCTGTTTACTTTTGATGTTTTTACACAAATTCACTTCCATTTCACTCTGCAAAATGAGCAATCTAGTTGAGGGACATGCAGAGACACTTAGAAAATAATAAAATACAAGAACAGTATGAATGTGTCTCACTCTGTTTTGAGTTAATGACTCTATAGAAGACACATGACAAGGAGGATAAAGTAATTAACTAATCTATATTGGAACTTTTCGGGATGAAGGAAGGGAATTCTTCTTTCTCTCCACCGAAGAAATGAAAAGTCTGTTCCATGAAATATTCAAAAAGCTGTTTTTCCTAGGGATAGTAATTCATCATCTATATATAGCCTCCTTTTTATCACTCTTCCCGGATCATGGATGATTCCCGATTCCGGAGATGCTTTTTCCCCCCACACTTTGATAGGAAGAATTGTAGATGAATAAAATATTTATCTGCCTACTTAGTCATGATGGGGGTGTGAGTGTGTGTGGGGGTATCATGTAAGTACCGTAACCATAAATAACCAGTGAACTATAGCTAAACATAGTTCAGGAAGAGGCAAAAGTAGCCAAATTATGATTTCAGAGTCACTCTGAGATGTGGGTGGATAGAAAGCAAGTCGTGCCTGCAGTGATTAAGTGTACAAGAGGCTGAGGCAGTAAAGATGGAAATATTAGACAATCTTGTTATTACCTGAGGGCCACACAAAAATGAATTACATACTAACAGGAGGTGATTGCTAAGGTAATCGACACCTCAACATGAGGGGAAATGTCTCCAAGCTGAAATTCTGTGAAGTAATCCCAGAAGGAAGCTGCACAAATTACTCATTTTCCATCAAACTGACGAGCAGCATACTCTGAGTCATGCATTATTTTAAAGACAAAAGTCGGTGACACGCAAAGATGCTAAAGATTACACTCATGTCACACTTCAAGCTCTCCATCAATCTAAATACCTCAGCTTTTACTTAATAGCTACACCCAATGTTACTGTATTTCATAGAAGATGGAGATTATTGAAACAATTTCTTTTCATCCCGTCTTCTGTGCTGTATCTTGCAAGGGACTGGGGTTGGGCAGAACAAGGTATCTTCAAAGAGCTTGGAAGGCTTTGATGAGTCCACTTCCTCTTCTGTATGGTTCAACAGGGCCATGACCTTTACTTGCTCTGAGGAAGACAAAGTCCCTCCTTGAACTGGTAATCAGCTCCTGGAGGATAGCTTGAACCAAGTGAAGGACTTGGACTCAAGGAATAAAACCACTACATATGACATGTGGTTTTACAGTGCGACTTTTGAAGCTTTGATGTCGAGTTACCTGGGTCTCTGTGAAATTAAGACACTGGTATTATCTTTCATTAATATAGATGCCTCTGCAATTTATATTAGTCCTCATGAGCCATTTGAATATTTCAGGTCTTAAGACTTAATTGGAAGAAATGACATGAGGTTAATCATTCTTGACCAGCTTATATATGACGTAGTGTTTGATGGTTTTGGCGACATAAAGTCCCGCAATGGATCCATTTTTCTCTCTATAAAATAATTTGAAAATTACAGATTAATTTTCAGTTCCTTAAAAATCTATTTTTGGTTTTTCAAAGCTGTGTGTGCTAATTGTAAGCAGGTTAAGTATGTAGTTTAATTCCTACCAGAAAAGTAACAAAATTAGGCCAAAGTCAATATGTCTTCTGATCTTTAAAATGCTTATAAATTTTTGTTGATGTTTATTGTCCAGAAAGGCAGTACACAAAGGGAGTGGGGCTGGTACTTAAAGCTACAACAAACTAACATAAATTGGTGGAATATACTGGTAGGGCTCCAGAGAGATCTCTGAAAACAACAAAAAAAAAAAGAGTAATATTTGGGAAAATAGAATATTTTATTTTCCAGCAGTCATTTCGGATTTAATCTTAAGTTCAAAACCATTCTTGATTCCAAAAATAAAAAATAAAAAAATAATAATAATAGGAGATTCTGGATTTAAACTATTACCGAGTTCACTATGTGCCAAACAAGGCCTTCCTGTCTTTTGCCCTCTGAGCTGTATCCTACCTTTACTTTAAACATCGGAATGCTGTGTATATACTAAAAATAAGAATATGCGGTCTGGAATTTGGACACATCATAAATCTAATAAGAATATTAGTTCTTGTAGCATGGATTTAATGAGATGGGGGAACATAAGCCACTTTGATCTGACTGGTCAGTGCAACTACTCAACCCAATCACTGTCATGCTGATCCGAGTTACATCTTTGATTTAATCCTGTAGTTGAATCCAGACAAGAAAAAAAAGAAGTCAACTGTGTCATGTCACACCATGTAATAACTGACACGTTAAAAAGAAAAGAACTTAATGCATCATGCTGTGCAGTTATGAGTAAATATGTAAAACTGATGTCAGTTAGCTGTCATTCCTTGCTCAAAAGGGCCCACAGTTCAAATCTTCTCAAATACAAACGGGATGGCCTTGAAGATCAACTTTTGAGTTGAGATGAGAGAAACTGCAGGGTGCTTGCTGCACAGTCAGGGAGCAGAGATGACCAAAGCAAACCCCTGTGTTGCTGGGTTGGCAACAGGGCCCCAGGAGAGTTACCTTTAATGTCTAAATATGGAATTTTGACTGTTGATTTAAGCTGTCTTACTGCAGCAAAGGTGTACGGTGCCCAAACTGTCCTATTTTCAGGTTATTTAGCAGAAATAAATGATCTAACCGACCCACCAGCAGGTGTATGAAAGTAGCCAGGAATTTTATGTTGTAATTCTGCAAAAAGGTGTCACCTGTTCAGGTTTATTAAAACTGCTGTGGTGGGGGAGAGACATTTAATCAATCTGTATTAAAACTATATTACAAAAGGACTATACTTGTTTAAACCAATATGAGTAGGGGACAATGTTGTTGTGTCCATCGAAGCCAAACTCAACTTTCATTAAGCTGCTAAATTACCAATCACAAACATGGACAGGATGACTGACACTAGAGTGGCATATATTAGAAAAGAAGAGCAAACTATGATGTAACAGAAATACAAAGATTTTGAACACACAATGCTGACTGAAAGCAATAGAGCAGCTAAGGCATGAGGGTAAGCTGCCATGAACAACTGTATATTGTGTGAATGTGTTAGTTGATCTGACGAACATTACAGTTCTATATTCTGGTATATGAATTTGTTATTTAGGTGTGCTGTTCTGGTGTGTAACCCGAGACCGTTTTAGTCTTTCAACTGCAACTTTGGTTGTGTTGCGTGGTTTGGGAGCAAGTAGAACATTAACATAAAAGTATAATTCTAAATGCTAAGTAGACTGACTTCCATATCGTATAGGAGGCTATGTGAAAATGCGTAAAACTAATTATATTAAAATATAATACAAGCTAAAAACAGTACAACGGCTGCAGCCAAAGTAAGATGGAAAGCTGCAGAAAACTGCGCCCTATGAATACATAATCAATGTGCTTATCAATTTCACTCTCCCACTGTGTATACGCTGATCAGGCCTAACATTATGACCACCTGCCTAATATTGTGTTGGTCTCTGTTATGATGCTAAAAGTCCTCTGACCCAGTGGGGCATGGACACAGGACCTCTGGGAATGTCCTGTGGCACTGGGATGGTGGCAGTGAATTCTGTGGGTTCTGTGGGTTTCAGGTTGGGACCTTCCTAGATCAGGTTTATCCTGGTACATCCCAGAGATGCTCAGTAAGATTTGGATCTAGGGAGTGTGGAACCCAGGTAAACATCTTAGCTCTGTCATGTTCCCCAGGTCACTCCTGAGCAGTTTTTACAGTGTGTCGCAGTGCATTGTACTGCTGAGGGTGGCAACTGGCATCAAGGACTGCTGTTGTCATGGGGGGTGTCGGGTTGGGGGCTGGCTTGACCTGCAGTGTTTAGGTGGGTGGTACATGTCAAACATCCACATGGATGTCAGGACTCAAGGTTTCCCAACAGAGCATTGCATTATAACAAGATGATCAATGTGATCCACTGCACCTGTCAGTGGTCATAATGTTGTGGCTGATCGGTGTACATTGCTTTGATGTAGGTTTCTTATTCAAGACTTAAGATTGAGTTTAATTATCTTCACAAGATTGTATAATAAAGGACAATTTTTAGGTTGCTCATGAAAATGGAAAAATATGTAGCAAATAAGTAATGAAAATCTAACTATATAAATGGTGATGTGGAGAATAACTTCAGTAAACTCACCTTGAGTGTCATTACGGCTATAAGACACTTTTAGGTTTAATTTGTCAGCTGCTTGATGGCGTCAGACGATTTGGGAAGTTCGTTAAGTATCTGATAAATTGATGACTGACTGAAATGGGTAATTGATAAGCACAAGTACAAACCTTTAGGGTTTTTGTTTTAGTATTATATCGCTCTACCGAGGCATAAGAAACAACGAAATTGCCTTAAAATTGCTTGCAGCTCCAAAAACTCTTACCTTTCCCTCTCATTATCTCCGCTTGATCTTCAAGTAATGCTGATGCCCTTTTCCAAGAGAACTGATTAGTCAGTTGGCAGTACTTTTATATGCGCCGCTTCTCATCTTGAACATAACCTGCTCCACAACAGATCAGGAGTTAAGGGTAAGGTATGATGGTGATGTTCTCTGGTAAGAAGTGAACTGCCATAGTACTGCAAATCCAGAGTTAAACCCGAAGTTACCTCAATAACTTAAAATCTTGCTTCATAGTTCAGACACTGCCAATCATGCCGTCAATCTGCTCCTGTACTCCTGGACTATACTTTGTGAATCTACTTATGTCATTTCATCTGTTATTCATTTCTTTTAATCAGTCTTGCTAGACTGATTTGCACAGACCTATCTATGAATAGAAACTATGGAAGAAACAGATTTTTAAAACTAAATGTGTGTGAAAAACTAATATTTCAATCTTTTTCATGACCTCAGCATAACTATGATTTTTTTCCCCAAGCTTCCATGTACTCCACAGAACCCCCTGTTGACTGCATAATTGCTTGCTGCCTTAGTAAATCAGGTGCTAATTACATGCAGTTTGGGAAACTGAATGAAAGGTGCAGTGCAAATTTGCCCTGCACTTTGACAGATTGGCATAAATTTCTACCTCAGCATCTGGAAGGTTTTTCTGTGAAAACTTCTTCCTGGTCCCAGAAAGTTATCGATATCAGTTTGTTTGGAATGAACAGAAGAAGACCTGAGTACTAAGCCAGATCTACACAAAGTCATTCCATATCAAATGTCCAGGGAAAGGATACAGAGCAGTGATTGACGAGTGGTATCTCGGATGTTGAGAGAATCACTGCGGAGAGGTCTTGTCACCAAAGTTTAGGAATCGAAACAAAATTTCAGAAGTAAAACCAAGAGCTCACTGAGTGGTACAGTAGTTACTCTTTTTGTCATATGACATCATAGGATCAGCATCTTTACGCAGAAGCAATCCCTCAGAAAATCTAACCTGAACAATTTCCTGTCACCACTGTGTCAGACACTGAGATATGAGTGCTGAGAGACAGTGCTGAAAGAGTGAAAAAGAAAAGTGTAGCTTAACTGAAGATTTCCCTGCAGACCCTCAGTGCCAGGTAACACTGCTCTTCCACTTAATTGCACCTTACAGTTAAGAGTCATTTTCTCAGATACAGGAAGGCGCTCCAGTCTTGATTTGCTTTTAACAACCCCTCAGACCGCCACATTCTCCAGACAAGGCTATATTAGACTTTAATTAATTCTGTGGCTAGCAATACTCAAAGGTAATGGTGATGCAGGTATGCAACTCACAGCACAGGTCTGCAGTGCTGTAATGAATAACATGGCCAGAGTTTAGAGGGGATGTTTGGCGTGGGATATCATAGCAGCATGATTTGAGGGAATGCCAGAGGGAGTGTAAAGTCAGTGTCACCTTAGACTGTAAAGGTAGAGATTACCTGCATTTAAATGAATGCTGCTAGGAGATGTTTTCTTAAGATCCTGTGTTGTTTTGTATCTTGGACTAGTAGTGCACCTCACTGCAAGTCTGTCTGAAAACAATTTTTTTTCTTCTTTTTGATAACTAAATGTTTGTCAATCTTGCAGTGTCCATGAAAAGTCACTAAATCAAAGTGATTTATTTAGTTTGCTTATTTGTATGCTTAGGTAACAAGTCATAGCTACATATTGTAACATATTGTATTGCATGAGGCTGTAGTTAATCAGTGAATTACTCTCTTAATAGAGATGATTTATAATGCATTGCCACAGAGAGAATCATCCCATCACCACTAATTGAAACACTAAAAATTCACTGTGGTGGCCCCAAATTATATTATGTTGTTGGGTATGAACACTTTTCCTCCCACAAGAAATGAAGAATCTTAACTCCGGAGTGAAAACCAAGGTGTCTCTGAAACTGTAAAGTCAAAACTGAGCTTAATATCATTGCATGTCTTGTCTTTAACCCTTTAAAAGGCACTCATTGAATTACTTTGAAATTCAAAATTTCAACCCTAGAGTGTTTTTGGAAGATATAAGACTTTTTAACTTTTGTGACATTTGTAAAAATTTAGAATTTTCATGTTGAAATTGAACGTCATTCAAGTTACTATATATGGTTCCTTGCCCGTTAGTGGTGGGAAAAAAAAAAAAAAACATTCCAGGAAATGTATATGCCATCACTTAGCACAACTACTCAACAGTAAAATGTGTGAGTTTCGTCAACTAACCATGGATAGCTTTGACGTTTCAACAGAAAATATGGAAGAGGACCGAGCCGCAAGTCCGTCTTTTTCCAACTTCAGAGATAAGAGAAAGTTTGATACGTTCCAGGCCTCTGCTGATAGGTCAAATGTCACGATGTCGTGTTCTGTAATGTAGAGTAATCTTTGAAGATTGGCTGGGTGAAAACCACATGCCTCTTGACCTCACCGAGAGGCAGATATTTAATGTGTGTGGAAGTTAGCAAATATGATCACTTGCCCCATTAAGAGTTAAGAACAATTATTTCTTGTACTTGGTGGTACCATTTATCGCAATCTGTAAGCAGAGTTGCTGTGTACTAGTTTTCCTCCGCAACCAAAATCTACCACTTTATTGATTAAACTGCCAACAAAATTTAGATACTAAAAGTGCTGCAAATCAACTCCTGAGAATGCTGATTTTCATAAAATTCAGTAATTACTATCTGCCAATATAATAGACACTTCGAATATTGCAGATTGACTGTATCGCGTGGTCTGACCACTGGGTGAAGCTTCCTGCTGTTTAATACTGCAACTAGAGGTGGTGTCCAGTTCTGTGTTGGCAACCAGAGAGCATTGTGGGGGTTTATGTAATAATGGGGAACCTTGACAGAGTCTTCAGCAACGATTGAAAAACTCTGGCCAGTGTACATATTTGAAATCAAGCTGCAGTGGTCCTATATTGCAGTGACATTTTTAACAGCCGCCTTTGCAAATAGCAGCAATATCAGCTCAGGACATATCTCAAGTCTTAAAAATTCATCAATTATGGATTAATAAAGCTGCATTTATTAAGACAATTATTCAAATATATCATACCTGCGTGATAGCAGACATAGGATTGAAGGAGGAAGGATCAGGCTACGGTTTGTGCCAATACCAATTAGTGAAAAATGACCTTTATTGGCCCCCGGAAAACCCTAATAGTAATACTAATATATTTAGTAGCAGGATTAGCTGTTGTGTATGGTGGCAGTTAATGCGTGATGTTTTAGTAATGGTAGTGGGCTTGCTGTAGGCTTTTGCCGACTGGCGATCAAATTGACAATAATTAAAGACATGAACTGCCCTTTTTGTTGTTTCTTTGGTTGTTTTTTAGATTGTGCAATATTAAGGATTGCTCACTGTTAATCACCACAAATGAAACTGCTTTTTAATGTAAATCAACCTGTCTGCAATCTCTTCTCTTCCATCTGCTGGTTCTGACAAATGCACCATGCAGTCTCACAAAACCCTGTATCTCCATTCTCCATATGCCTGTTCGGCTTTGCTCTTCACACTGAATGTCCTTAGCATCGGGCTGCATTGCATTGTGGTTCAGTTCCTCTTGTGGGAGGAGATCTGCTGCTGTCGCTTAATTCTGGCCAATGTGCATGTGTTTGTTTGTTTGTGTGTCCACCTGGTCAGTAAGCTGTTGCTGCATGGACCTGGCGCTTTTCTCCTGCCAATTTGTTTGTTTCTCTGAAGCCAGAAATTCACTTGTATGTGCATGTAAATGCCTGTATTTATTGACAGTTGATTTAGATTTATTTTCCGGTTGTGCATATCATTTGTTACTGACTTTGTCTTCACACATATACAGCAGAATGATTTTTTTTTTGTGTTTAATCAGAAAGAGAGAAAGAAACACTAGACACCAAGAGAGAAATGGAGACGGCTCCCTTGAATTTCCATTCGATGTCGCTGCCTTCCCTTGCCACAATGCCATCACAAAAACTCTGTTACTATATATATATATATATATATATATATATATATATATATATATATATATATATATATATATATATGTATATATGTATATATGTATATATATATATATATATATATTAAAAAAACGAGTAAATTTTGATTATTTAATTACAGCGAAAATAACGCGTCCTTGAACTACTTATGCTGATTTTATGTGCCATACAGTGGAAAATAAATTCAGGCTTTAAGTCATCAAAATCACTTTTTTCTATATGTCCCATTTTCCTTTTTTAAAATAAATTTTAAATTATAAACACGTATATGTCTATTGATTCAACTGTGAGCCACAATTTTATTTGAATTGAAAAGCTTCACTTATTGTGTCAAATATTGCTATTTGACAAAACTGCAACTAATTGCGATTAATTAATTACAAAGCCTGTAATTACTTGGATTAATTTTTTATCACGTCCCACCACTTTTATATATATATATATATATATATATATATATATATATATATATATATATATATATATATATATAAAAAAAATATATATATATATATATATATATATAAAAATAAATATATATATAAATAAATATATATATATATATATATATTTTTTTTTTTTTAATTTCATTGTTTTTTTTTTGTTTTTTTTGCCAAAGGAGTTCACCTATAGGTTAACTGTGTGTCAGGGTTGTGCTTATATGAAATTAACAACCTGCGGCACAGCTCCTTCCACCACCCAGAGAGAGCTGTTTGTTTATTTTCATGAGTCTCTACCCTGTTACAAACTGCAGAAGTTCTCTGTGTTCAAAATGTTATATTCTCTGTCATTGTGGCTACAATATGCGGAATATAAAATTAGAATGGTGGTAAATTCTGGGTGATTGGTCATGCTGTTTTAATCATATCCCCTTCTGTGAGGGTTTTAGCCAGCAGGATGCTGCCTCTGTGCAGGCTGAAGGTCAGGGAGAATGTCTAAGATCAGCATTGCTGGCAAGCTTAGGTAGGGCACAACAGTGTGTAATCAGAAGAGATTAAATTGAAACACATTTTGATTCACCTTCATCGTGGTAATATGTGCTCCTTTCAGAGCATGGTGAGTACTCTAGCTAAGGACACACAATATTATTCTCTAATATTATTCTCTGTTTCTACAATGTGCCCACCTTTACCATTTATTTATTTATTTTTTTCAGAAATTAACCTGCTCACTATGAAAACACCAGTTCCACACACAAATGTGATATATACAATTATTTATGTGCCTGTACCCACACAAACACAGGCGCATATACATATGTGCCAAACCCAGCTGAGGTTCATTTCTCCTGTTACAAAGATAGTGTTATTGATGTGATGGGTCACATTGCAATTTAGAGGCAATTAAAAGGTAATGAATGTGCTCAAATGAACCCTGTGTCTGGAGGGCATTTGCAGTGTATGGTGGAGATGATATATTTGAGTGTGTGTGTGTGTGCTGGACACAGCCACACAGCTTTAGGATAAAATATAACTCCAAAAAGTGCTTCTGAATGTGACAGCAATTAGAATATTTGAATAGTTATAGCAAAATGTAAATGTATTTAGTTTACAGTTACTGAAGCTAAAACCCACTGTGTAGTAGTACTCACACCCATGTGTAGCACCCTTATGTAGCCAAATCAGCAACAAAACATTTAATATTTTCCCTGCTTTCCCCCGATTAGACATAGGTAGTATTGGCGTGAAACTGAATGTCGTTGTGGCACAACAGTTACTGACCGTCGTTTTCCCCTTATCTTGACACGCACAGAGTTCTAAACATTCTGTGACAAATTCATTTCTACCAAATTATCTTTTCAAGTGGAACCGTTTTTAGCCTCAACTATCAATTAAGGACTTGGAGAAATTTGTTTTGCTTCCCACCCAGTGGATTCATTTTGAGGTCAGTTCATTGTGAAAAAAGACCTTTTCACATGCTGCAACTCATAAATGTACTCCTGTCTTGTGCTTGACTAATTTCTTTGTCTCTCTTGGATGTATAGAAATCAGTTGGCCTATTCAGTTGTACTACATTCAGCGATAATTAAATGAGTGTTGTGTGTGTAAAACTTTGCTATTAGTAGTACTATGTACTATGTAATGTACATGTAATCTAGATGTAGGAAGCTCACTGGAATCTTGTTAATTTGTATAACTGCATGCAGAAACCCAAATCATAATAGATTTTTGATTAAAGAGATCTATAGTAATTTATTTGTTTCCCCTACACAATGTTACAGTACATTTTCTTAAGTGATAAATTGGCCAAACATATAAGAAACAGTGATCAAGCTGAACAGCTTAAAACTGGAATGTTCATTAGCATACTTTATTATTTAAAAGTAATTTTATTAGGGCTGGGACTTGAACACCTTAACTACGATTCATTAATTACAGAAAAAAATAACGCGTTAAAAAAATAACATATTTAATTGCACCTTTCTCAGTTCCCTAATTTCTGGCATACCGGTAGCACTGATGCACACTCCAGCCCAGTAGGTGGCGGTCATGAACCTAAAATCTGTTTTCAAGCTGCAATAAGGAGTGAATCGGCACAGAAGCGTCCGACCAACATGGCGGCTCGGTCGCGAACTTTGTTTTTTATTACAAAACCTGTTCAGTAAAAAGCATTTCTGAAAGCATTTGAGGCGAGAAATCAGCTGCTGAATCTGTCCTCGTTTCATTTCGACAACAGCTAGTTTAGATGTTTAACGAAAATTTTGCAATGCGTTGGACCACCGCTCGCTCAATTAATTACAAAGCCTCTAATTAATTAGATACATTTTTCTTAATCGCATCCCACCACTAAAATTTATATATTTTGACATTTTTGACATAAATTTTTTATATATTTTTTGCTTTTCTTTAAAACAGGGTCCTCTCTTACATGTAGGATTTATACTACCACACTGAATAAGCATGCAAAAACTTCATGCAACAACAAGCAGCTCTTTCTGGAAATAAAAAAAAAATTGCAAAAGCAAAAATTTCACTGAAATTGCTTTGATTCCTTCGTATTAGCCACATTCGCAGTATTCTGCATCAGTCATTCTCTCCTCCCTCCACACTGGATGCACCATACATTATGGAAAGTACGCTAAATACTGGCGTGAACCGTGGAGGAATATAAGTGTTTTGTGAATGGGTGCATCTGGAGGTGTTTCAGAGGTAGTGGGCATGAATGAACCACGATTGTCACACTGTGCTTAAACTATCAGGCCACAAGTATTATCCTATGAATCTATTTCAGGTGTCTTGCTAACATAAGGAGAAAAAATGCTTTTGTCATGCGTAGATGTTTCGTTAAAGAGACAATGCCAGCCGTTACAAAATCTGGACTTAACTAGAACTTATAGCAGTATTACTCATTTTCATGTTCATTAGATCTCCCTAACCTTACAAACCTAGCCAGATATTACTTCCTAACTGCTCTCCTAGGTGTTTTTAATTAGTGAGGAATCCTCGTTATGTGAGGCAGATGGCACAATCCTCCGTCTTTTGTTAAAGTCACACTAATTAGGATTCTCAGAGAAGACGCGTCCAACCAGAATCCTTAATAAGGGAGCCTGCTTAGCCAAGTAATAAGAAACCTGATGTCTTCACGACAGTGGTGCTCACTTTGAAATTTGTGAATAGCAACCAGTCAGTTTTTCTGCACAAACGTTTGTGTCAATGTGTGCTGGTGTTTGTGTGTTTTAGAGGTATATGTGATAATGTGGTGAAATAGATTTTCTATTTTTGTCATCTATAATAGCTCAGCTTTATAGCTCCTCATTATGTGTTATTGCTAAATGATCCATACAAATACAGCTGGTAAATATGCAGGTAAAAAGCCCATTTAGAATTAATGATTAGTGATTACCTAGATATTAGCTGTTAAATTGAACAACAGTTGAGTCAGCGAGCAAAAGCAGAGAGAAAGAATTTCTGCTGGCTTTTATGTGAATGGAAATTGCTTGCACATGAAACTGTCCACATGTCAGTCCTCTCTGGGCCTTCCAGCACTTTGAAAGCAGGACTTTGAGGAAGATTTGTTGAAGCTCTCAACTGAATCCAGATACCTCCTTCTAAACAAGCACAGATGGCAAATTAAGGCAAGTATGGCCCAAAATGAATCTAAGTTGATTTTGGCTTCTTTCAATGAATAGTGTATGACAGAAAATAATGTTGGCTGGGGATTTTGACATTACCATTGTATAATATCATATGCTCTCCATCTCCAGGTAATAATAGTGCCTGGATATAAGGGCCATCACCATGACTTATACATTGGAATATTATATATTTAAGTTCTATTTTATTTTTATCCATTTGCGGTGCCACAAATGGATAAAAGGTA
Source organism: Amphiprion ocellaris (assembly GCF_022539595.1). Lineage (NCBI taxonomy): Eukaryota > Metazoa > Chordata > Actinopteri > Pomacentridae > Amphiprion > Amphiprion ocellaris. Next base: position 5,232,932 of record NC_072787.1, on the reverse strand, counting down.
TAGAACCTTGTACCATGTGTACATATAAAAATGTAAAAATTATGTCATTATGTAGGTTTTAAAAGAACATTTCACTCAATATTATTTGGGTAATCTTAATATTTGTATTAATTTTAAAAGTAACAGTATTTAAACCAATCATATTGGCTACTTGTTATTAAAATCTTATTCTGTCTCTTTCCAGCAGTGTCCCAGCAACATTCTCAGCCCCCATAATTTTGCATTTTTCTGCACGCTGAAGCCCTTACACAACATCCAAATTTAACTTACCCTTTTATTCTTTCTTTTTAAGTCGGTATGTGATGCTCATCAACAACAATTAGCTTAACTGTCAGTTAGGATTCGTTTGCATCTTGTTGGGTACAGGACTGGGCCAAATAATGTCCCTCTTCATTTTCTCTGAATCAAGAATCCTTTTAAATGGAGAATCATAGGTGAATTGAATAGTGACACCAAAGATTGGAATCAAATTAGAGATTCCAACCCCCAGGCGGAGTTGTTGGAACAACAGAAACAATCAGTCCACTTGTGACTGTACAGCACTGTTAGAGAATGATGCTTTTCTGCCCTCATAAACAATCTTTAGCTGAGCACACAGCATCTCAAAGAGCACCCAAAACACACAGTACAGTTTAATTTTGACTTGTCATCAAGTTAGTGGCAGCTAATATGACTTGATGTTTGTCATTACTCCGTCAAGGAGGCTATCTGTTAGCAACATTACTCAAAAACAGATTAACGGATTCGGATGAAATTTTCAATTAGGTCAGAAATGACACAAGTGATTAGACTGTGGCGGTGATGCGGCTTAAAATCTGGATCCACAGATTTGTTAAAAATTTCTGTATTATTTCGAGATACCGGCACGGCATCACTGTAACTGTGACAACAAGGAAACACTACATCAGTTGCCTGCTGACGATCACATGATTGCGATCCTAAAACAAATCAACCGTTGTGGATTTGTTGTAGGATCAGGATTTATTCGTTGGAAGTGATGCAAGGAACAATGGATTAAATTGTGGGGGTGTTTCTGAGTCCCATCCTTTCCTGTCGCCTGCTACATATTTAGGTCACACGATTCAGCATCTGTACATAATGTACACATGCATAACACACGCCTGTGCTCAACGCAAATCCAAATTGTTGTTTGTGGGCACATCTATATTAAATGGTCACATTCTATGGTGCCGTGATTTCTGCCACGATTGTTTTTCAAGATTTCATCCATCGGAAATTATACAACTGGGCAGCCTTGGCGGAGTACTGCGCTCTCGGAGTGTTTTTGTTTTGTTTTACCTGTGACAATAATGAGCAGTAGTGTCTAAAGGTTGAGAAGCTGCTACCTGAATGTTCAGACATCTACACTGATGCATCTGGAGAAACTTCCTATACAAGCAAACACAAAGTTCACACTGTTAAACCCTAAGTATTCTTATTTTATTTTTTACTGGTACACTTCTTTATTTCTTAAGTACTACTATCAATATTATCATGTTCAACTAAGGGACTGTATGCAGTTTAAATGGGCTACACATTTTCATTACTGCCTCTGAATTTGGAATGATGTGTGTTGTATTACTAGCATGCTTATGTGTGTGTGCTTGTGTGTGAGAGATGAACAAAAAGGGAAGTTTGCTGCTTTTCACTTCTGTTTATTGCCCTCTCCTTCAGCCTACCGCTGAGGCACAGTCTCCAAAAATACCAAAATGATATACTGTCATAATTACAAACACAAAAAGTGTAGAATTCAGCCATTCTGATACTTATTGGTTGCTTACCTTGGAAAAAGACAATATATATAAATCACTAGACTTTCCTAGCATACAATCAATATTGGTTCAATACCTCCTCATCTCCCTTGTGTACTAATGGCCAAAGCTGGCTTTACAGAAACAAACAAGACCATGCTAAGAGAGACAACTCTACAGTCTATGCTTCTTTCTTCAATTATGTGGTATTAATCACACAACAAAGACTTACCAGTACAAAGCTGATTCATTTTCCATTTGGTCAGGTGAGAGTACTTTGTGTTTTGCATCTCTTTAATTCAACATCAGTTGCTTCTTTAAAAGGACGAATATGGACATCATAATTAGAAAGAATAATGCACCACTTAATTCAATTTGCTTTTTAGGATGGAATTAATAATAGGAGGGGTGAATGGAATTTTCTACCTGAATCATTTTCATAAATCTTTATAATGAAGTTCACTCCCCTGTTGGCTCTAAATGTCATACCTTGAACTCAGAAACATGGTGCCTTTCTCTCAAACCAATTAATCTTTAGGATGAACTTTTTCCCTTTTCTAATAACAAGCTCTCTATTATAGTCAGTCGTCTTTCGGACAGAGTTTCACTGCGTGTCTATGATATCATCTTAATCTTACAAAATGATGTGTAATATCTGTGCCTGTTTTAAGCAGGCAATTTTCCCCATAGAGTGGTATGAGGCAAATGATACAGCAATATATATATATATATAAATTATGTAGTAATTAGTAATGTACACACCAAAAACAAACTAATCCATCAATTGTATGAAAGACATTGTTGCTGGTCACTGTGTCATACATGCACAATTATCCACATGCCTTTACCTTTTGTCTACTTTATTGTATTGTATATGTAGTTTTTACTAGATTAAACTTTTCTTATACTTCTACACCCTACAACCCATATTGACAACAACAAGAGAGGTTTCTGAAAATGCTTGCAAATCTCTTGTTTAAAAAGTTATTCAGATCTTTTGTTCTGTCACTTTACACTGTGGTCAGATGTTTCCTGTTTGCTGTAGTTGTCCTTGAAATGAGTCTGGAATTTGAGTCCACCTATTGCAAATTGTATTTATTGAACATTCCCAGTGTATGTCAGGACAAAAGTCATTCTCTCTGTAGATACCCGCAATAAATGCACGAAGCATTCACTCATCGCTGACTAGCAGTTAGTAAACAGTACAAAATGCACAGCAATGCAGTTAATTTAAATCATGTGTGGGGTAAAGATTAGCTTTACCATGAGCTAGGACAGAAGAGTTACACGTATTTTAATTATTGTTAGACTTAATGCACCTCCTAGCAAGCATCTTGTGACTCAAAACAAACATATCCACAGTAGTGTTGCATGCTGGGTCTGGCTAAAATGCTCTCGGTGTACGTTCCAGCTGTGACATCTAAGTAAACTTCTACCTTCAGAGAGGTGAGCACAACCTTTGTGCTGTCTCTGCTCTGCCCCTGTGCCCTGCTCTCATTCAGCTCAGTGTTTGAAAACTTAGCACTGCAAGATAACTGAGAGGCTGAATAGACGTGTTATATTTTGCGTTGAGAATGAGAACAGAGAAATTGAACCCAGGGGCATGTTGAGGAAGGCTGCACAATGCATGACATTCAGACAGGTGAGTCCAGAACTCACTTACTGATGTAACTCAACTTGACTAATGCATAGAATGTCAACAGCTACTGTGTTACCAAGCAATGTAGTGTTTTGTGTGTGTGTGTGTGTGTGTGTGTGTGTGTGTGTGTGTGTGTGCACACAGTTGTGAAAACTATGAAACACTTTTTGCTTTCACTGTGTATTTCTGGAAAGCGTCTGCTGTGGAGTTTATACATCTGTGCTTTATCTGCTGTAGTGATGCTTTATTCTGCTGTTTCTATAGGTGGCTGGTTGTGTGATTTGTATTACTACATAAGACATATTGTCACCTGCCATGACAATAGCAAAAGCTTTTTCTGCTTTTCTAGTAAAACCTAGTGAGGCAATAGTGAGGAAGTAATATGAAATGATGATCAGTAATATGAACAGACTGTAATGTGATAGTGTTTGCTGATGATTTGAATGTCAGTATTTCATGTGGCCTTCCAAAGGGTATGATGATGTTGCCCTAGTATGTATATACACCGATCACCCACAACCTTAAAACCACCGACAAGTGAGGTGAATAACATTGATTATGTTGGTAAAATGGCACCTTTCACCAGTTGGGATATATTTGACAGCAAATGATCAGTTGGTTTTTGAAGTTGATACATTGGAAGCAGGAAAAAATGGGCAGCATAAAGATCTGAGTGATTTTGACAAGGGCCAAATTGTGATGACTGATGGGTTCAGAGCATTTCCAAAACGCCAGGTCTCTTTGAGGTGTTCCTGATATGCAGTTAGTAACTACCAAAAGAGGTCCAACAAATGATGAACCAGTGTCACATGAGCCCAAGGCTGATCGATGCATCTATGGAGTGAAGGTTAACCTGGTGTGTTTTTAATTGCCCTGATTTTAATCCGATTGAGCATCTGTGGGATGGGCTAGAAAAACCTCTCCAGTCCATGGGGTTCCCACCTCACAACTTCTAGGACTTAGCCTTGGTCCCTGATACCACAGGACAATTTCAGAGGTCTGGGGAGTCCATACCTTGATGGGTAACGGCTGTTCTGGTTTATATTCGGCTCTCAAAATAAATATCCGGATACCACCGTCACGACCGAATATTCGGAAATTCGGATATTCAGGTCCAGCCCTACTTCCTACCATGTCTGAAGTAATTTAGTCAATTTTTAAAAACATATTTTGCCAAATCATAGCACACTTCGTGTCATCTATGGGCACTTTACATAGTAAGGTCTACACCGTAAAAACAGCAGGAAGAAACATGGAACACAATCTTCTAATATTGGGTATCTGCTCATGCCAGGTCTGATCTTACCTCAGTGTAGATTTCGTATGTAGCTGACATATTGAAAAAAACAGCTGTAGCTTACTGTCACAGCTTATATTTCACAAACCCGATCCATATACCAACTACATCTAAACTGTTACATTTATACGCTAAAGTTATTAAAATGAATCAAAGTTTAATTGGAGAATGTGACTCCTGAAACTGACATAACACGGTCAGAGAGACACTCCACTAGTGACAGCCATGTTTAATTCTGGCCTGTTATCAAGTTACTGTAGGAAACTGTCTAATTAGTGACAGTGATATGATCTGCTGCTGCTGCTATTTATCACTTTAACTGGCAAAAGTGATGGTCAGCACCAGCTGAAAATGGATAGCTGCCACCTGAATACTTAGTACACGTAGCTTGTAAGGAAAAGGGTGGTGAGATAACTCATTGGTTACTGCTTGAGTTTAATGACTCACATGTGGTAATTGTCACAACATTAGGCAGTGAAATGCTGAAAATGAAGGATAGCGTATCAGAAAATTTCTATGCTTTATATTGGCCCATACTGATCTAGAAATATAAGTAAAGGTTGACTTCAAGTTGGATTTTTATGATCAGTTTGGGACATCTCTGCCATAATCTGTTCATTCTTACTGTAAAATTAGACGGTGCATTCTGTGTAAAGTTTTATTCCGTACCTTAACAGACCAAAAGTGCCAGTATGATGGAGATGAGGAGTTTTGATCTAAATCAGTCTTAGATACTGACCTTGGAAAAGCAGAATTCTTCTGTTTTATCGTGCTGCATTTTCTAAGCACACAGTCACTTCAAAGAATTCTCTATATCAAATTATCAACACCTTCTTGACTCTTCATGTGATTACACTTCTTTGACTGACTTAGTCTTGATGTGCCCTCATCCACAAAAATATTTCACTTGCAAAAGAGGTTACTTAATTACTTGACCCCTCAAATATTTTAAGCACCACAAAAGCAGAGGTGAGTAGTTAGTTCAATTTCTTGTTAGTCTGTCTTGCAACATTGTGGAGCGAGTCTTGAATTCAAATCCCTGCAGATAATGAGAGCATTAAGGAGACAAGTGTGAGCAGGTCTCACCTTGAAGTACCACTTACAATTTATTCTGAGGTAATTAAGTCACAGGTTGGAATAAGTTGGTGGCGTTTACTGTCATATGGTAAGGAAGGAAAAACGGCAGAATGCACCTCACTCGAAACCATTTCGGTGTGATTTTGTCCTGGGAACAAATTAAATGCAATAACAAGAGGCCAGTGCAAAGAGAGCCTGTCTTCCCTTGGTTCAGCCACAATAAATAGACGTGGCTCTCACCACATTTGTCATATTGATTTTTCTTTAATGATATGCACAAGAAAGTAATTTCCTTGTCTCTGCATTGTCAGCGGTGACTAATCAGATTTTCCTGAGATAACCAATTCCATACCTCAAGGAAATGCTTGGCTACAGATACTGGTCATCCAAGTGACACAGACATCACCTAACAGCTTGTACAGGTGCAATCTCTCTCTCTGCATGCAGGGCTGGAATACTAAGTGTGCACTACCTATACTGTGTCCTTGATTATTTTTTTTCAAACATGTGCACAGCAGAAACTGCATTATGAACACACATATATGTATAATATGACTAATGTGCATAATTCTGCTTTCTTCAAGAAAGTAAACATTTTTGCACTTATTCCACAAATGTACTCATGTGCACACATTTTTTGTGCTGACAAGAAATTGTACTCCGTAGGAAAAACTAACTCTCCTGTGCAGCAAGGTGTTTTGTGTATCCCACCTTAAGTACCAACTAGAGAGAAAGAAAACTGACCACAGTTCGTAACTACACTCTTTCTACAATAACTAGTTTTCATTGACAAATAAAATGGCATAAAAGGCAAAACCTCCAATAGTTTATATATTGTTTGTGGGGTTTTCATATGCTTGTCATCAATATTTAACCTTGGCCAAGTGAAATTTGAATATCCAATCAATGGCGGCGTATTAAAGTTGAATGCTAATCGCCATCGGCTCATTACTATTTCACGAGGCGGCTCCATTTATGAAATGTCACTCAAAATAGTGTACCCACAAGCCAATCGATGTTGGCCGTCTTTCCGTCTGAATGTTTCATTTGCTGTAAATACAGAAACAGAGAGATATGGATTGGGGGCAGGCAGTTGGACGCCCACATGTGGTTTCCGTGCTGGGTGGGGACACACTGAAAAGGCATTGATCAGTGGTGGGGCTTAGTATTCGGTTTCCTGGAGGCCTGGTCCACAGCTTTGACTACAACCCACTGGGGCCAAGACGTTTGGAGTCAACTTATGACCTTTGAGGCTGGGCTGAGACCATGCTATTGATAGAAGAGCAGATATGGTTACTTTACCATTGAAAGTTGTCATTTTTCAATAACTGCCTGTGTATAACATTGTGCAGACAGACAGAAGTATCAGAGCATTACTATTCTAATCAAGCATTTTTAAAGTTGGTAACACTGTTGAAATATTTATATTATTTAAATTACTTTACTGTTACATGTTTATTTATTATGATCACACCTGCCTATTGTTGTACCTTTGCGTGGCATCATAAGAGCTCCGACCCGCTGAGCCATGACCCACATAAGACCTCTGATGGTGTCCTGTGGTATCAGGTACCAAGATGTTAGCAGCAGATTTTTTAGATCCTGTAGAATGCAGGTTGGACATGCCGAGGATCAGACTTGTTCTGACACTATTGATACTCAGACCGCACATGCTTTGCTGTGACCCAGTATCTGCCCATAGCGATGTAACCCTTTGAATATCCACTCAGGTCTTTACACTCACCTATTTGTCCTGCAATTGACATGTTGTCTATGAAAAATGGCTTCTCATTTACTGTCCAGTAGGTTCCTAACCTTGACGTAGCTGTTGTTATTGGTGTTACCAGTGTTAATGACTTCATCTGAGTGAGTACATAGTTTTGGCTTAACACTGTATATCAGGGGTCTAATCTGACAAAATGCCCGAGAGCTACTCATGTTTTATGTTGTCAGCAACTTTTTTTCACAACTGATCTCCATCCAATCCACCTGAGTAAGCTTCTTTTGTATGAGCATTTGCAAAATGTTATCCAATACTCCCATTTTTGAGCATATACCACGCTCTTTTGTCAAAAAAGTCAACAGACACCATGCGAATGAAGACTGCCAGCTGCATCATATGACTGCAGTCAACTGATTCATCACACTGGATCGAAAACAGTTTGCACCTGTCAGTGTCCTTTTTAGCTGCCACACTGCATTCACATACAGCGCAGGTAACACTGTTCTTGCCACAGTATTTGTACCAACTAGTAAACATAGGTTCTGTCTTACTTTTTTGGGCTTTAAACAGTTTCTACTACTGAGTAGACTGCTCCTGGCTGAAAGTTCTGTATGAAATGGTTACCTGTCACATGACATTATGTGTTTTACTGACTGACATGCCCACACCGCAGTGAGACAAACGTTATCATTCATTAAAAACTCTATTTCCTATTTCTCATGAGAAAAGTATATGTTTGCATTTCATTGGCCTGGCTGTTGTTAAATCTGGTGTGTGCTTACTAGCCAACTAACATTGCCTAATCTTAAAATATCATGGTCTTAACCAAACTTGACAGCAGCCTAACTTGTTTAATTAAAAGGTGATTAGCAAATAATCAATTTGTGTCAGGCGAGAATGGGATCTCCCAACTGAGCACCGGAATGATAATATGTAGACCTGGCAATGTGAAATGTGCATGATTTGTCCCCTTTAGCAAATTTGCTTTTTAAAAGGAGCTTTCTATGTACATTTTAGCTGTAAAAAATAGATTTAAAATAGTAATAGCTAGAGTCTGAACCTGAACTTTGATAACCCTTGTAGTCTTTCTTATTCTACGTCGTGCATGGCAAAGACAATTCTCTATTGAATCTCTTTGGCATTAAAAAGCTAAATCATCCAGAACAGGTGATGTGGATATGATATTATGCAAGCTGAATTACCACATTTCTCCAAATAGGGACTGGAGCCTTCATGAAGAGGGCATTTATTTAAAGCAGTCTTATAGTAGAGGCAGCCTTTCATTTTTAATTCCCTCTGTTTGATAAATATAATTGGCCATATTTTGATACAAACCTCATTTTGTCCTACCTTGTTAATACTAACTCATCAAGAATATTCTAGCTAGTCCTTATAATCATGCTGTAAAGGAAAAACACTTTGGCTTGTGTTTCTTTAGACTAATCGCAATCATTTTGGGCAGTGCTAAGCCCAGGATACAGCAATGGTATCCCTGCAAAATAATGTCAAGGAGAATTTTATAGAAGGAACATTTGCACTCATGGAGGTGTGTACTGTCATTTAAATGGAAAATCTACGAAAAGAACCAAGCAGGATAGCCTTATGGCACGATCCAAACCTTTGCCAAAACTTACCATTTTCAACAAGTAGGATGCTAATGAAATGGATTTTGAAAACAATAGCACACAGGTAGTGTAGAGGGATGAGAAATGCGCAGCAGAAATGGCAAGGTTGTACCCAAAATCTACAGTCAGTCAAATTGGTCTTTTTATTCATGTCTTTTTCATTGTCATAACCCTTGCAAAAACATGGTTCTAGCAGAACAGAAAAGCATAGATTCAGCATTTTCTATTATATGTAAAACATGCATCAGGATACAGTCCTCAGTTGCTACTGTAGATGCACATCAGGAACAGGGAAATAGTTGGTATCACAGATTACATGCTTTAACATTAGCCATAACCATTGAGTGACTACTCTGTGTAAAATTACTAATACTGAAATTCACTGATGCTCTTTGCAAATGATATTGTGATCATGAGGAAATGCATCAAAACGTACATGTACACAAACCTGACACAGCTTACAAACTCACTTTCTGAACAGACTCATTTTACCTCTCATTGCAAGCAATTAGGCTCTTTAGAAAACACAGGAGGAACACAAGAATATATTTATATAAATCCAAATGATAAATGGCCTCAAATATGAAACACTGTTTACACACCTAATTTGTTGGTGTACGATGCAAAAACATGTTTGATGTCAATTTATTCTAATAAGCATTTTTCAATAATCAGCAACATAATGCGAACAGTCTTCTATGCTGTTCCACAAACCTACCACAACTCTGAATTTAGACCTTTATTTTTAATTGAGAAAAAAAGTAAATGTGATCAGATATTACAGGTTTTAGTGTGTTACTTCAAAGACATTTAAAAAGAAATTAACAATGCAAATGAGAAATAATTTTCCCTCAAAATATTCATAATGTCTCTGAAAAAAATCACTTAAATTGAATGAAATACAAATGAACTAAATTTGTTAAATAAATAGTAAAATTAAAAATAAATGAATGGGTTGTAACCAGTTCAGTTTGATACTACTGTCATGTTGTTGTGTTTCATATAACTGAGACTTCAGATGATGCTTGAGCTCTCTGCAGAGCAGAGAAAGGAGGAGGTAGCTCAGTGTGTTTACCAAACAGGCTGTGTCATATGCATCTCTAAACTTACCACCCACTTCTGCACGCTGGCTAGCACTCCTCCTTCTCTTTGTAGCCCTGACTTTGGTGAATTTTCCTGAAATACACATATTTACCACTGCCAACGGCATAAACAATTATCAATCAGCTCTAATCCACTGTTCCGCATAAATATGAGTTTCTCATGCAGCTTGGAGAGCTGTGCTGTCACTTATTTTATGACTAATAAAATTTGTCTTGGCAGACAGAGACCAACATGATGTATGACAAGTAACTTACACTGGGGTTTAAAATTCATTTCAGCATTTAAGAAACTGTGTAATTTTGCTGCATGTGCAGTTGCTCTAGTCCACATTTTTTTTTTTTTTGTGTATATACACTACTAGTCAAAAGTTTGGACATACCTTTTCATTCAGTGCTTTTTATTTATTTGTATTATTTTCTATATTGTAGATTAATACTGAAGATTAACACTTCTGGGCTGCACAGGGGCGTGGTAGTTAGCACTTTTGCCTTGCAGCTAGAAGATGTGCTGTGCGGTTAGTGTACCGGCCTTCCCGAGATCTTTCTGCATGGAGTCTGCATGTTCTCCCTGTGCATGCGTGGGTTTTCTCTGGGTATTCCTGCTTCCTCCCGCAGTCCAAAAATATTCTGAGGTTAATTGATTATTCTAAATTGTCCGTAGGCGTGAATACGAGTGTGATTGTTCGTCTGTATATGTGGCCTTGCGACAGACTGCCGACCTGTTCAGGGTGTCTCCTGCCTTCACCCCAAGTCAGCTGAGATAGACTCCAGCCCCCCCACGATCCTAATGAGGATTAAGCGGTGTATAGATGATGGATGGATGAACACTTCTTCGTTTACAACATAATTCCATATGCGTTCTTTTGTAGTTTTGATGTCTTCAGTATTAATCGACAATATGAAAATAATTATAGAAAAATCGTTAAATGAGAAGGTGAGTCCAAACTTTTGACTGATAGTGTACAATAAGTGAGTCCCTCTGAAAGTCATTCTTTTTGGATGAAGAAGGCCTCTGAAAGTGCATTTCAGCCATCACAGACACTAAAGCCATACTAATACTAAAAACATTGTATTTTAAAAGCCTGACCAGGGACAAAGACTGCAAATTAGCTGAAGCTAGACATCTTACATGCATCGCATTTTCCCTTTTCTGTGGCAATGTTGTGTGTATCATCCCTGTCAAAATAAACATTAAAATAAATAATGAAACTTCTTTAGGGTTTGGGAATTTCATTAATGCTGGCTTACCCACCTGCTACAGTGTTCAGTGGCTAGACAACTGTGGGATATATTAAACCTTTAGATAAAAGATTGATTTATTAGGGAAAACGGTGTAGTTTGGCTGTGTGGTATGTCTGGAATCACCACACTGACTGGCTGATAGCTAGGCTAATGTAGTCCTTCTGTATCAGCCTGTGCATTTGTTAAGTCCTGTAGAACTCTGTTTTTTTCTGCAGGAAACTCCCTCACTAATTGCAATGCTGCTGACACTCACCATGGCTTTGTAAGTTCAGTCACACACCTGTGGTAAACCTGCTAATGTTATGAATATGCTTCACTTTCTGGCAAGCCATACATTTAGTTCACTTGTGGTAATAGCCACATGGTGATTTTATGTCACGAAAGAGAAGGCGGTGAATTTTTCTCCACAGACTTTACTTTTGGAGACAGTTGTTTTAGATCTAGTAGTCACGGTGTTCTACCAACAATCATGCAAGAGTGAGGCAGATAGTAAGGGCAGTAAACAGAGTTGGGCTTCAAGACTCAAGCAAAAGTAATGTTGAGCAGATCGCTGAGTGCAGAGATGTACTGTATTCAGATATATTCACTTCACAGATAAATTAGTATGTACAGCATGTGCCATTTTGGATATGCCACAAAAGGGAGCATAAACACAGTTGTAGACAGAGTGTATAATTGCCTCCCTGTACCCTCCTTCGGGCATTTTTCCAGTCAGAAACTATGAAACACCCAAAGGCAACTGCTTGTGTGCATAACTCCAAGACACCACAAGTGAAAATGATTAGACTGTGAAGCCCTGTGTGAACATTGTGCACTGGAGGGCATTTGTTTAGCATGCATATTGTTTGGTTTGTTTTTACCGTATGGGCTCATCAATAATGCAGGGCAACTTAACTAGCCATTACAATGATGAAGACATCAAAATGCAAAACAGAGGGCTGTGAGCTCCCCTATCCAATAAGAGCTGTCTGCAAAGGGAGGACTACAGACTGGACAGACTTTTAATTAGTGGGCTTTGTATCCCAGCCAGGAACAGCAGATTGGCTGCTTGCTCTTTCTTGTCATCATAGCCATAGAAACCAAGAACTGGAAACATGACCATTTGAATTATGGGTAATTTAGTATAGTTAGCAAAAGCTTGATGGACAAATCGCTTCTAATCAACTTTACAGGAAGACGGGTAAATCTGTGAAAGCTATTGACTGAGCAAGATAGATGTTTGTGTCCTTTGTAAAGGGCTTTGTTGGCAATATAGAATACACCAAACACCGGCCAAGTTAGGAGCAAAAAAGTTAAAAGTGATTTATGGTAATTATTTTCAGTATTCCACTGGGAAGGTAGAGATGTTCTGAGAGAAAGTGAAGAAAGTTGCATTTGTCGGTTATACACTTGCCATAACTTGCTTCAGTCTGTGATATTTTTACTGCTTATCATTCTGACTTTTATCAACCGTTCAAATGCTTCTGCATCTTGTGATTTTTAGTAGTGATTTGGCATACAAGGCTTACATCGCTTTCATTTCTGTGATATAGATTTCAGAGTGAACCAAATGCAAAGAAACACATTTGTATAAAGAGAAACATGTTGAGATGGTGTAAATTTAGTTTTCTTTACCAACAATGAAGCTTATGTATCTCAGTTAGTCCAGCAAGAGTAGCACTATGCTTTGGTGTTCTGTAAATGCAATTTGCTATTTTTCGAGAAATCAGCAGTGTTAGTATTATATCATGCCTGGGTCCAGTACTTCACTGTTTCATTCATGCTTTTCAATTGAAAGTGTGTTTCATTCTCTGAGACCTCTAAATTGAAATGGCTTTTTCAGTGTTGTTGCTCTGCATCGACTGTGATAAATATATTCTCTTCTCCTTCGATACAAAGGGATACACAGTACACGTGAACTGTTTTGCCCTTCCATCTCAATGCATTTGATTTTCTAAGAAGTCTATATTTACGTGACTCAAACGCTCATAAAAATGTATTTACTTGAATCCATAAAAAGGTATCAAATGTCTAAAGCATCCAAAACTCCTATTTACTTGGCAGTATTTCTTTGTGTAGTTTTAAATCCATGCACTTAATTCTCAATTCATGTATTTTGCAAAGCTGTCTATAACACTGCATGGAGACTGAGATGCTGCTGAGGTCACAAGGAAGCCCTAAACAGATAAATATTGTATTTGTGCCTCTAACAGTGCCATTTTATTCACTGAAAGATTCTGCTTAATAAATAGAATAATTCTATGTAGTCAACACATTGTCGTCAACTACGCCCTATAATATAGACAACACACTTCAGTTTCTCTTGGCATGGAAAACAGCTGCTTCAGAACAGTCTTTTAGATTTTTGTCCACTAAATGTAAACTAATGTAGTGAAGCATTTTGAGCACCCAGCATCTTCTTTGGAGACCGTTTTGTTTTTTTGACCCTCTATTACATGCTCTGTGACTGTGCTAGTCTGTCAAGCAGCTCTTTTTTCTGCTTGGAGAGAATGGATCATGTAAAGTGCCCTTTATTGTACTCGGGTAGGTTTCTAAATTACATCCCTAACTCAGTCTCATTAATCAACAACATTGAATTTATTCAAACCCTTTGAAAGCATATGAAGGATTATGCACATCATCAATCGCCTTGTTGAGTGCTTGTTTGGTTGCTCATCACTGTGGTTTAAGATTGCTGTCGTGTTCTGCGTCCTTGCCCATGTTTAGAGAGAGAAAACCTAAATAGCCGGTGGGAATTGATAGACCTCGGTGATGCAGGTGAAAAATTGCTAAAATGTTTAATTTCAGTTGATATTTATAATTATTGCTGACTCATATGACCTATTTTTAATAAACCAGGAGCTAAAAACAGTGTTGCCATATTACTTTAAATTTAACCACTTTATTTATCAAGGCACACTGATAATAATTTAATCTTAACTCAACAATTAAAAACTCAAATATATACATTTACACCAGGGGTATTCAACTAAAATTCAAAGAGGTCCAGTCAGAGAAAATTTATTAAATCAAATGTCTGGACCATCATAATGTCTAACTTTAATTAGTGTGATATATGTTGATGTAATCTCGTAATTTTGTTAGCGTCTGCATGGAATCAATAATTGACCGTCGAATCAAAAAACTTCAGTACGATTCAAAAACATTTTGACATTTATGAATAAATAACTTTTAATATAACTGTACATCTTAAAGTGCAGAATTTGAAAAAATTATGACTGAACAACATGAACCAACGTATAAACATCTTTAACAATACCTAAATCTCAAAAATTGAACACTTTCGCAATTTTTTTCCTGTCTTTCTGTCACTCCCCTTATATCCCTGCTGCTTAATGACTAGTGTCTAGGCCATTCTCAAACACATTTGGAGCTCATTGGTGAGTCTGGAATGATATTTAGTTTTGATTTTGTTCATAGCTGAGGAAGCTGCCTTGCTGTTGGATGTTGAGCCAAACGTGGTCAACATGTGCAACGCTTTTTTCCTCTGTTTTATTTGTTTTTTTTATAGTTTTTTCCTCCTCTCTGTCCCTTGCCTCTCAACTTTTTTCTGAACGCAGAGCTGCGATGTTTAGCACCTACAATGCAGTGACTTCATTGGTTGCGTAGCGTCACATGGGATGGCTGAACTCGTATATAATTGGTCTGTGTGTTTCCTGAGCTGATAACCAATGCCATAAACACTGTAAAAGCTGCGCCGATAAAATAGAAGCAACCCGACAAATTTAAAATCCCGTTACAATTTACTGATTACAGGTTTGGATCTGTATAAGACAGCGTCGGGTTCCGGATACGGACTGTGTTCCGCCAGTTGACTCCTGATTTACACAAATAAATGAAAATAATATGGGATAATTGAAGGATCTCACCATGGCATATGTTCAGTATAGATAATATAGCAATATTACAGATAATGTGCTAATATAGAAAGTATTAAAAATCTGTTTTAATCTAAAGTGATCTACCATCACTAAGACACAATAAATAAATGTTAAAGAAATTCTTGAACTTAATAAATAAAATGTGTGCATTGTGAAAAATGTTTTGCAAATGTTAGATACCCAAAGGCACATAGAGGGTGATCAGGCCAAAGATGCCACACTGCGATCATGTTAAGATTCCGAATGTCAGGCTTCAACTGGATGTCATAGCCTCCACGTGCACTCTGACATCAAGTCAAAACAGGTTGCTGGGAATGCATTGCTAAGGTGGGAGTGGTGAGAGATACAAAGTTGCAGTGAGGAGTGAGACACAGACTAGGGGATGTTTTTTTTTTTTTTTCCCAGCAAAGCCCATCTTGCAAAGGCAACCAGTGGTCCCCATGGCCTCAGCCTCCACCAGGGGAGGCCTGGGCAGAGAAGTAGCGTTCCTCAGGAGACCTGCACAGACACTAAGGGGAGAGTGATAGAGGGTGAAAGGCCAGGCCTAGCAGTAGAGTTTACCAAAACAGTCTCTCTGCCTAAGGGAAACCTCACCCACAACAACCTTGGTCTCATTTAAAGTAGAGTGTCTTGTCTGACCTTTTCGGAGGACCTTGCTCTAGTAAGGAATGTCCCTGTCAATATGAGTTTTCATGGACCACTTACAGTACTTCAGCTTTTCTTCCTCTGGGTCAGACAGAAAGGGTATCTTGGGGCATTCGTCTATGGCACAAAGTAGTAAACACACACAAGAAGTGCAGCACTTGTAGTTATATAGAGGGAAAACAATTATTCAAGTTCTGCTTCAGGGTTTAAGGTTAAAGACAAGCATTTTTACCTTTGAAAAAAGTGTAAGTAACCCTTTTACTTTTCTCTTCCTTTTGTCAGTTTGTTACATTTGCAATATTCTAATAAAACACACTCAGCCAAGGCAGTCTTCAGTCCAACACTAAAAAGTGGTTAAACATGTCCTTGGCTCATAATAACTTCCACACTAAAGCACTGTACTGTAGTAGGTTTAAACAAAACAATGTGAAGAATTTCTTATTCTGGGTTTCTGACTAATAGGATGCCTTTACCACTGCAGCTTTAGGTTCTGAAAAGTTTTTTCTAACACTTTTTTAAGCAAAGCCAACATTTTACCCTGTTAGGAAGACGGTGTCAAAACAAACCCAAAACCGGAATCTTGAACCTGTCACTGAATTCTTGTAATTTATGAAAGTTTAATGTGAATCTGTCACAGCTTTTAGTGCTTGTGGAATATGTTATCTGCTAATGAGGACAGGTTCTGACATGGTTCAATGTGGAATACCTGACATGCTGGTTCTGTGTGATCATGGGCTCTAATACCTCCCTTAATCAACACAGCTTGGACGAAGGTATTCTGAGGGCATTTGTCTCACCTCGCCAGCGACACTCGCTGGCAGATGCTTTGCATATCAGGCCTGGTGGATCAATATGTTATTAGAGAACAACCTCTTGGAGGCATGTCAATTAATTCTGGGCTGTCAGCTGCCCCCTTGCATTGTCTAGTGGTGCTGAGGGAGAGCAGTGGGTGTCTTCTGTGGAGAATGTGCAACTTTAGCTGCTTCAAGGTTTCATGCACAAACTCTGGGCAGTGGATAGGAAGGATTTGTTGTAGCGGGCTGCTCTCTAAACACACCATAAAGGAATTGGCTCTGCTATGTGTACCTCTGCGTATTCCTTTTTCTGCACCAGACAGACAGAAAGTGATGAGATAACCTTGATGACTCATGGCACTTGTATAGAAGGCTCTTTTCACATAGAAGTCTTCACACTCTTCGCATCAATGCTTTCTAGCCACCTCACCATCAATATGTTGACGCTCTCTTTGTGCTAGCTGTTACAGTTACCTCAGTTTCTCAGAATTTTACTTCACACAGCGGGGGGCTTGAGGGACCCATTTCTTGAAGTAAAACCTCCAAGACACCCATTTTCTAACATTAACCCCAAAATCCGGCATTCTCCACAGATTTCTCTCCAGACATTTGAAATAAAGTCATTCTACTGGCACCGGATGACAAAGATGGAGAGACTATTGTTTAAAAATGTGACTGATGGTTTTGCTGCCTGCTCTGCCTTGAAGAGAGAGATGGTGTTGATAGATGAACCAATACACTCCAAAGTCTTTCTTCTTTAGGTTTGCAGTGTGTGTTGTTTGATTCACTTTTCTCCCGCTGAGGTGATATTTCACCCTTTTGCTGTGACACAGCGGCAGCAGCAGTGCAGGTCTCTGGCTGTGGATGTCTTCATTAGGCTACATCTCTATATTTTATTTATTTTTTTGACTGCTGAACTAAAGGCTGTGCCTCAGCTCTTTACTCTTCCTCATTTCAATGCTATAGAAAGCTTCAGCCGAACATATCTTAATGACACGCTAATAGTCTGTTATCTGAACTATGAAAAAACAAGACACAGTTGCGTCTGACGTGCTGCATTAAATCAGTGGAGAGTGGAAGCGAGTATAGTGATCAAATAGCTACTGTTGGATGAGCAACATATCAGAGCCACTTCATTAAAATTATGCATACTGAGGCACTGGAGGAAGAAAATATCTAAATATAATGAACTTTTTAACCCATTCATTACTTCCATTGGAATACATTAAACACAATCATATCTGGTAATGCAAACCTTTGCTTAAATGTGTAAATATTTAATATAGCATGTAAAGCTTCTACCCCAGAGTGATAAGAGAACTGAATACCTGTCAAACACTCTCATTAACTGTCTGGAAGCACCTACTAATTATCTGTGTACTTTCGCAATCTAAAAGATTGATGAATTCCGTTGCAAATTGCAGTGACAACAAGAAAAGCACTTGGAGAGCGCGGTACTCTGCCAAGGCTGCTTAGACGTTGTATGATTTTCGACGGATAAGTCCGCATTTGTAGTAGGATCGCAATCATGTGATCGTCAGCAGGAAGCTGACGTAGCGTTCACCTGTTGTCATGGTTACAGTGATGCCGTGCGGCTATCTTGCAATGATACAGAAATCTTTAACAAATCCATGGATCCAGACTATGAGCCGCTTCACTACCAAAATCTAATCAGGTGGTCCTTGTGTCATTTCTGACCTTCTCTGAAAATTTCATCCAAATCCGTTGGTCAGTTTTTGAGTAATGTTGCTAACAGGCAGATTCACAGATTAACAGGACAAACTTATGCTGATCATCACATAACTCGTCCCTTGGTGGATTAATATAGATATTCTATTCTATTCTATTCTATTCTATTCTATGTAGGTCATGTAGTGACATATTAGCATTTTTAAAACATTTTTGTAGGCATTAATGAAACTACTAAGCCCGTGTGGAAATGGTTAATTAAGGTGTTTCTTTCTTTTTGTGTGTTTTTATGGGCTGGAATGTAAACATTTGGAAGATATTGTTGCTCGTGAAAATTTTGTTTGTTGCACTACCTGGTGGATTGTCTTTGTCAAATGGCTCAATTAACTTATTCCTGTGTTTCTTATTTGTCTCTACTCTCACTACTTAAACTTATTTTAACTTAAATGCATCTTATTTACCATTCCTCTGTGAATGCCCTATGCCTCATCTTTTTTTTTTCCTTTTTCTCCTTTTCTGTTTTCCCTTTTTCTTGAATTTATTTGCGCCACCTCCCTTCGTATGCTTCTCTTTACACCTGTGCGACCAGACTACCAACCTCTGGGGATGGTTCTTCCTATTGTTATGCAGAGCGCCTCTCCTTCCAATCAGTACTTCTGAAAGGTTGTTACTAATGGTTCCCAAGGAGAGGAATCAACCTTGAATACATACAAGGCCTCTGCCGGCATTTTTGCTGGCCACTGGGAGTGTCACATCTTGTTTTCCTCCCTTGTCTCTGCCAAGGTTCAATTGCTATATAATGTCTATGAATGGAAATGTAGCCTATTCGTCTGGCTTTTATTGTCTCACTGGAACTTTCTGAATGATTAAGCACAAACAGCAACTTTATTTACTAATACCCAAGAATGCTGTAAGCAGAAGTATCTAGGAGCACAAAAAAAGTATTTGAAAAATTAAGAAAGAACTTGAATACTTACTGTTGAACAGACCTTGGGATGATTTTTCCGTTTTGTGCCACATCTTTATAAGCGCCCATAGTGCTAAGTGCTGTCAGAAGTCTTGCCTATTTTTATCAGCAACAATGAACAGGCTGTGCGGTTTATATGATGGGCAGCGACAGTCTTGAGATTCTGAGAATAGCTTGATTATTCAACTGGGAGAAGTACATGGACAGGGGAGAGGTATTCCATATGTTACACTTAACAACCAATGAAACTGCGATTCAGAGTCTTGGGGCAGAAAGAGCTGACAGCGCTCATCCACACCCCTGGCTTTCTCCAGAACAGCCGAGGCAGGCAATAATCTAGCTATAATTAAAGGGTATAAACCATGTCATGCAGCCATTAGATCAAATAGCTGGCAACCAATCAGCTATGACATTAATGGTAAAACCAACCACGGCTTTATAATTCAGCTCTGTTGTAAGAGCAAAAATCTGTTTTAAGAATTCTACAGTTTGGTGCATAACTCTTGATAAAATGGGAGTTTTATGTAAATGTAAATAACTCACAACCTGTTTAGTGTAGTCAGTTTCTCATTGCAGAAGGTGGTAATCAGTGCTGTGAGTTCACTGAACATGTATGCATAGATTTGTGTACTTGTGCATTAGTAATTGGCTACAAAAATCCTTGAACTTGACATCCGAATACTCAGTGTTTAAATTTAGTAATATGAATAAGTTTGTTATAATGTGATAATTATGTAAAGTGAAACCTTTCTCTCACTAGAATCTAGGTTTTCCTGTTTTGACTATCGTGTAATTGACATCATCTTCAAGGTGACTGCTTCCCATCATGAGCACATCCCTAAACAAATCTGACCGTTTTCATTATGTTTTTCATCTGCACTGGATGTTGTTGACCTTTCTAAAAATAGCGCGAAATCTGTTCTCAGATTCCCCTGGACAGACGGCAGATGCAGACTTAAAGGGTTGTCAAGGAATGATAATGGATTTATTGAAAAAACGTTAAATGTTTGCTCATCTTAATTTATTAATATAAACATGTGAGAGGGTAATTTTTTTCCAACATATTTCTGCGAATCCGAATATTTTTATTGACCTTGTGAACCCTTTCTCAACTGATCCTCTAACACTAAGGATCTTTTAAAAATAGTATTAATTAATGCCTTATTATGTCAAAAAACATTGTACTATCTTACTCCCTTTTTCCATCTTGACTGTACATGTTGCAGATGGCAAAGCAGGTCTACACACACACATTTTGTTTCCCCTCTCACTTTTATATCGGTCAGACCTCAGCAGTTACAGGGGGTTCTTAATGTAGCTCCTGAGACCATTTACAAGGTGCATAATCAAAACACCAAATGATATCTTGCTGAAGAAAGTTTCATTACAGCCTATGTGCCTGCTGAGAGGTGCAGAGACGGCCAAGAACAGCATCAAAGGAAATGAACAATGCTGCTATTATGGTTGAAACGTTACACACTCAAACCCACCGCCATATCTCTTGTTTAGCTTCACCAACTTCATCTTCATTACAGGACTTCCTGGAGACACAGAAGCACTGGGATTTCCTTTATTTTATTCTTTACTAAATTTGATGTTTATGCATGCTATCCCTCACAGCTCTATTTCTGGACCCTTATAGGTCTCTTAGTATCTCTGTATGTCACTGAACAGAAGTTTATGTATCCAGACAGCACCACATTCCCTTTTACACATTTTGCAAATATATGGATTCATAATAACATTAATCTAGCTTGCTCAGTACAAAGGGATAAGAATGAATTATTATTTGTCTGCAAGTTGTTTACTTTCATGTTAATCTTACGTACTTAAAACATTTTTTTCTCTTTGCTCATTGAGTGTTTAAGCATTCTGCATTACTACATGTTTTACTAAAGCTTTCTTTCTTAAGACAACCTGTACTCTTCAGACAAAGGAGCTAATGCACTTCAGCACGTTTTTCCACATTGTAGATAATGGGCTGAAATTATGCATCTTCTAGCTTTTTTTTTTTTTTTTTTAAAGATGTTTTTAGTGCGCCTTAACTTGAAGCTGTCATATTGTTGAAGTACAGCAACACTTTACTTCAGTTGTTGAAGAAATCCTGTAGTAGTACATGAAAACAAAATGTCGTAGTTTTACTAGAAATACTGCTTAGCAGTTTAATAATAAAAGCCACATGATGCATTTTTGTAGCCAGCAAAACTAACTCGCTTTACATTCACCTATTTTGATGAATTGATTTTACGCAGTTTGGCATTGTCTTTATTCATAATGGGCTACTTGGAAGGATTGCGTGTTTACTCAGCAAATGATCTGACAAGAAATTACTCTTAATGGAAACTATGGATCCTTCCCAACCTCATTCTTTGCATGCTCACAGTTTAAAGATCCGCTCCTATAGACAGTCACTGACAACAGCAGAATTTACAGTATGTTGGAATGTAGCCAGAGTGAGAGTTAAAATGATGAGTTTTGTGTGTGGCTGTTCATGTTACACTATATACTGTAACGTGAACTAATGATGTCACATAGAGTTCTTTTACTGTTAGAATTTTAATCATTATTGACAAAGTAAGTTTTGTTTTTTGTTTTTATACTCTGTTAATTGAATGAAAAACTGATTATAACAGAGATTTCAGAATTGTGGATTTAAATCTGCAAAAGTTTCCACTAATGTTTGAGTATCATAGTATCCTTTCATTATTAATCTATCTATATTCTGCTATAATTAGGTGTCAATCAAGTTGAATTTGTAGATATGTGTTTAAAATGTTGTTTGTTGAGGTAAATACTAATTGTTTTGAGTAATTTTTTTTTTTTTTTGGTGTGCAGCAAATAATTATGAATAGTCACAAAAGGTTTGAGAAGATGTGTTGTTGTGTGGCCCACGAATACATTACATCGTAATTGTAGCTCAAAGTTTCAACGATGGTCTATTCTGTGTGAAGTTTCTGCATTGTATGCATGCTGGAAGTCCAAAGACATGCCAGTGAGGCGGACTGAAATGTTCAGTAGACAGCCAGGCTGGAGTACAGACAAACATCTGTCTGGAGGCACGTTGTCTGTACATCAGTACATCCATCCATTTTTAACACCCACATATTCTTTTCAGGGTCAGCCGATCCCAGCATGCAGTGGGTAGGAAGAAGGGAATCACCCCGAACAAGTCGGCAGTCCATTGCAGCTCTAACGCAGACATTCACATTCACACTCACATCCACACCTAGCAGAAATTCACAGTTTCCACCTCACCTGAGAGAACTGTAGTACCCAGAGGAGGCAAAAACAAGATACATAAATAAAAACGGTGTATGCCATTTCAAACAACAGAAATGCATCTTCCGCAGCCAGGTAGATGGCAGATTACTCTCCACCCATGCTATGCTTTCCTTTGCCTGATAGCTCTTCCTGAATGTAAGATTAGTTTTAAACATCCATTATGTCTAATAGCCCACTGAAAGAAAGCAATTTAATGAGCAGGACATAGGAGACAGTCATGTGCAGCTGTTAATACTGGCATACAGTTAAAACTGTGTTCACAAAAAACCATGCAGCAGTATGTACAGTGAGGACCACTGGAAGAGGACTGATTGTCATGTTTGCTGACAGGACAGGTATCCTTGGGATGGGTTATTCCTTATTTGATTAATCCTGCACCCTGTTTTGATAATGAAAACACCATTGCATTGCTATATATTAAGGAAGGAGCGTTACAGTGTTGTATCTTTCACCAGTCATGTGTGTGCAGCTCTGGATACGATATACCATGTTTTCTCCCCGTTTAAATTAATGATGTCTCCATTTTGCATGTATATGGAGCAGAGTAATTAATGGCCCTGAATGCCTGGTGAATGTGCCTATAGAAGGCATAATGAGAATGGCAGGTGCCTCTTCAAAAACATGGATGTTCACCATAATGGGGCTCCAGTCACTGATGCAGTGCAATTTATGCAGAATTAACATGCTGTGGGAAAGCTGGAGACAGTAGAATGGCCAGTTAAAGGAACTGTGTGGTGAAAATATATACTGTATATATTTTTAACCTTGTTAACATCCATATGATGTTTTTATATGCTGGAAAGCATACCATGGACAAAACAAGCTCTCAGGACCATGGCTGAGCAGTTCAACCTTGAAACTGCTGTGTACTGATGACAAAAAGACAGAGTCAGACTTCCAGGGTTTGATACATAACAAACTTAACGATTCCTTCTCAGAATCGGTTTCTGGTTCGGGGTTGTTTGAGCAGTCATATGGGAGCTGATGTGCTCCAGCAGCAAATGGGAAGGGGAGGTGTCAAGAGAGAGAGTTATAGATCTGCACATTCTTTAGGAAGTGATAGTGTGGAGTTACATCTAAGCCTTTTTAAGGCAGGGTTTTCATAGAAGACAAACTTGTGTGAGAGAAAATATATGTAACTTTGATACACAGAGAAAAAATTTTAGGGGTTTATTCAATGGCCACTTGAAATATAAAAGTATATGACATGTTTTTTTTTTAGTGCTCAGTTCCACTATTGTGTTTGCTGCTCTACAAATCAGACTGTGTGTGTGGTTTTTAATGTGGCACGTCACACACTGCTCAAAAAAAATCTGTTCAAAGAGGCTACTTGGTAAAATACCAGATACACACAGCTCAAATTAAGATGGCAACATGATGACAAGTGCGGTGTGGTAAAATAAACATGCTACAGACACAGCACAGGCCTGAACATGAAAGTGTGAAACTTGAAAATGAAGTGTGCCTGAGCCAAAGAAATGGGTCAGACTGTGAGACATAGCTGTCAGACTACTGAGAGCCAGAACAAAAAATTTTACACATACTGTGCATGGTACTCTAACAGCTTGTGCTGTCGGTCATGGTGTGATTTAAGATGTTGCAATGGTGAGAAAGCATGAGGAGCAGGTCTTGTACTGAGAAAGCAGCCACAATAACTGGTTGAATATTTTGAGGCCACAAATGTAGCTAACAGCTTTGACACTATTGGCTGCTTACATTTGCAGCTGTAGTTATCTGTCTTTGGACTGGTTTATTCTCATTTTCTCCTTTTTTGCCACTGCGCTGCATTGCAACGGAAATAGAAAAAGGCGGTCGAAGACTCTTGACTTTACATGTGAAGAAATATCGATGAGAAAAATGGTAATTTACAATTTCAGTGTCCTTGTTGAGTTCAGGGATATCTTTGTTTTATTCTGGTGCTTCATCAGGTTTGAAGGTCTTACACCCAGAGCTGCTGGTTCCTGTTAGGGGATAGTGAAAGTGTCATGACTACATTCCCACGAACAGACTCCTCATTATTCTTGCATTAAAATTATAAGATATGTGAAGATAAGTCCTTTTTAATCCTGCAGCAGAAATTTGCAGTGTTACACCAGCAAACGGGATAATGCAAAAATGTTGGGATGTCGGTAGAAAAAAACAAACAAAAAATTTACATAAGTGCTGTTGATAATTATGGAGATTTTTCCATAAGTAGTAATTCTGAATGTGAAAAACACTGATATTGCACAGATTCTCCATGAGTAGAAAATACAATATAAATACAATATCACACACAATCATGAAACACAGAGACTTAAAATTTCTTTAATACTGCCAGGTTCTATGTTTGGAAGTTTACCACAGGTCATGAATGAGACTGAAGCAGGCTCATTGGTGCATTTCTCCTTCTGGTCCTGCCTCAACTCGGTCCTCTTGTCTCCTGCTTTGTCACTTTCACAATTACTGCAGGCAGTCAGACCCTCTATCATAATCATCTCATTCTGAAACATAACGCTTTTCCTCGTTCCTTTGCTCGTCTTCCTGCCAGACAAGCAGTCAGTCTGACCTGGTATAGTGTGCTTCTACCGTTGCCTGGAGCTGTTCCCATAATCCATGATGCAGGACACATATACAGGGGGTCCTCGGTTTACGACGTCATCGGCCTACAGCGTGGCGTGGAACTAGTTGATGAGCAGAGTGGACAATTATATCGTCATGCGGTGCTATAAGATGGCCTTGTTTTCATTCTCCGGTTGTATGTCACCTTGGATTGTGCTACATTCACTAACTTTTTGCCCTTAGACTATTCTGATGGCAGTGCTTCAAAGAAGAGGAAAGTCATCTCCATGGTAGTGAAATTAGATTTAATAAAACTCTCGGAACGGGGCAAAACACAGACGAACATCAGTCAAGTTGCAAAAACAGTGCAACATATTGTACCGAACCTCTGTGATGAATGAATGAGACTTCATCTCATTCTCTGGTCGTTTATTAAACCTTCACACAGACTACTGTAGGCTGTAGCCAATGCCAAAATAACTACAAAAACTCTACAACTTAGCTCCAAAATTAGCCGCCATTCCCAACTCTCTCTCACTCAACACACATACCGGCATGGAGCAACACAAACACACAAACTACTGCTGACTTTGAGCCAATCAGAGGTGAGCTAGCTAAACATGGCACGTTCACTGACATTAGGTAAATCTGGAACTGAACAATAAACATTGAAACATAAACAACAATATCAGTCCGTTACAATATTCTGTTATCTTCTTGTAAAATGACTCATACATGCATGAAAGTCATTGGTGTTCATGATTTTTCCGAAGAACTGATCAATATCGTGATGCACGTAACGGCAAACCCAAAACCCCATCGTCACTCCCTTAATGAACTTAGCATCGACAAGTTCTCATCGTCGTCCCTTTTCCATTTCAACCCCAACCTGGTGCACTCAGGCCTTCTGACACTTTTTCACCTCTCGACTTTTTCGGTTCGTCACCTTTCCTTTCTATGTCTCTGCTCCTATCAATATTTCAGAGTCAGCCTCTGCTCCTGTAGCTCGCCCTGACCCTGTTTTGCTCACAGGTCTGTCACTGGGATTTCAGGTTAGGGTCCCTGTGGGGGTTCCTCTCCCTACTACTCATAGTTCTAAAAACTTGCAGTCACCACCTAATGGAGTCAGAAATGGTTTCTATTCCTCTGGAAAAGCAGCCAAAAAGGCCTTAGGATTGGTTTCTGTAAGCATTCTTCTCCTCATTTATTGTGCATGCCCTCTTGGTGTAGCCACATGTAAATATTTCGGGGGAAAAAAGGCTAATTCTCAACTTGTGCGTGCCTCACAATGACCCCTGTGCTAGTGTTATTAGAATGATTCCAGGATCTGCTGCAGCTTCAGTCGCGGTGTACATGGCATCTGCATCTCTGCCAAAATCTTTTTTCTTTTTTTTTTTTTTTTTTTTTGAACTGGAAGTTGACTGTAGTTCACTGATGAGATTAAACCAGGTTCATTCAGGATTTCTTCCTCTGGTCCAGCCACTGTGTGCCTCCCTCTCACTTCATCCCATTCATCCAATCCCTCCACATATTTAGATTCTACGTCTCATCTCATTCCAAAATAGTGCTTTTAATCAATATCCCGTCTTCTCATCAGCACCAAATGACACCTAACCTCTCACCTACCATCAGGGGATTCTTGATTCCTCGTCGGGGCAGGCTTGGATGCCCCACTACTTAGAGATCTGTTGGCTTCATCGGACATTGAAAGTGAATTGGGGTTCTTTGCATGCAAGTGTGAAGCGGCTAGGATGAGAGTGAGCACCTCCAAATCCTATGCCAGTTGGGAGTGATTTTGCTGAAGGAGTTTTAAGTATCTGGAGGGTAAAATAGAGTGGTAGATCGATAGGTGAATTGGTGGAGACTCATCAGTAATGTGAATGTTGTTCAGGTGAAGAGGGAGCTGAGCCTCACCTCTGGCCGTGGGCTTAGGGTGACGAAATGAGTTTCCTGCATAAGGTGTTGTATTCACCCTTACAGATAGGGTAGTAGAGGAAGCTCCATATAGCGGCTGCCCCTTCACATCGAAATGAGCCACATGGGAGGTTATGAACATCTGCTCAGAATGCATCCTAGGTGCCTGCCTGTAGACCCTGGAGTACAGCCAAAAACACCAGGTACTGTTTATCTTAAACTGATTTAGGAATGAATTGGAATTCACCAGGAGGAGCTGGAAAATGTTTGTGGTTAGAGGGGCACCTGGTTAACCAACATGATTCTGGATTAGTGCCAAAAAAATGTATGGCTTGATGGAAATATGACAGACAGTAAAATAATTCAGGTCAATTAATAATGGTAATTAAGAGAAAAGGATTTCTTTAATTAGCCTTTTTTTGTTCTTTCAAGTTTCCTTATTACTAACAATATTTTTTAAACTTCTTAGTCTTTGAACTTTCTTGCAGTTTCCTCTGATTAATCTTGTTTGTGTGTTAAATGTTGCTAATGTCAGTAGGATTTACCTAGTTCAACAGTTAAACAATAAAAATAAAATAATGGGTGAAACTGGTCATTTTTGTGCAAACAAACTTCAAGTCAATCAGTGACACAAACACACTTTTTATCAAATTCAGCAAATATCCCCTAGCTGTAGTCCACTAACTGTTCACTAAATGGGAAACAAACAAAGTGGCTCAGACTGATCTGCTCAGTGCTATTCCAGCGTGTCCTGTACATTTTTGTACTCATGCATCTTTGTACTTGTGTACAGAATAGAGGGAAAGGGAGAGGGATTGTAGATGGGAGGAAAGGGGGCAGCAGAAGCAAAAGGGACAGTAAATCCGGCACCTGCTGGCTATCTAAATATACAATCTAAATATCAACGATCTTTTGCCAACATTGCAGACTCCACCTTTAACTTAGAAATAATAAACTAGTTTAGAAAACGTTGGCAACGGTCATGGCAGCTGTTGCCCTGTATTGTGCTCCAGTGAGGTGCTTATTATTTTGTGAATTTTGCTTTTGTTTTTCCACACAGTTCTACTCCTACAATAAAACACTGTATTAATATGTATGAATGTGGTGTCACAATATTTACATGCTGAATGTGAAATTCAGCCTCTTCCATAGGATATGTGGTAAAGTCAATAGCAAAGTGAAGAATGGAGGGAGAACTCTCAGTGGGTGAGACTCTAGGTCTTTCGTTCTCTCTCTGCCCCCCCACAGTTGTCACCTGGAAGCTTTCCGACAGCCCCTCTCTCTGTGGAAGGCAGAGATGAGAGCTGTTCAGAGGAATGGCCTCAGGCACAAGTCTCTACGAATGCTCAGCTCAACAACCCTGGCTGCTTCAAGGGAGCCTCTGTTTGCGCTTCAAAAGCTTTCTTCGAATGGGAACCAAGTTGGCTTCCCACCATACGCTGCTTCCATAAAGACCTTTTCAGTTGCTCAGCTTAAAATCAATATGAAAGGGTAGAACCACAAGTACACTTGGGATTAAGTGCAGAGAATGAGTAGGATTTAAACTGACAAAAAGTAAAATTCCTTGATACCTATAACAACTGATATTTGAAGTCGAATGAAGTTTAGGATAATATTAAACCTCAGGGGGGGCTGAAAAATCCCTATTGTATCAAATCAAAGCCTGACAGAGAGCTAACAATTTGACAGAACGATACTGATGTCTGTGTGGCATTTTGCATTGAAACATGTACCGTGCGGGATTTCGGCATCAATACAACCCAGAGGATTGCCACAAAACAAATAACATGGAAGAAATTAGAGAATTACATGTGAATTTGTGGTATTACTCCGCTCCCTGTCAGTTATAGTTTGTCATTTTAATCGCATAAATCATAGGACAATCTGAATCAGCCTGGAAACCGTCTTGAAATTTTATCCTGATGGATGATGGTGGTTAAATTTATGACAGGGTAATAACTATGAAACAAACTACAGCACACACAAAGACACTAGCTCACACACACACGGGCACACAAATCTTAAAGGTTCTTTATCTGGACCTGTTAAAGTACATTAGAATTTACACAGGATTCAAATATTAGAGTTCTAGTTAAGCTTACAGATAGTAATAATAAACAAAGCCTTGTCTCTCCTGTTCACAGAAGCACATTTATAAATGTGTGCACTAAGTACATTGTCACTGATACACTCTACACCTATTCAACCCTCATGTATATAGTGAAGCAGTGTTGTTTCCATGGAAATGACATTTTAACCTTCATCAGGGCAATGTTCTTCTTTTTTCGATATCAATTCCCTTTCCAACTACTTTGTCTAAAAACGCTGTAGCATCTCTGCCTGTTCAGAACTTTTTTTTCAGTCTAGCAAATTAAACTGGCATCCAGATGTTTCTTTTGAAATCAAATCTGAGCGCTCAGACAAGCCAAGGAGCAACTCGGCTGGCAGACCAATGAAATGGTAACAGCATTAGAGTTGACATAGTGTTTTATTACAGTCCTGGGCAATCATCAGGACCATTCATCTGCACATTCAAACTCTTTACTCTCTCATTTGTCAACCCAGCGGCCTGGCTCGAGGCTTGAACTGGGTTATTGCAAGCTAGCATGTTGTCTGTGATATATGGCGCTATGATATGCATCTGTGTGCAGAAAATATGGATCTTTTTTCAAGATGTAATTTTAAATGTCCAGTGTGTGTGAAGTAAATGTGAAACAAACAGGTAGCCAAACCAGTGAAAGCCTAAAAATTAATGCATGGAGCTTATGCTATTGGATTTATGATGTCAAGTAAATGGGTGAATAGGTTGAGAGTACATTTTGAGTTTCTGTATTTTTAAGTATGGTGACACTCGAGCTATTGGTGCACCGAGGAAACCCCGATGTCTAAAGACGTGTGTCTGTTGAAATGGAGGCTCTAAATTCCACTTAAGTGTGAGTGTGTTGTTGCCTGTTAACGTGTTAGCTCTGCAATATAGTGGCAATCTGTTCAAAGCGAAGCCTGTCTCTTGCTCACTGAGAGCTGGGATTGGCTCTGCTCAGCATTTAGCTCTGATGTGCCTGAGTCCAGCTTCACAGAGCTACTAACATGGCTGCAGACTCTGCCTTGTTAGTAGAAGCTGAGATTTTTGCAGTGTCTGTCTTGTAGTATCTCTCATACTTCTCTAAAACATTTCAAACTTCTTATTTTTAAGCAGTTTCTCAGTAAAATATAGTTACTGTTTAATTCTGATGGCAAAACTGTGTGACAGTGACATTCAAGTTGATGCCTGGTAGCAGCAGATATTACTGCCAAACAAATATTCCTCTAATAATGTCTGTTTGAATTACCATCACATATTATAGTTTGGTCATGTTTTTTTATTCAGATGTGCTATGCTAGAATCTATGCCACACAATATTAACATGCTCTTTCAGCCCAACAGAGGGAATCTCATAACTTCAGAGTGGTCCAAAAGCAGTTTACCATGCACTGAAGGTCAGTGCGGTAATCTTGTGTATCTTCTAATATTTTTGCACTGATCCAGCGAGAAATGTTTGGAATATTTATAACGGAGATTTGAAATGGCACACTGAGTTTTCCAAGGCTGAAACGGCCGTAAGCACATTGGAAATGTCATAACGCTTTACTTTAAAAAGTCATAAAACAAGTTAGAAGTAAACACACACACACCACAACTCAACTCCTGAAGCTGCGGTGCTGTTGTTTCACTCTCCAGTGTCTGAACGTTAACCGTGGCCACTCACAATAACGGCTTCTTGACAACTTCCGCTGAAGTTCAGGAGGAGGGGTTGGAGGGAAGGGCAGTTTGATCGTTGCCTTAAGGAAGCTATTTCCCTGTATAGAATGTGCCTCCCTGGTTTACCCTGTCTCAATGTAAGTTAGTTGAAATTTTCAATGTATGACCCAATCTGCTCCTGTTGGCCATAAAATATTGATGGAAAGCCTTCAGGTCTGAATATGAGTTGTTTTTTTTGTTTTGTTTTGTTTTTTTTTACCATTTTTTTATTTATTTATTTTTATTGCACTTTCTACTTCTTGTCCTTGTCAACACGCCGTTAGTGTTAATCGAGTCTATATGCCTTTGGACCAAGATAGCAGACAAATTGCCACAGAGATGCCTCACAGCAACATATATAAAAACTTAATACATATTTCTGTTTTAAGTGGAGGTGTGAAGTGGATGGTTTCAATCACAATTGCATGTTGACTTGATCATCATTGTGTCTGTCAAGATTGAAATGTGCAATAACCTAATGAGCTTCAGACTAATTCTCTCCTTAATAAACATACAGTGAACACGCTGGTAACAAAACACTTGCATGCATTAAACCATGTAATTGTGGGTGAATTCTTTGTGGTATGGAGATGTGAAGTGCTTCTGTGCATTTTATTAAGTAAATTTTTTTCTCAATAGCATTTGAGATTGTCTCTTGACATTAAGTCTTGTGCATGCATCAGCTGCCATGTGGTATATACACCTTCATTTAAGAGTACGAGACATACTCTAGGGAATGGGAAACATAAGTATGGAATGAGATGGTACAACACCTAGCAGTAACCTCCAGGGAAGAAAAATAAAGCCACCATGAAAGTGCCAAAAACTAGACCACTTAAGGCTGGCTTCAAAAGCAAGTTCATACCTATAGTGACCAAATTTACAGCAGAAATATACTTACTTACAGCCTGGCACAAGAACATCCATATTTGCCTGTTCATGACTACTGTCTTCAGGAAACCTATGGGCGACGTCATGAACGGTTCATCCATCTTTGTATAT
This sequence comes from Amphiprion ocellaris, assembly GCF_022539595.1. Classification (NCBI taxonomy): domain Eukaryota; kingdom Metazoa; phylum Chordata; class Actinopteri; family Pomacentridae; genus Amphiprion; species Amphiprion ocellaris. Next base: position 5,200,982 of record NC_072787.1, on the reverse strand, counting down.
AATCCAAGGACAATATCTCTTTATTTCAGACTGTCTAGGATTTTGATGGGGGATTTAACCATTCTGCGTGCAACTGTCATTACCAGTGGTTGCTGCTAGAGCACTAGCATCTCAGCCCAAAACAGATGGCCATGTCATTCACAGCTCTCCCTTCACATTTACACCTGGGCTGGCTGTGTACATGATGACCAGCAAAAATCCAGCCAGAGTAATTAGCCAATGCTAGCTTTGTAAAATACATAGAATAGCTATTATAATTTAACCTGTCTCTCCTTCTGTCATGTCGGTTCTGCTCTGTGTGTCTGTTTCCATGGTTCATTGGACCGGAATGGATCTTTGTGTGGAAACCGACACAAAAGGAGCAGAACAGACTGAAGTGAAGAACGAGTAGCAGGGGAGAGCCTCAAAAACCAGAAGCTCATAAATCACACACAGATAGAAAACCTAAATATAATACTTTGCTGTTAAATTCTTTAAATTGCATTGCCATTCTGGTGTGGGAGGTCACTGTTGGTATAGGGAATGCCTGTAATTTCAACAGGAGGGACTCAAATGTACACTAAGGGAGTGCAGCTTCAGTCTCTTCTTTACATAGCAGATAACTGTTACTATTTAAGTTCAAAAGTAAATATTGCTTGCAGTTATCTTGTCTGGACTTTTAAATAATTTAAAAAGTGTTGCTTTAAAACTTTATTGACACTTTACATTTAGCAATAAGACTAAAATGTAGGATTATGTAAATCCAACTAAGTGGTTACAGAAGAGATGAGTTTTTTTTCCTGTTGATTGTCTTACAACATATATAATTAGTGCAAAGGAACTCCTTTTTTTTCTGGCTACCTTGTTTAATTCTTATGAACAGCACAAATATATACTGCTGGGAATCTCCTGGGTGAACAAAGCAGTTCTACAATTGAAAAAAAAAATTTTTCCAATTTGGTAGCAAACTGGGAAGGTTATACATGGCATTTAAATTAACCCATAGTAAAGCCTGCTGTGATAAATTATTATTTTCACAATAGTTATGATGAAGGATAATCAAATGAAGCTGTCTGGAATTCATTAATATCAAAATGTAAATATATACATAGATAACACTATGAAGTTAACACCAATAAGTAGACCGAGTGCTGTAAATAATGTGGTCCAGGGGATGTCATTCAAGGACATTTAAAATATATTTTAATCTTAACTATTCAAGCTCTGAATTGGCACAGAACATACCTTAGGAGTAAGAGTGACATTTGTAGAAGTAATAACATATTCAATCTGAGCTTTTGTCCACATGAAATTTTACAAAGTCTGAAACAATTGTTGTAAACAGACACGGAGAAAGGATGGGGTTGGTATTAAGAGGAAACAAATGTCCTAAATCTACCTTTACACTAGAGATAGGAACACTTTTAGTATTTGAGTCATGCTATGACATGTTCAACTGAATGCTGAATGAACCAAGTGCTCAATGCAGCCACAGGCACAATCAACATATGAAAAGAGTTCAAATCACAACATTGGCGGCTTAGCTTTTCCTTTTGACCCCTCCTTTCCACCCTGTAACAATTACTGAATCAAGCTACTGTGGTAACAACCCACACCACTCAGGATAGAGTTGTTTGCAAGCTATCCCACACAACAGCTGGAGTATTCTTTTCCTTTTTACTGTCAACTCTTAGAAGTAATGTGGAGGCAAAACATGCTCTCACTGTCACACTTATTTCATGAATAAATACAGGTCTGGCTCACATTTAAGGAAGAGCTGTACGACACTGTTTGCTACACACTGTTGCACCCGTACTGTATGCCCTATTGGACCTCACCATGATCAGTCTGATGGGAACATAATGCCCAGACAAATCCCCCGTAGCTTGACGGCGGGATATTCTCTGTGTTGATGGAGCTATTGATCACGCACACATTAAAATGATGTCGGCAGCAGTAAATGCCAATGGTGGAGAGGTCCATTAATCAGGAAATCAATGGCCTTGCCAATAAGCTGGCCTGGCCCTGACAATAGGTGACTATCTGGAGGTAGAGCTTAGGGTAGCTAAGCAGAAAGCTTCCCACTGCTGGAACTCCAGTCCAGTCCCACCACTGAAACTCTTGTTCATGTCCTCCACAACCCCCATGCATGACTTCATCATTTACTAAATCCTTTTAGGGACTGTTCAGCCCCACGACTCATTGAAGGCTGAGAGTGTGAGCGGTTCATGAGTCATGAACCGGTGGCGTATGAGTTCTGTGTCATCTTTCCTCCACTTGTACCCCAGAGACAGTCACCTCCATGACTGATAGGCACACATAAGTGAAACACCCCTTGCAGTTGTTAAGGTATAACAAAAGCTGCGCATTACAGTATATGATTGCTATATTTTCCTCTAGCGGTGACAGGAGTCCAGCTTTAAGGAACACTAGCATATGTTCTGTTTGAAGCCATTTGCTATTGGTCTCCTTGGCACTTTTGCATGTGATGACAGCTACTCATAAGAATTGAAAAGATTTACAGTTTTTGTGTCTTTGCTTGTTCACACTGGTTGTATACTTACTTACGAAGAATTTCACAGTTGTTGGACCTGACTCCTTTTTCAGTCACTGAGCATCATTGTTTTATTTTGTGACTACAACTGCATAAGTTCTCCATGTAACACAAGTACCAATACAATTCCAAGTTGGCCACAGTAGCATAATGCAATGCCTTAAAGCATGACATATTATCAAATATCTGGATGGAGTTGCTGTATTTGCTATACTTTATCTATGATTCACGGCAACCATTTTAACACCAACAGAGAAAAATTACATGAAGGGAAACACCAGCATACGACATATTTAATTTTTTTCCTTCAAAACACCATAAATAGTCGACTGAATGCAGCTGTAGAATTTAATAGCACACTAGTGGCTGTGGGACTCGAGGTGTAGCAATTACAGTTGCTTGGTCAACACACCATTATAATCCAGACCAAAGTATCAGTTATCTGATGGATATCTGTGAATTTTTAAAAATTAAAATTCATTGCTTCACAAGATGAAGCCTACACGTCGTGATTCTCTGACTTCTCCTGTCACGTTAACGAGAAGTTGACATTCATGGCTTTGTATGAAACGTCTGTTGAATGGGCTGTTGTGAAATTTGGTACAACCCTTTGAAGTACATTCTTACAGCCTTAAAACCAAAATATTCCTACCTAAACTACAAAAAAATAAAGCATACAATTAGTTTACTTAATGAAATGTTAAATACTGTAGTGCTGAGGGAAATGACAAAGAGAAACTTGCTTTCCTCCTGTTCATTATTTAATTTTGCTGCCAAACACATTTTCTGGATACCACTACTGTGGTAGTAATATGAAATGAATCTTCAATCACTGGGAGTATCATAAGTTCATAGTCAAGTCAACTTTATTTTTGATTCAAGTGTTATTTTTAAGTTTTTCAATGGATTTGTCACCACATTGGATACGCTGAATATTCCTTTATGTTTCTATAATGAAATTCCAAATGACCAGTTGGAAAAAGGCGGTGCAGCACCATTTTTAATGTCTTAAAATAGAACAAAGCTTCCTCAGTTACTATTATTAAATAATTATTGAAATCTAATCTGGGTCACTAGATGAAAAGACAAATGTACCCATAATGGAACTCCAAGAAATCCAACATAGATGAGACTGAGCAGATGGACATGTGTTTTAACCATTATGCCAAAGCGCTTGAATATCACAACCACAAAATTACAATGACACTCCACATGTCTGCAGGTTTCATACCTTTCAGTAGCAGCTTTATAGTTGTCAAATAATTGCTGAGAGGGTCTCGGCTTTTCTATTTTGAAACCGTTACTTTTGTTGTCAAGAATTACATGAGTGGTAGTGAAAGAACTCTCCGCTCCTGTCTAGACCAGAAATTGGCAGGCAATCTGGCGCAAGTTTCCTTCTTTGTGAATCCATCTTTTAGCAAAAGCGGCAACTTGGAACATTTCTTTTTAGCAGTTTTTTCCCCTCCTCTTTTCAATAAGTGAATTGAATTGCAAAGACCTGGATATAATTTGACTTTAGACATAACCAATTTATCTCACACCGTAGTGCAATCCGGGACCCTGTAATGAAAAGCCAGACTGGGAGTCTGGATTGGCGTCGAGTGACACCTGCTTCAGCTGGTTCAAATTAGAAATGCCAAAAGAAAGGAAGAATCTGTCAAATAGAAATGTGTCAGACATTTTACAGGTCTAATACTCTTGTAGGCTGGAGGGTTGAGGTTTTAGTCTAAGGGCTTTCAAAGAGTGTGCATGTGAGCACACACGTACACAAGGATAGGAAACATTTCAGGATGCCTCTCTGACACAACCATCCATTTTTCGCCTCTTCTAATCTTACTCTCATAGATGCCCAAAAGCCTGAAAATGTGATTTCCTACAAGGGAAGATGCAAAGTAACAGCTTTAGTTCAAAATGAAAGCTGTAAAGGAAGGGTTCTGAACTGTGCAGTGCGGCAATAAGTTCAAGAATTGTTTTAAAAGAATCAGAGTTTGGATTTTTGACTCATTACTATTGATACTATTTGACATTGTCCTTAAGCCTCAAAACCATTTTCCCCCAGCTGTGTCTAATGTCTGGTGGAAAAATACTACAGGGGTAAAAATCTATTTAAGTTCACCTTTCTGTTGTGTGTGATTGTCTGGGGAGCTGGAAAAAATGTCCAGCTCGAGTGTTTGTTATTGCTTTTTTTCTGTTGGCTGTTACCGAGGATCTGAGTCTCCAATCGACCAGGTTCCTTTAAATCACAATAAACCTGTAGCAGTTCAATATAGGCAACATCCGCTAGCAAGTCAGCTAAGCATTAAAAAGATGGCCTCAATATTACATAAAATGTAGAAGATGACAATATCATAACCTATAAAGTATGACTCCATGCTAGCAATGCAGAGCTGTTTCTCATGTCTGCTTTATGTCTTGTATCGGCTTGAACGTCAAAACCATTGGAAGGCAACATCCATGAACAACACTATTTATTAATATTAAATACATATTGCAAGGACATGTCATATAGAAATAAAATAAACAGGTGTATTATAAGAAGCTAGCGGCATGGTGACCAATAATATTCATTTCTTGCACAAGGAAATTGTTATTACTTGTAACCATGCCTCTCACTAACATTTTCTCAGTCTCCTTATTCAGATCACACAATCAGTAACACAGTTTAACAACTCAAACAGTTTTATCTAATGAACTGGTATCAGTGTCACTGTTGTTTACTTGCCTCTCTCCATCTCCTTCCTCTTCTCAGATTCTCTCAATTTAACCTCAAAACAGAAAGTTTTCCTGATTACAGCAAATCACTGAAAGTTGTTATCGTTTAGGCCTCCCGGTGAGAGCAGCTGCTCCACTGTCACATTAATCCATGTTGCTTATGCAAATATACACCCTTTTGAAAGGTTCTCCACAAATATGATGTTATTTAGGCTGCCAATCATTGTTTACATAATTGCACCATTACATGTTCTTGTGGAGTTTTGATGAATGACACCTCGATCAACAGCAGAAAATAAAACTGACAGAGTGAGAGAAATTGAGTACATGAAAAAAACTTTTTGTGCTTTGCAGAAAACATTCTCAAGATGTGGAATCAATAAACTTGAATTTAAGCTGTTATCAGTGATGACTCTAATGCATTTGTTCCATCAATAAGACATGGATTGTACACCATTTATGACAAATTATTGGTTGAGACAGTGACTTGTGCAGAATAGTTACGCAGTTTGTATACGGATTGCTCTTTGTGGTAAACGTACTTGTAGACTTGTTGTATCACTGTAAATAATATGGGACTGATAGGATGAGGGTAGTTGGATGAAATGCTCCTACTTTTTAGAGCAGTGTTATGTTAATAAAGCTACGGTTTTTCAATGATAAATGAGCCGACAATACAGCTCAGAGGAGAGGCGTTAACATGAGGAGACAGGCGCTCCAGCTTGCAGCTTCAATTGCTTTATTGATGAGGCAGGGGAAGCAGTCAACAGCTGATTGCAAGTTTAATTAAGTGTACTTGTCAAGGACACAGGCCTCAGCTCTGCTGAGTCGAGAGTATTGTCCACTTCCTGAAAATCCCATCATAACCAACATTCTGATGGATAACTCCATGTCTTTGTTTATCAAAGTTCCATCTTTGAGTTACCTCAGATTTTAGTTTTCTTTCATCTCCTTTTGCCTGTTTTGTTTCTCACTCAGGAGTCAGGATTCTGCTATTCTGTTTGGACACAGTGAGAAGTAACTTTGTTCCCTTCTGACTCAGCATGTCATCATACATCTTTGATCAACATTTGATCTTGTAAAATAATTTAATATTCTGGTATTTCCAGGTGCATAGGTGGACCACAGGGTGGTATACAAGTTGGCTCTATGAGTTACTGAGCAATTTTGTATCGATATTCATAGTTTTTTGCTCATTTCAAACCTGTGTTCATATTTCATCAAAAAGCCAAACAAGAATCAATAATGCATGCAATGCAGAGTGTTTCTACCAGCGGTTGTATATAACAGATGGACAGAGCCACCATGACATCACCATTTAGTTTGTTACGTTAAGAATTTGTCCATCTCCATCTTGCTCTTTTGAAACCAGATGTAGTGAACAAGAGGATGAGGAGACTATGCACAACAGTACAGTAGCAATTTGTGAATCAGAAGGTAGCCTTGGCCTAAAACATACCCTGCTTTACCATCTAGTTTAATCTAAATAGGAATACATCATGAACATCATGTTGCATTCAAACAGTCTTGATACAAACAATTGAGACTATAAACTCATTAGGAAAATGTTTATTGATTCAACAGATTAAAGAAGAAATATGACCATTTTCTCTCAGACTTCTAGCAATCAGCCTTTGTTTTCCAACCTGAGGAGTTGCCCCCTGCTGGGCGTTAGAAAGAATGCAGGTTTTGAGGCGCTTCTTTGTTAGCTTTACTCTTCAGATCCAGTTCATAGGACAGTTGTCCAGGTTTTATGGTTTTAATGAAATTTGCTTACCATCATATTGGTGTTTAAATAGCCTAAACCAATCCCATCATGATGGTGACACCAATCACAATGAACATATGTGTCCTGAAACACCTTATAGGTCCACGGAAAGTGGGAAGGTTGAATGGTTTAGTCAATCAAAGTTTCTCTTTGAGTTTTAATACTGTTTACTAACTGAAAGGTCTGGATTTTCAAAACCTGTTTTAATGACTGCTAGGATACCCATGTGTCTGTTGAGCAAAGTATATCTGTGATAGAATCCCTCTAGGAGGAAACGTACTAAAAAAATAAAATTTAAGCAACAGTTTATTTAATAAGCAACATTTTAAATCCTTGACATTAAGTTGTACAGTACATTTGGAACAAAACTACATCTTATTAAAGCTACAGTGACTTCTTGTTTAATCGCCCCCGGAGCCCTCGTTTTTACAAGCTTGACCAAGACTAGACACATCTTATTCTGATAACAGCAGAGATCAGAGCTGTGTGTTTCTGTTTCCTGCTGTGTTCACTGGGTGAGATCTTTGCCCAGAGGCTGACACAGGTACAGAGCCCTCCTCTTGCTAATGCCGAGTAGATTCATCATGTGTGTTTGGCAGGCTTTTACACAGGCTCCAAGGTTGCTGCAGCCATCCATTCTTTAAGACTCTGCTTGTCGCTTTGATAGATGAGTTGCTAGCTGTTCGGTTGTCTGAGTCTTTGACTGTCATGCACTATATATTTGTGACTTCATCCAGTCTCTCATACCAACCCTCCAGGTCACTGGTGGCGAAGTTTTCATTTTCAGTAGGCTCTATACTCCACTCGTGGAGCTTCACGGTGGTCCTCCTAGGATAAAGTTAACCCCTCTTTGTTAAAAGGTTTGTATTTCTAAGTTTCTTCACAGCATCCTAAAAGCAACATGCCAACAAAAAGTTAACATCGCTCTTGGAAGGGAAAACAAATTTCCATTTTTAGAGGCATGACATCAATTATGAGACGGGACTTAATTTGGAATTTAATTATTTCCAACATTTCAGACCTCTAGTTCAGATAATCAGCTAAACTGGGCTTTTACCACCTGTTGGACCATGGTTTTTCTCCTTTGGTGGGATGTCCTAGTGTTCCCAGATCTTAACAGCTGGTATGGTAGTGCTGTGTTGTCATTGCTGATAGACAAGATGAAGACCCATTTTGTAATAAATAGGAATTATCTGTCAACAGGTAACTTGGATTGGACAAATGACTACAAGTACTAATCTAACGGACAGTTTATTAATTGGTCAGTTTCTGTTAAATTGAAGGCATCTCTTTCCATGTCTGCTGGAGTCGGTGTGTTCAGCTTGTCCAGCATCAGAACTGCATGTTTGGAAGTGCCTTGGATTAATGGCCTTTATGTACTGAAACTAATGGAGTGGGAGATCAGCGGTCAGTAAACGTGACTTACTCCAATCAAGTGTAAGGCTTTCTAAGCCTGACTGCTGCTTCCTCCAGGGCCATAAAAGCTGTTGTTTTATTTCTCCCTCATCACCCAGTGACCTGCCTACACCGCATGGTGTCAGTATTGGGCATAGAGATTTACAGCAGAGGTCAGAGGATGGATGGATAGATGTACAGTAGACATGAAAGACTGAGGAGGACAGGGAGGGAGGAAGGAAAGATGATGTTGGGATTGTGGGGAAAACCATCCAACTCGTTGAGCACCACTGGTTGCATGGATGCGTAACCATGAATTATTGACGGCTTTCAACAGTGAAATTGTAATCGCATGTGGGGTTTTTATCACCACTGGAAGGCAAGAGTCAAAACAGAGCAGTTGCACACAGTGTAGAGGAGGTGATGCCTGGCCTGTTTTATTTTCAAGAAAGAGGAGGAGTGCTCACTGAATGCAATATTTGTTGTTGATGCTGAGCACTGTCTCCCAGCATGTGAATGCATATGCCTATGGTGCACCGCTTCCCTCTTATTAAACACTTCAAATTAAGCTGCCCTCGACAGTAGTATCATTTACAAATTTAAGGCTGATTCATAAGCACAGCATGAAGCCCCTCCTGAAGAATAAAAACTGGAGCACCTGTGTGACACAGATTGACTGCTGAACAACCAAAATAATTATCTTAATGGAAAGTACTCTCGTCATCAATAATAGTCAGAGTTCTCTGTGTGCTGTGCGTGTGCTCTTATTGGATTTGGTGCAAAAGGATATTTTCAGTGACCACAGCCTGTCATGCGTGGCATTGTTTGCCACATTCCAGTGAATGTCAGTAAGCATGGTGGAAGATATGGGATTGTTGTGTACTTTTAACCAAGCATAAAAATTACTGGGCTTCTTATGTAAGAGCCTCTGAACATCTTGTAATGTTGAAAAATCCATTTTGAAATCAGTCAGGTGAACCGAGCACAGAACGTCAATGCAGATTACTTAGAGAGGAAGCTTTGTTTTGACTAAAAAGGTGTGGTCTGCTGAGTGGACTTTGGTAAAAATCTGTATTCAGATGAAGCATTTGTTTGTGAACCTTGAAAGGACTTTTATCTCTTCAGAATACTATAGTTACTGATACAGTAAGTAATTAGGGAGAAATACTTGGAGAATTCATTCTAGATTGTGTTAATATTCATTTGAACAGTAATCATTTGCCTTTTCTTTCAAGACATGATCACAGTGCTGAGGACTTCTTACAACTCTAAGTTCTGCCCTAAAGTTGAACTCCAGCAAGAAAATCCTTCACACGCACATCTCCAGGCAACGCATGTCTCGAGCTACTTCAAAAGTTTCACTTCTCTGCCACCACTCTCTCACTTGAAGACAATGTAAATTTCTTCTCTTTAACACTCGGGTCTTTCAAAGCTTCGATACATATTTTAATACAATCATGGGCCAGGCGCCACAGATAAATCCGTTTGTGTAAGTCTGATAAAGTATCTGCTCCAGCTGTCAACCTATTTCCATGACAGTTGTGTGGTACCCAGGGCAAGCATTATTCCAATCAATCAAATCTGACATGCTTTCACTGGAAATGAAGTCAAGTCCTTGAATCGCTTCAGTAATGTCATGGAAAACATGCACTGGTTTGGAAGTTGAGAGCGTGTTTAGCCTTTAAAGTGAAATCCTGCTTTAAGAAACATTATGCAGTTTGTGGATTGCACATTGTTGCTGATTTCAGGTGTTTTTTTCTAGTCTTTGTCAGAGAAATCTTACAGAATAGCGTATTTAGCGGAGGTGCACCATTGCTTTTAGCTGTAACTTATTGCTGTTGAATTACAGACATTTTCCACATCTCAGTCACAGTTTCTATTTATATCACAGATTGCAATTTAATGCTTGTTATCAATGCCGCAGTAAACGTTACAAGCAAGGTAGGAGAGCGAGTTGTTCGCTGATCGCAAGGTTGGCGGTTCAATCCCCGGCCCCTCCGAAGTGTCCTTGGGCAACATACTGAATCCCAACTTGCTCCTAATGGATTGCTATTGGTGTGTGTGTGCGTGTGCATGTGCGTGCGTATGTGTCTGAATGAGAAATGCACTGTAAAACGCCTTGAGTACCACTACGTATAAAGGGGCTATGTAAGTGCAGACCACTTCCCATTATTTTCTATGCTAACAAAGATATGGCACACCTGCATTAATGCCGTCTGTACTCTTAAGAGCTAATGAAGAAATAATTCATAAATCCGCCGGTGATCTCTACACTGTGAAAGTCAACAGATAGCTCGTGTTAAACCAGGGGAGGTGCTGTTCCTGTTGCCCTCTGAAGGCAGGGATTGATTGGCTGGTATTGTCACCAGACCCATACTCATCGCAGATTAAACCTTGAGGTTGCACATGGGTAATTACCCAGGATCCTTAGTCATCAGGCTATGTAAATCTCTCGCCAGCTCATTAGCAGGTTTTATTTGAAGAACACTTTTTCTCCCCATCTTCTCCCCCCCCCCCCCCAGGTTCTCAGCCAAATTTTGCACCTCTGCGCAAAGCTTTGCTGAGCTGTTTATTTCTCATGTGTAACTGAAAACTGAGAATAGCTAAGATGATGTAAATGCCATAAAACACTCAACACATGTAAAGGTCAACCAACATATACAGAATCAATTAAGACAGCAAAAAGGAAGTGTGGAAATGTAACATTTACTAAGCACAACTATTAATAATGGTACATAATTTGTATCTTTGTAAGGTACCTGGGCAACAGGGGAAATCTGAAAAATAAAATGGGCACCTGGTTTGCTTTTGTCAATTATTGAGAAGTGTCTTATTTCACTTTGCTCATGTGTCTGTATCATGTGCAGTACAACTGTCTTGTCAATATTATCAACCTCAAATAATTAGTCACCATTCTGTGTAACGAAAGCTGCAGGCCGGGTGGAAATGACTTTATTGATGAGCCCAGCAACGCTATTGACTTTTCCAGTAAAGCAGGAATTAAAATGCAGCATTTCTAGTCGTAGTAGTTATGAGATCCACCCCATATCAGTTTACCTTCACTTTTAATAGTTCAGCACAATTAAACATCAAATTAAAACAAGACATCCTTTTCATCCTCAGTCAGCTATATGTTGTCAAGCAACAATGCCAAGATAGAAGTAAATGAACCCACTTTTTGAATATATTCATTCTAATTTATAAGTGACAGCTGCCTAGGTGAAAACTAGATTCATTGTGATGCCTTGGGGATTGCAGGAAAATCTGTTTAGATTAGAAAATGCAAACAGAGGCTGGTAAAGCTCAATGTACAAACAAAAAAACAAAAAGCAGAATAAGTTTCATCAGAGTGGGGAGTGGAGAAGGGCTCAGGAATATTTGCAAAGATAGCCACTGCTGAGAAAATAGAGCTGAGATTAAATCAGCTTTAAAGTCTCACACATTAACAAAACACTTTATCATACCTGTGCGTTAGCACTGCAGAATGACAATCAACTTTTTACTGGAGTTCTTAATATTCAAATATATGATTTATGTGAAGTTTCAAGCACAATTTTAAGTGAATTCAACAGCGTCTCTATTTTCTATGTGACCTCTTGCCTCCGACAAATATTTCACATATACTCAGCACCATGCAAAAGAAGCATTTTCACACACCTCGTCCGGTCGTCTTAAAATTTGGACGGACAGACATCATAAATGTTGAATAAAGTTGCCCACCTGTCTGGCGCGGAGCTGTTGCGTTTAATGTCAGAGCAGCAAGCGCTAGTGGACAGACAAACCCCCGAGAGTTCATGAAAGAGGCAGCCGGAGCAGCAGCTCATTTCACATGCAGCGCCTGCCGAGGGGAAGCTAACGCCCCATATGCACACCAAGCCAGAGTCATTATGGAAATACATTTTGTCTGTGCAGGCTGCATTTTTATGTAGCAAGACAAAAATTTACATTTTATATTCTCCGTCTTCCTCTTTGTTTAGAGGCCTCTAGAGATAATCTTTGTGTTGTGTGTGTGTGGATGCGAACGTGTCACCATTATATCCTCCCCTCAGCATGTTGTGACTGCATGCGTAAATACATAGCCGCTGTGTGTTTTGCTTCCCTGAATGTGTATGTTAATACGGCCTGTGTGATTGTGCATGTATGAGTATATGAATGAAGGAGTAATAGAGTGCCTGCACTTGAATATAGCAGTGTGAATTTGCAAATGGGCGTGTATATGCTTTCTGTGCGTGTATTAGTGTGCATGTGCATATGTTTGTTGTCCCTGGCTCATTCAGACCATAACAAAAAGAGGTCCACACAGCGACATTAAGGTGACAAAGTCATTTATTAAATGTTAGCCAGGAGGTAAATCTAAATGAGGGCAGGTAAGAGGTGCTGGGGAAGGTAAATTAAACTAAACAATTACATAACAAAGAGTAGAGCAAAATAACCAAATCAAACAGATCCAAACAGAGTGGGTGCCTTCCAGAGAGAGGGACCATGCTGGATTATTCAGCATATACTGTTTATAGCCTCCCCACCAAGTGAATCCAATCCCTGCGTGAGATGGGAGGGACCTGGAAAACAAAACAGAGAACAACCAGCAGATCCTGAACAGACACCCAGGGTTGCTGCAGTGTGTTCTTCCTTTTACATCACTCAGTATTTTTCCTATTACTTACTGTGGGGTGGCCCCTTGTCTGCTGACCAAACCATATCAGAGCACCTCCTCCTGCTCTGTGGAGCTAATTTTGACTGTTAATGAAACATGCACACACACACACACACATACACTGAAAAACACAACTGCAGGATTGCGACAGGAATAGTTTTTGCATGTAGGATAGCATTCACAGCATACATACAGTGTAATTTATGCTCTGTCTGTGATTAAATACATAATTAAATTTAAATCAAGCACACACTTTTCATCTGTTACCTTTTTACCTTTTAAATATACACCTTGTAACTGATCACTGTCGGCTTTGTCAACTTTTTGAACACGCCTTAGCTTCTTTCTATTGAAGAGGCTCACCAGTTGCTCCATGATACTGAGGTATTGCTTTCCTGCTGCAGACACACCTCTCTCTGACTACACTGTTCGCAAAAATTAGAAAGATATTCTACTGCTTTAATTTTTTTTAACTTCATCTATGAGTAATCATTTTCCAAGTAAATATAGCCAAAATCACGGCACCGCTGTAGTCTTCATGCTGTGTCTATGGTGAGTTTGTCAGATGCTGTTGTAGTTATAAAATCAGGATGTTAGCAGTGCAGAGCAGCTGCTTGGAAATAACAGGGACGTGACTGTCGGTTTACATGATGACTAAACAGGCTGTGTTTCAAAAAAAAATCTGCAAATGAGAACAGCGTTATAGGGAATTTGGCTGTATTAAAATTCTATATATGTGAGCACAGAGGGTAGGAGAGAAGCCGACTCGCACTATGACTAACACCAGTAGAATGCAATAATGAGCTGCCACTCAAGGACTCATTAGCCAACTGGAAGTCACACCCCTGAAAAAGCCCTGTCCATGCAAGAGGTTTGAACTGCAAACCAAGCAGCACCTGGCAGTATAACAACAAAGCAGTAATGAAGACAAAAGTGTGATCAGTGAGAAAGAAGCAGAATGAGCTGTGAAGAAAAGGACATTTTATCAGAAATGTTAGATCAATAGTTAACATAATGACATAAGAATTTAAATTAGGTTTCAGTTTTGACATGAAGTTTTCATTGAATTGGGTTCTCTCTTAAATTCTTATTTTATTGATATTTTTTAAAAAATTATTTGATTGTAATGAAAGTCTGATTCCATATTGATGTGATCATGACATGCACACTTGACTAAACTGACAGGGACTGGTTGTTAAGTAGGTTTTGATTCATTTTTGAGTTCAAGAGTGGAGCAACATCTTTTCAGTTTAGCTTGGAGTGAGATGTGGTATAATTAAAGATGATATTCTGTGACTTTACCTACCACAGTCGTTGGGGTCATCATTTATCTTCTCCCAGCCCCCAGGAATTATGTTTAAAAAATTTAGCATCCTAATTCACATGTTAAAGCATTTACAGATTAAAAAGCCAAGTCAATAATCATGATCAATGATGAATACAAAGGATTGATCACATATTTGCCTAAATCAGGTGGCCACAGCTAACCTGGCATCTGAAGATCTTCCCCCAGAAGTCTGTTCATTTCAGACTGTTTTCTTGCATTTTTGTTAATTAATGGAATCATTTTGTTGCTAAAATGTTGGGACGACTTTGAAAAACTGGGTCTCCCCGGAGTATCTGGAGGGTTGGCAAGTAGCTACATCTACAAACACTAGATAAAAAGTAAATGGAAGAGAGAAACACATAGTTCAAAGACTGTGAATCTCAGAGGATAGTTTTGTCCAAGAAACAAATGAGATTTTATTAAACTAAAAAGCCAGCCAAGAAAAAGAAAAGAATTAGAAGAGTTCTTAGCTGAACTGCTCTGTTGGATTTGTCATAATTTTTTCATTGATTGTGTCAAAGGTACTTTACACACACTTTTACTGATAAGACTGCTTAGACTATCCATCTTTTGCCATCGTGGCAGCTAAATGAGCTGTCTGCTAAGTAAGAACTAGAATACATACTGATGTATAATGATGATTTGATTTTTTAGCAGCAGTAGTGGCACCACATGGTTGTTAGGACTATGCAATCAAACCTAGCCTGTCATAATCATGCTTAAAGTTGTATTTTTTTTAAATCAACATTTCTCTGGAAAAAAAAATTCTGATAAATTCTTCCTGTTTGACATGAAAGTTTGATTTGAGAAAAATGACAGTATGTTGATAACCATGTGTAATGTTAATCAAAATGTAAGAACGCTACGGCATTGACTTACTTAGATTCATGATTCGGCATAGACACATGAACTTAAAAACTAATGGTGGGACACAATTAACAATATTAATCAAATTAATTAGAAGCTTTGTAATTAATTAATCACGATTAATCACATTTTGCCAAATAGCAATATTTTACACAAGCAAAATTTGCAATTCAAATGAATCTTGTTTGACGACTGAATCTGTGAAGGTATACACTACCAGTCAATAGTTTGGACACACCTTCTCATTCAATGGTTTTTAGTTAATTATTTCATACATTGTAGATTATTACTGAAGATATCAAAACTGTGAGCAGAGGGAGGAACACTGTACTGCTGCCAGAAGATCCACTGACTGAGATTACTCAAAGCACCATGCATGGACATAAGTTACAAAATAGTAGTTTTATGTAGACTCGTAGTTTTTGCTTTCTTCCTAATAGTCTGAATAATCACTGCTGCAGCTTGTTGCTGTTGGCCTATGCTGCTCTCTGTTGTCTGTCTTGTTTGCTGTGATTGTTCTCTTTTTCTTCTGAATTTTTCACAGTGTTAGAGCGTGTGAAAAAGTGCTCACAGTTTGTAACCCTCTTTCTGAGCATTAAGCATAGGCTGACTGAAAGACTAAGGGTATTAATACACAGACACATGTAAAAGTGGGTTTCAGTTAATTGATTACATTCAGATTACACATAAACTGAAAACATCATATTACAGCTCTGGTCCATTGTATATTAACAAGAGATTGATTTATTAAATTTCTGTACAAATGTTTCAGCCCGGCAGTTCAAATATCCACAAGATCACTAATGAATGCTATTATCTTGCATTTCTGTCGGCTGTAGTTATTAATGTTGTCAGTGTATTTGAGTAGTTGAAGAGGAACAGATCAGCTCAGTTCTTTCCGATACAAACTGAAATTATGCTGATATTCATGAGAAATAATGTAAAATGGTCGTTGAACACAGATCACCTGTGTAGCATTGTAATAGGATACCCTGGCATGAATTAAACAGTTGCTGCATACTAACAGATATATGGGTATTTTACTAAATCACAAATTAATCTAACAGGAAGTCTGTGTTTCTGTGACTTCTTGTACAGACAGAAGGCTTCTGGAAACTGTCTGATTGTCCTGCAACTTTTTCTCCATGTCCTTGCTGCTGGCGTCTTCTCTTTCCAAGCCCAGGTGCTGTTTGTCTCAACAAGGCTAATAGCATCAGCATTCTGTTAGCACTTCCCAGAGTTCTTTGAAGGATATGTTTATTGGGCCAACGGAAGAGCAGCAGAACCATATTATATTATGATTTCCATAATGACAAAACTCAGAATGACTTATTTTAGAATGATCGTAATTATAGGTTGCATTTATGTTGCACAGTTTTAATTCCACATTTCCTTTCATTTTTTATTAATTGGCAAATTTAACCCCGTATTGCTTCCTCTGAGCGATTTGTGAGGCACGGCTGTCCTTCAACAACTGGTCGTGTCTGTGGCTGAAGGCATTTATTTTCCGGCTTTTCAGGCTGCCACTGGCCTCAGCCTGCTGTAATTGTGCTGACCACAGGACATGTTGCTGAAAAATGCACAGGCTGCAAGAGGGAAGAGGGGGGAAAAAAAGAACTGAAGGATTTGGCTGCAGGTTGCATGGATCTACAGAAACCACAATAAGACGTGTAAGGCAAAAAAGCAGCAAGATGCTTGTGTGGATTCTGCTTCTTCTGCATGAAATTTAAAATGCAAGTGACAGAAAACGGTCATAAAATACTAGTAGTGACTCTGTTAATACAAATTAAAAGTGTATAACCATCAACAACGTCCATCTACCTCTTGCTTTATACCAGTTTGTCAATAGAAGACTTTTTTGGACAGTGAAGACCTCAAAATTCAGATATATACCTTTCATTGTCACCATGGTCACTTGTGTGAGAAGTTTCTGAGTGCAGTGGCATTAAGCTGTGAAAACTGTCTTTTCATACTGACTTTAAACTGATAATGAAGGTTCCTGTGGCAGACAGTAATGAGCTGTCAGCTTTATTTAGTCAGGATTTTTATATTTATTTATTTTTTTAAATAAGCCTCCTGGTTTGCTACTGGAGCTACTGGAGTGCTGTTTCAATTGACAGATGGCAAGATTGGACTTTTCTTTTAGTGTTATATTCATAATGATTTAATCTGGCTTGTTCATTCTCATTTTTTATTTTTGTCTAATTACTTGTTATTTTTTTCTGCATAAAAATCTGCCAAATCTACCATTATTAATTAAGTATATTTTCTTGTCTTATTGTTTTTTGTTTTCCCCTCAGATGGGCAGCGTTGAATGTACAGCAAATACATGCAGTTTATATTGTACAGATAATGTAGTAGTTAATGTAATTTCCTCGAATTTTGCGATAGTACAATGATATAAGGGGAGATCATCAGTAGGGTTTTGTACAGCCAACTTAGTGACCGAGCCTTTCATTTCAAGATAGCACTCAATATTACATGCAGCTATAAGAGATGGATTTTTAATTCCAGTACCTCAAATAACAGTGTAACAAAAACAGGATTTCTTTTATGTTTGCGGTGCTGCACTGTGCTGTTTTCGTTGGCCACTGCGCCTCTGCTGACTTAGGCTGTTTGCTAACCACCCGGGCAGCACACCTTTGACTGTCACAGCCAAAGGTTGCATAAAGGCTACAAACCACGAACCAAATGTCACTTGTAAATATCAAAATCCAATTAAAAAGGGCTGTGGAAAACAATAAAAA
This sequence comes from Amphiprion ocellaris, assembly GCF_022539595.1. NCBI lineage: Eukaryota > Metazoa > Chordata > Actinopteri > Pomacentridae > Amphiprion > Amphiprion ocellaris. The sequence continues at coordinate 5,182,979 of NC_072787.1, read as the reverse complement.
TCTACCAATGCTTTTCAAGCCAGGAAAACATTGACAAAACAATGAGCTGGCTGTGAGCGTTGCCTTGGTGTTAGCAGGGGAGAACATGTTAATGAAAATTATAGAAGGGTCACAATGTGGAGCAGTACTGAAGTATCTGATCTGGTGGTTGTTGACCATAGAGTGAACTTTTAACTAACAGGTGGTTCTGGTGGTTGTTGACCATAGAGTGAACTTTTAACAGATGGTAGTAAGTACTGAAGATGTGTTTTCAGGCTCCAGAAATCCTATGCTGTGTTGACTTTGGGGTCCACTGTTAACCTATAGCTGATTTGTGACCCTTAGGAATGCACAGAAGGGGAGTCTTGTCTGAGGAGTTGTCACTCTTTAGTGGGGTTGTAAACCAGATGCTGTAATTCTATACGTTGCTAGAAGGTATAAAAACTGACCGTTGGTCTTTGTTCGAGGAGGATCATTGGGCCACATCCTTCCAGACAGCTCCTGTCTGTACGATACTGTTCTTTCTTTTAATAAAGTTCTTATTAAGAAAGTCAGTGTCAACGGGCGTTTCTTCTCCACCTGCACATCACGGACATCAGAGAAACAACGACAGTACCCCTTTCTGCACACATCTCTGCGACTATAATCCCGGCACAAATCAAATCCCCCCGCCATACTGAACCTGGATAATTGCAGACAGAGGTCTGATAAGCCCTTGTAATGGAACTCTGTCAATCAATTCATGCCATATACCCTCTCTCTCCTGGGTGTTTGCTCAAATTGAATGAAGAAATCCAGCAGCCACTGACATTTAGGCCTACTGCACTGCCGATTGTGGGAAGAATGTTCTGGTTTAATTTCATTAACTGGGAGAAAGTAAAAGCAAATTTGCCGTAAGAAAAGCAATTATGACGTTGCTGACTGGAGCTTTTATGCTTGGAAAAGGTCCCCCTCTCATTGTCTGCCAAAGTGTAGGAGAGTTCCCACAATATACTGAATGAGGTATTTACCATGCAAGCCAAACACAGGCCTCAATGTGGAAAATTATTTGGCCTCGGGGTCACTTTTATCCAAACGGAACAATTTTGTAACTCTTAAACTCCTCACTTGTCATTCATCTAGTTGAAGTTGTTTAAGTGTTTATGTGATGATTACATGCAGAGCTTTACATGTAATTGAAGCTGCATTTTTTTTTTTATTTGGGGATCACTTAATAGTTGTTTTCAGGAAGCACAGTGTCATTGTTGGATGTGTGTCTGGTCATAGTTTGTGATGCTCTCAATTTAATGCAACAGCACTACTTAGTTTAAACGTATCATCATACTAAGACAGAAAAAAACACGCATTTCAGTTGTTTGGTGATACAAATATTACAAGAGTAGTTAAAAGCATTTTAATTACAGTTTAGTATAGTTGCTCCTTTATTGAAAGCAGTGGTTGATCATCATTTGTAACCACAGCGGCTGCATTAATCAAACTGAATTCATAGGCGGAATTGTCATCCATTTCCATAAGCTATTAAATAATTGAATATCTGACATATGCTTGCATGTAGATGATTAAAGATGATTAAAGAAAGCTGACTGGGGAGAAAGAAAAAGTAAACCAAGAGTGGAAGTAGTTTGACATAACTGATAAGGTATTTCTTTACATTTTTTTTTAAAGTAGAGAAATTTGATTGTGTTGTATCTTGTGTATACTTCTGTCTGACTCTTCCTAGAGCGATATTTTGTAAGAAAAAGAGTCCCATTATTCCCAATGAGAATAAATTACATTACATCGTGTCTACAAATGAAAACAGATGAACTGTGAATAGCAACCTGTGGCACAGCTGTTTCAAGTTGAGCAACAATAATCATTTCACTGATATCTTCAGCTTACAGAAGGGGGAATGAACTACAATCAGAAAGTGACAGCTGAACACTATCGCACATTATGTGTTCCCACTTGAAGAAACCTAATAGCTGTTGGAAGCCGGATGCAAAAGCAGAAACCAGCTAGACTACAGTGAGCATTTCATAATTGGGTTTGTCGGAAAGATGCTATTAAATTATACACCTCATACAGAGGCCGTGAACAGGAATCATTTTCTGTTTGCTGCTGCTAAACCCAGCTTTGACCAAAGCTACACAGAATAGGAGAAATTTAATTAGAATTCACACTGTGTAGAAAAGCATGAGAAACCTTTCAGAGATTCAGCTTTAAAAACAGCCTTTATGCATCTCACACCGAAGGGTTTTCATAAAATGTGGGTGATAAGTATCCACAAAGTAAGATGGCACAAATTGTCCCAGACATGACAGGACAGGAGAAACCGGACAATCTGAAAACATGATGTTCTCATCATTATCAGTTTTTTCTATTGCATGTTAAATTATTAATTGCAGGCCAGAGCTTTGGCAGTTTGAGTTAATTTATCTGTCAGCCTCAACGTTTTTCAGTTTGTGTGGTTTTCTACCACTAGCTTTTGGATGGTTACTGTGGTGATTTTCAAACGTCTGTCAGGTGTGTTCAGGTTGTGGTTTGACTGGGGATCATCTGGTCTTCCGCTGTTAGTAAAAACTATCAAAATGTTCTACAATAACTAGGTTGACGGCTTTTTCAAATCAATGCACTCACATTGTGCTCATAGATATCTTAGGGTGCAAACATTACAGTTATTATTCTTTGCTTTATTCTTGTTGTTGCACAGTCTGTAGTTGTCTTCTCTCATCTAAACCACCCCTGTGGATACCTAAGCAGATGGTATCTTCCAGTTTAAATGACACTGAGGTGCTAATGGTAGCAGTCGGTGGTTTGCAGTTTGAGAGTAGGCACCAGCTTGCTGTGATGCTGTGGGTCTTATTAGTTTTTGTTGAATTTTCTTTGTATCTCCCTTCAAAAGGTTTCTAGTTCCAAACACCGGACTATTTCGAATGTTCCCCTCATATCTTTTCTAGAAATGCCATTTTCATATTTACTTTGCAACATTATTTCAAAACAGCTGCCTATAAAGTCTTTTATATGCAGCTGATAATAGGTTCTTGCAGAAACTTTGAACAGTTAACACATTTTTCAATTCCAAAAATACAGTCAAAGGTCATGTCTGCACTGGGTCTGCTGATCTACTGTAAGTGAGCTGGACAGAGGGCAGCTTGATGTGATAAAATTACCTGGGTGTTGATGTTAAACATGGACTGCAGTTGTTGTTAGCATATTGTGGAAATAACAACTCATTCTCATTCCCAGAGCATCATATAGTGCCATTTTGTCAAAGCCACTGGGTATCTCAGAGATATGAACTTCTGTACTCAACACTGATAGATGTGTAGGAGTTCCTCCAGTTTAAATACCTTTGTAAGAAGATTGGTGGGGTGATGGTGGTATACATCCCAGGACTTTCATTCAGGGGATAGGGGTTTGTGTCACCATGTTGAACAATTATTTTTTCCACAGTTTGATTTTATTTTGTGATGTACTGTAGGTTTAATTTCACCCACTGTTTGGTTGCGTTTAGCTAACAAAACTATTTAGTAATGTTTAGGAAAAGGTAGTACTACTTCAAAGTACACCTTTTCTCAACATTACCCCCATGCTACAAGGCAAACTTCTCATTGTCTGAAATGGAGCAACAGTGACAACAAAATCATCCGACTTTTGACTATAGGTTGATGGTTTCTGTTTCTGATATTCACTGATTTTTATGGGTCGGTCATATCATACTAACCTGCATGTTGAAAAATTATGCTAAAGAGGAGAACCCAGTGCATTCAAATGTGATGCAAGGGGATCTGACAAAGCTGCTGTATGTAAGATGCTGAGTGGGAGACTGAGTATTTACCTATATAAGATTTGATGTTTTAATATCTGATATGGGACCACAAATGGGCAGTAGTCTTTGTAAGCTGAGACATTAGGGCTTTTTATTTTCAATAATAAAACTCGGCATAGGCATCCACCATTTTCTCATCTGAAACAAAAGTAGGTGCCTTCAAATTTGCCGGTTCTTCGTGTTCTACAATGACATTTATGAATTTAGAATGACAGTTCACACGATGCTTGTTCATTGCCTGGATAGAAAACATGCTTGGTTGTCCCATCCCCCCATCATGTTAGCAGTTTAGCCTCAACACTTTCTTCAGGTGACTCTGATGTCTCTTGTGAAAACCAGGGAGGACGGTCACTCTCAGCTTATGAACGGACTTTGCTGTACAAATAAAACCCTGTCTTTGGAAGAGAGTGGAGTATCTAGCAGTTAAAGTAGTATTGGATCAAACTAGGGAAACAAGAAACAGGTGGTTAAAGTGCACTGTATTGTGCCTCTTCGTCAGTAACAATTCCTTACTTCATATATTACAACAGATTAATATGCTAAATAAGTAAGATTGACCAATTGATATTATAATGTATAGATTATATTAACTAAAAAGGGCAAACAGACTAAACAGTTGATGAATTAATTTTAAATGTCTTCCACAAAATAATGATGTACCATAGACTCAAGTAAATTTCAAGTAAATGTCTTGCACAGTGCTGAAATTCTCTTTCCCATCACCAGACAGTTTAAGACTTGGTATTTAGATTTAACGATCCCATTAGTATTCAATAAGCATAAACAGAAGTATGCACAGAAAAGCAATAGGTTTGCTGAGGCTAAATACTAAGCTGATTAAAGCATGCAGAGGTAGCTCACCTCTCCCAGAAACTGAGCGTTTAGCGTTTACTTGAATCTGCAGCATCTTAATTTCAGGTAAAGCACTTCTAAAGCCAACCCACCCCCCCGTATTACCCCCCCCTTCGGCCACTGATTACATACATGCACTTGTACATTCCCTCTCTTTGCTTCTGAAAATACGACCAACTGCAGGAGAACAGGCCTCTGCACTTTAAGCAGATCCACAACAAAACCGTGAAATAAGATGAGAAGTAAAAATTACAGAAAGAGTGAAGAAAAAATCAATCGTGGCCTTTATATCCACAGCTTCAACTCCAAAGTATCCTGCTGCTTGAGTGCCATGGGCTGTGCTCTTTTCTTCTCGTGAACATGCCCCCTCCGAAGTGGTAGAATAGTCTGACTGCATGGTAGAGGTCAAAACCTGCCCACCTGTCTTTCTGTCAGTCACAACAACTCTGGCAGCTCTCGCCGGTCCAAGCGAACATTGTGGGCTAAAACATGTTTGTCACACATGTAGCTAACCGCACACACAGGTGAAAGAGAAGGACCAGGAACCTCTGAATGGCTCCCCGTGGCTGCACTGTGTCCAGGGAAAATGTGTTGCCCTGAGTGGGCCATGTCAAAACCACTAGGAGCAGAAATGCTTTTAGACATCACAAAAAGCAAGAAATCAGAAGCAGACATGTCAACCTGATGTCAGAGAAAAAACAGTAACCTGTTCATCAGACTTTTCCACTTATGGCAACTGTAATAATACTTGTGAATGTAAAACATATCACAGGACAAAATCCTGCTCATGCATAAGATTATAGGGTAAATGCTATGTGTTGACACAAGTCAATTTGAGGTTACAATGCATATTTAAATCAAGGATTTTCAACTAAATGCAGACATATTTTATGTCCCTGCATGAAGAGACGTTGTTTTACATTGTACCAGCAATGTTTGAATCACTGGATATGAGCATGTTTACATCCAGTAGGTGAGAGCAAAAATGTATAATTATCCTTCACCCACAATCTGAAAGTTAACATATTCAGAGCAGTTAGTATAATTACCACCAGCAAAAAATTCTACTAGCCTCGTAGCATATATCTACACTGCATCTTACAATAAGTGCTGCTGTGCTGTGAATGGGAAAATAAGCACACACTGTTGTCCTTTTTCAGCATTGTAACCAGTTGTACTGTAGTTTTGTAAGTGAAGGTCAGCTTTAGAAAACCATTAAATACAACCCCATGGCCCGAGACTCCGTACCACAATGAATACATTGCAGTTACAGCGGGTCCTCGGTTTACGACGTCCTCGACCTACGTTTTGTTGTTATATCAGAACTGGTTACATGGAAGTAGTTGATGAACAGAGCGGACAATTATGTCGTCACGTGGCTTTGTTTACATTCTCCAGTTGTACGCCACCTTGGATTGTGCTACATGCACTAACTTTTTGCCCTTCATTATGGCTCCCAAGGATAAGTCAGACTCCTCTGATGGCAGTGCTTTGAAGAAAAGGAAAACCGTCTCCATGTGTGCTGTCTCCACTGCAACATAAAAACTGCAGCCGTTAAGTTAAACTCGTGCTTGCAAAATGAATTGGGAGTCGTAGCAAACTTGACTTCTTTACTCTTGATACACGTTACAGAGTGGAAACTGCAACAAAAACAGAATAAAACAACATAAATACATGTAAATAAATCATTTTAACTTAACCAGTAAGTCCAGAAATGCAGTTAATTACTTACGACATTGCCTCTGTGGCATTTACAAAGTAGAGAGCCGTGCATCCAGAAAAGCATGTGTGTAAAGCTCAACATCAAAATAGCGAACAGGAAGTGACAACTGTCAACAGACAGCTTCAAAATAGAACTTTTTCAAAATAAAAGTACATTGATAATTCTGACTTAAAGGCAACACACCATGGAAGTGAAATTAGATTTAATAAAATGCTCGGAACAGGGCGAAACACTGACAAAAATTGGCATTTTTAGATCAAGTTGTAAAAACAGTGCAACATATTCTGTTCTCTTCTTGGAAAGTGACTCATTTATGCATGAAGGTCATTGGTATTCACAACTTTTATGACAAACTGATCAATATTGTGATCCATGAAATGGCTTTGTTTACATTTTCACTGGAGTTCCGACTTACAGTGAAAATCGACTTACATCAATCTGTAGGAACAGAACTCTGACCTAAGTCAAGGACCCCCTGTATATGGAAGCTTCTTCTCTCAGCTCTTCTTCTACATAACTCCTCTACACAGGCATATGCAAATTCCAGTGACCACCAGTGACCTGTCTCAGGTATTGAAGGACTCAACTGAAGATGAATAAAAATGTAGGCATGTCAATCTTTAAAAAAAGGTCTCAAGTGAATAGAAATTCTGCAAGTCATTGGTCTAGATAAGCAACCATATCTGTTGTAGAGGACACTGACTTCACATATTCTTCATATTACATGAAAAAAGCTGTAAAGTACACTTCGTCTTTTGATGACAGCTCAACAGAGTTATGTTGGTTTTTTTTATTTTTCTAATCATGGTGCCTGCAGTGAGGGCAGAGCAGACTTTTAGTTTTATGTAATAAAACAGTGGCAGAATATTTCACAGGGGTAAATGGGAATTAGGGCCCCAGTGAGAGGCCCTTGGGGCTAAACTCTGCCAGGTTGCTGGTCTCAGCACAGGCCTTCTGCGCCAAGCCTGTCTCATTAGTAAAGCAAGGAAATGTCACAGGATGGCTAGCTGGGTAAAAGAGGTTGACCCAGCTCACCAGTGGAACTGTTCTGGAAATGTGTAGCTGGAATAAAATAATGGGGGAGTGCTCTGAATATTGTTTCACACTTTTTCTAGTAGTCATGTGTGGGGCTTTTGTTTATTGAGTTACTCTGTGCGTGTTTGCGTGTGTATGAGATAAGTATGTGTCAGCAGTACACCACCATTCAGCCTCAGTCACACAGTTCTTTTTTTCTCTGCGTTGTACGTTACAAAATTATGCAGGCGAGACCGATGCCAGTCAGTGGTGCTTCTGTGGGGCTGGGCGGGATAAGGAGGAAGCAAGGGCTGGTGAAAAAGTCCTTGAAGGATCCAAGAAATATTGCATCACTCTGTCTGTGTTCTAATTGTGCTTCGTGAAACACAATGAGGGGAGACGAGAATTCAGAGTTGTTCGCGGTGGATGATGAGAGAATGATAAAACGATGTCCCGTACATTCTGACAGAGGTTGAAATGAGATGCAAAGACAAACCTCAAGAGAGACACAGCCTGAAACTTTAATGAATACTTATTTTGTAAGGCCGTCTGCTACATCTCTCATGCTGCTTGGCAGATGCACTGGTCACTGTTTTGAAGCAATCATGTGAATTGTTACAACCTTGCATACCAAAAAGAAGGGAAATGCAAATCCCTTTCCCACACAAATAAACTTGATTGAGCCAGTGAGCCTTCTAGTATTGTTTGTCTTGTACTAATATTTTGGCAATAGATGAATTGAGCAATAAGAAGCAGTAAAAAGTGTTTCATACTTTCCTGCAGTTTTTTTCACCGTTGTTATGAAGTGGAGAATTACAGACAATATTGAACAATAACTAAATGACATAAGGTCATGAGTGTTTTAATAAGACTCATGCCATTGTGCCAGCTGAAAAGTTTACCCACATACAGACTTCCCAGATATCCAATTTTGAAACTCTTCAGTTTAAAATAAGGTAGAATTGTGACTCCATAATAGTAATTGAGCTTCTTGTATTTTCTTTTTTCGATGATAAATGTCATCTTCCTCACCTTTCATCAAAAACTACTCACACGTTACAGTAGTCTGCTAGTTGCTGTAATGTAAATGTCTCAAGGTGAATCTGTAGTTTATATTTTTTTTTTAAAAATGTAATCACCAAATCTGCTAAATTTCTTTGATACATATCAAAAGCCAACCGGAACCCTTTTAGAAACTGATTCTTTTATATGCAATAGTATTGCTAATCACACATAACATGTATATTATGTCTTCATTTGAAGAACAATTAAATTCCAAGCAAAAACAAACATATTTGTGAAAAGAAATTCAAATTGCATGTTTGTAGTTACTTCCCTTGGTTACACTATACAGATCCACTTGTTGTGTTTGGCTTTCATGCTCTTTTTCTGCTGGCTTATCTCTCAGCTGACAACTGACCTTTCTTAAAGTGGGTATCACCACACAGCTTACTTGCCTGACTGTGACCTTCCACTGGATTCTTTTCAACATTCTCAGCACTAGTTTGGAAGCTGCAATTTTCCAGTAAACCCTAAACGATAAATATGTCACAGCTGTTTTTTTTAAACAGGGTTTACTCAGTAAATACTTATCCTTTAGGTGCTGGTCAGTTCACCTAAAAAGAAAATGTAACAACATGCTGACAAGTTAAATTAATGAAGACAATGTGTTTGAAGATGTCACTAGTGCTAGTTTGAATATTTGGAATTGTGAGCCTGTGGAAAAGAGAAGGAAAAACTGTTTGTTGTTGTGACATGTGGCTGTACTGTTTGCCATTGGACCATGGGTTGATACTTGCCTATACTGCTGTTCTGAAAGCAGATATTTGTCTTGTTTTAAAATCCTTAAGAGAAGCTATGGGACAGAACAGAAAGCAGCCAGAGGTCAAAGACCTCAGATAAACTGCAAAAATCCCATTCAGCAAATGGCCACTGCACACTAAGAGACACACAAATCCTCTTAAAATGAATGCCAATCATCACGCATTACTAAAACAGGTCTATGTGCAACTTAGAGGACTAGACAGGTCCTTTTCAACAAGCAAATGTCATAGTGTATAGAGGGCTCTTAGGGAAAATTTGCTGGTGCCTCGTTGCAGCAGAAATAGCAATAATGCTCTAGGCAAGTGATTATTATGGAGATCTCAATGCCAGAATTGTGCCAAGTCTGATTGCTATCATTAGTGTTCATTGCTCATTAGTTATGAGAGCAGCTGACAATAATACGTGTTGATTTCTGACAATGACTCATGGAAGTTTTGAAATGCAGCAAAGTTAGGTGGACAGACAAACAAAAACTTCCTGAGTCTGGCTTTATGTTCATCCAGATACATCAATATTTGACCTGCAACTTTGTAATTACATTCTTGCAGTTAGTGCAAGAATAACAACAAAGGTTAATGAGAAAAAAAAAAACACTGCATAAATTACAGCATTGTAACATGATAACTTCTGCAGGCTTCATTTTCAATGCAAGCTGCTGTATTTCCTGACTTTGTCTGACTGTACCAACAATGATTCTAGCACCTAGCACCATATGCATGGTAGGCTAAAGGCTAAATAATAAAATACAAGACAGCCCGTGACAATGAAAGTCCTTATCGGAACCAAAAGAATTTAGTTTGACTCAAACAATTTGAACCATAGCTTTTGGCTGTATTATTTTACCCTTTAAATTTAAATTAATTTTGTAGAAGGGTATTGCTCTATTTTTTCAGATTTAAAATTTAGTTTTTGGAGTCGACTAGAATATGCTTGTAAAAAAACATAGATTTCCTCATACTGCTGCATTCTTTATTACACTGAGTGTGAAATGTCTTTCTGGTGCCTTCCTGAAAAGCCTGTTCTGATTGGTCACTTGACCTGAAAAAAAATGAGGCCACAGTAGTTGCTAATGGTAACTAGTGTTGCCATTAACAACTACTGTTGCTTCGTTAATGGTTACTAATGGTAACTCCAGATCCCTGAGTAGAGAAGCAGAGAGGTGAAGCTCTAGCAAGGAAATGACAGCACACTGCAAGAGAACAGCTTACTCTTTGTTTGAGAATGTGTCACACTGGCCATTAGGCAGGCATTATCCAAATGCGTTATGTGGTGACACAGATAAGTAACAGAAGAAAAAGCCTATACTTAGACATTAGACTTAGAAAACATAGTAAAAGAACAGCAAAAACCAAAAAACACAGAGTGAGCTCTTTAAGATGTTAAGAATCATTCATAAATTTCCTTTCTGGTTATTGATTAAACCCCTAAAACGCCATTTCAGTGTATGGAAATTGCATATTTCGAAGTTTTTCTATGAAAACAGTCCTTTTCTAGCTTATAATAACTTTGACAGAACTTTATACTGTTGCTTGAGGTCGCCTGTCATTGCAACTCAAGCACACCAGCTCACCTACGACTCTGCTCAAACTACTCTGTGCTACACAATGCCAAGTTGTTCACCTATACATGTTTGAACTGAAAAGCAATTCTAAAGAAGAATAATGATACAGGAAGACCCACCCTTAAAGTTGAAAGAATTGGTTGTAAAGATTTGTTATGTAGAAAACCCCAGAATTCTGAATATGTGTTTCTGAGTCTGTCATCCACTGTTTCAAGTTGAAAATGCTTAGCCATGGTGTTGACTGCGTACTTCAATTAAAATGTCTTCCAGCATATTAAAAAGCCATATGGACATGTTAACAAGGTAAAAAAAAGAAAAAAAAGAAAAAGATTTTCACTGGAGGGGGTCTTTAAAGAGATGAGCTACTGCTTTTGAGTATTTGGTGTTTGCATCATTGCCACTGAGATTAGCAGTCTGTTGGCAGATTAAAGCTGTCAATAGTAACCATATTGTGAGAGGGCTAAACTTAATGTTGCCATATGTGGAGACTGAAAAGCATGTTAAAATGACCATCACTGAACCAAAAGAGCACAGCAGCTTTTACAGTTCTGTGGAGAATTCAAGAGTACTAAAATCTGCAGTATCAGCCGTTCTGACTGTTATATGAGGCTTCTGGACAGATGAGTGTTTAAGACGGAGTCAGCAGCTCCTCTTAAGTGTGAAACTCACATCAACAGTTGTGAGTTCATCTTCAGCATTTTTTGCTCTGAAACCTAAAAGCATTGTCAAATATATCACTCTGGGAATCTGATGTCAGTTAGGATTTATTTTTCTTTAAGATGTTTGATTAATACAAGCCCACTTGTCTCCATGGAGTCAGAGACAACGACTAAGAAGAAGCCAGAAACAAGGCTATCTGACAGCAGGGAGTTTGAGGACACACATTGTAGACATACAACATGTGGAACCTGCAAACAAAAGAAATAAGAACACGAAAGGACAAGAACCCCCGCGGGAAAAAAAGAGCTGTAAGGGGAGACATATACCGCTCAGACCTAAGATTATGACCACCTACTTAATATTGTGTTTGTCCCCATTTTGCTGCCAAAACAGCCCTGACCCGTCAAGGCATGGACTCCACTAGTCCCCTGAAGGTGTGCTGTGGTATCTGGCACCAAGATGTTAGCAGCAGATCTTTTAAGTCCTGTAAGTTGGGAGGTGGGGCCTCCATGGATCGGATTTGTTTCTCCAGCATATCCCAGAGATGCTGGATTGGATTGAGATCGGGGGAATTTGGAGGCCAAGTCAATACCTCAAACTCGTTGTTGTGCTCCTCAAACCATTCCTGAACCATTTTTGCTCTGTGGCACAGCGCATTGTCCTACTGAAAGAGGCCACAGCCATCAGGGAATACCGTTTCAATGAAAGGGTCTACATGGTCTGCAATGATGCTTAGGTAGGTGGTACGTGTCAAAGGAACATCCGCTTACATTGCAGGACCAAAAGTTTCCCAGCAGAACATTCCCCAAGGTATCACACTGCCTCTGCCGGCATGCCTTCTTCCCATAGTGCATCCTGATGCCATGTGTTCCCCTGGCCATCCACTTGATGTAGAAGAAAACGTGATTCATCAGAGCAGGCCACCTTCTTCCATTTCTCTGTGGTCCAGTTCTGATGCTCACATGCTCATTGTTGGCGCTTTCAGTGGTCCACAGGGGTCAACATGGGCACCCTGACTGATCTGTAGCTATGTAGCCCCATACACAACAAACTGTGATGCACTGTGTATTCTGACACCTTTCCATCAGAACCAGCATTAACTTCTTCAGCAATCTGAGCAACAGTAGCTCGTCTGTTGGATCAGACCACACAGACCAGCCTTCACTCCCCACGTGCATCAATGAGCCTTGACCCTGTCTCCGGTTCACCACTGTTCCTTCCTTGGACTACTTTTGATAGATACTGATCACTGCCGACCAGGAACACCCCACAAGAGATTTTGGAGATGCTCTGACCCAGTTGTCTAGCCATCACAGTTTGGTTCCTGTCAACCTTGCTCAAATTCTTGCCCATTTTTCCTGCTTCTAACACATGAACTTTGAGAACAAAATGTTCACTGGCTGGCAAATCCGACCCACTTACAGATGCCATGCTGGAGAGATAATCAGTGTTATTCACTTCACCTGTCAGCGGTCATAATTTTATGCCTGATTGGTATATGTCTAACTTTAATGCCCACCTATACCTACTCAGTTATCCTTCCATGTCAGCTACCTGTAAGTTTAAGGTTGTGCAACCATCTCATAAAGTATTTTTAACATCTGATGTCATTGTTAATGTCCATTGTCTTTTATCAGCTTAACCAGTAGAGAAGATAAAGGTCACACAGACCTTTGTGGGCGTTGACAGGTGATGATTATGAGAAGTGTGTGTTTCCATGTGCAAAATGTATGGTGTGAGGATTAAAAGCACAGTCTGTGTAAAAGTCAGGAGTAGAGACAATCCCTCCCTTCTGCTAATCCAGTCATGTGATGTGACCAGATGATGCAGTGTTGCAAAGTCACTTTAATCAGTTATAATGAAGTTTGAATAGAAAGGATGCAGCCTGAGCACCGACCGCCTCTCCAGCTGTGTCTCTCAGCTTACATCAATAGGAACGCGACCGTCTGTGCTGCTGATTCATCCAATGAGCAATTTAACTTTCACTTTGGTCACTCGGGTTAGTTTCAGCGTACGAATAGAAGTAATTAACGCTGTTTCTCCACAAGAGGATGCGGGGATCCTACCTTGAGCAGATATATTGCCTCTGGCTGTCTTCACCTAACACCTTCAACCGGATTAGGAGGAAATCATGATCAAAGGTGGAGGGATTATATTGGACATTTGGGGCTGAAGGGTAGGGGCAACATTTGGGCCTTGGTGTGCCTATCGTTCACAGTAAGGCATTGGCCTAACTATTGAATGTCGGGCAGGGAGAGAGACACCAGAGAAAATCAGAGAAAGGTGGCAATAATTGTACTCCTCATCCTCTGCCATGACTTCTCCAAGATCATACCTGGGTGTGTAAGTATGACACAAACAGGTCATTAATCAAATTGTTGCAAATATACAGCTTTAGGCCTTTGACACCAAACCTTCAGATACAAACAATTGAAGTGTGGCCTTGACAGACCTCAGGGTTGTGCCAGGTTCCTTTTAAATAATGTGAGTGGGTGACATGTCATATCAGCATGACAAAATTTAATCGTCTTCCATGCGGGATGCAGGAAGAAAGCTTTTACTGTAATTCAAAATCAAAGGAATAGCTTTGTTGTGTGGCCGAAGCTTAGAGAAAGATTTTCCTGTAAAGCTCTGAAAACATTAAAACAATGTTGCTACTGTACCATCTCCAAATTAAAATGTTTCTTTCCTGACTATCCTCTCATCCCCGAGTACGAAGAGGGATTAACTTGGCAGAGAGGAGAAGAAATCTGACCATAACTCACCTCAGCCAAATCCCATTCCATCACTGAAGGACACATGATTCATCAGAGATACCAATGTTGATTTGAATTATATAACGTACTTTTTTTTGGTTTTGTTGTTTGTTGCAATTGATTAGCAATTACCTCAATAAAATGAATATGATCATCCAGTCGATTATGTAAATGAGGATAATGCTGACTCAAATGAGCAAAAATCAGTTTCACAATGACAGCAAGATCAGTAAATGAGAAGAGTGGGTGGTTTTTGCACTTAGAATGAAAGGTTGTGATAAAAGCAAGTGTGTTGCTTTTTTGCTGTATGAATGCATTTTATTAGCTGCAATAAAACCCCAAGTGCAGAAGCACTTAACATGAAAAATGACAAAGCAGAATTTATATTGGAGCTACTTGACTAGACTATCCTCTTTTCTTACCGCTTTATGTTTTGGTACAGTACTTTTTAGAGGAAAGTATTGTACTTCTCACTCCATTATATTAATCTAACAGCAGTTGCTTTACAGATTGAGACATTAGCACAAAAATTTAGAAAGATATTGTAAAGTAAGACGTTATTGTATGATAGCTAATTGGGGTTGACGGATATGTTGTTTTTCAGAGCCGGTACCAATTAATAGTAATCAAGAAGGCTAATATTTGGAACCCAAAAACTAAAAACCGAAAGCTAAATTTAGAATAACACTCCAACAGAAAACTTTGTTCAAATATCTTTGTTATTGTGTTTTCGTTCTGTATGATGAAAAGAGAACTTTTTAAGTGGTTGCGATGTGTGACCAATCTAATAGGATTGTGGGTGGGACATTGTTCAAGATGACAGATTGATGACTACAGATAGAGAGAGACAGCTACACAGAGCCAGTGTTGCATATTTTGGAATTTTTATTATTATTATTTTTTAATCAGGGATAGTTTAAAAAAATAACAATACAAATGATCTACCAGGTCTGTAGTCAAACGACCCTTTGTAGCTTACAAGAAATACTAACAGAAGCAATTTTTAAATGCAAAAGCATGTATTGAATTTTGTTTTTAAATATTTTCAACAATAAAAAAACAGATATCTTACAGACCAAATTATTAAGAAGGTTGAGCCCTAAAATCCTCTACAGTATTGTAAAAAATGAGCTCTAGCTCAATCAACTACAGCAATAATGTGCTGCTCACGCATTAATGCAAAGTAATAATGTTGTAATGATATAGTCTGCAATGGTGTTACAGTCACAGGTACAACTTTGTGCTCCAGTTGTACTTAAATTCTTTTACAAAGAATCTGAATACGTCCAGCAACACTGCATTTAGCTAAATATCAAATATGTAACTAAGAATGTTTGTTTTGTAAATGTCAGCCTTGAAATTGAATCCCTAAAAGCAATAGTTTGACACTGTGGAAAATCCCCTTTTTGCTTAAGTATTTGGTTTTGAAACACCTACGTAGTTTGAGTAAAGGATGTGGAAGGATTCAGATTAAATGCAAGGATCCCATATTGGATTTAAATGAAATTCTTTTTGACCTCGTTCTTATTTTGGCATGTGCCTCCCACGACCACAGTAAAAAGAGATAGAAAGTCCACTTCACACACTGCTGGGAGTCTCCATTCATGCCTGAGGGCAGCAGAATAGATTAATTCATAAGTTAACCACAATCGCGGCTGCTCCCTTGAATCATAGTGGATGAGAGCTGGTTCATCACAATGCAATATTTAACTGTCAACTGAAGACTGAGGCCTTTGTGTATCCAGAGAACTCGCACAGGGCATTTGCCGCAAAGTGCAACACCACAACATCAATAAAATATGGGCTGTGCACGAGACGGTAGCTGACATCTCCTGGAGTTTGCACCTGTATTATCAGATGATTTCCTTTATATTAAGTCAACTTAAATAATGGAATATTGAAAATTGGCTGCTTGCTTCACATTATTGTTAAATCTGAAGCCATGTCTGCTCTGGAAAATGTTTTCTTTGAGGATTTTACTGTATTTGGCAGCATTTCTGAAACTCTGACCAGCTTCCTAGTCCATGTACTGACACTATATCTCCACCATGCTTCCCCTTAAGGATGGTATTACCTTGATGGTTTGCCAGAAATCACATTTTCATCCAGGCCACAGAGTTCACTTCCTCTCTCCTCATGCCAAACAACCTTTTTTGCCATTTTGCAAACTTCAGACAGACTGACATATGCATGCTCTTTTTTTCTTCCTTTTTTCCCTCCTTTTTTTAAAAGCGTTGTTTCTGTCTGGCCACAACACAATAAAGGCCAGATTGATGGATTGCTGCCGTGATGCTTGTTTTTGTGAAAGGTTTTCTCATCTCTGCAGAGGAACGAGCCTCTCAGTTCTAAGTCACCTCCTTGACCATGGCTCTTGTTGCCTGGTTACAGAATTTGACTAAACGGACAACTTTTTAAAGTCTTGCTGGCTCTTAACATCAAATGTTTTCACAAAGATGTAGCTTGCTACGCCCCAGACACCTGGAGCATATCAGCAAAACTGGTAACTCAATACCGACAATTTATAGTGTCATTCCTTCACATTTAGCATGCAAATCCTATAACTTACAGTTTGATTTTGTCTTTAATTAATCAGTACATATCAAATACTTACTTACTCCTACTTGAACTTAAACGTAGGTGCAATGGAAAAAGGGAATAACAAGTGGATGTTTGACTGAAAATTAGAAACAAGTTATAATTTAAGTGCTTTAAGTGAGCTAGCCTCCGCTAGTGTCTCTTAAGTAATTATGGTATAGCATTTCCTAGTTGTTCAGTAATAGATGAAGTGCAATAACAACAAATGCTTTTGCCCTTTTGTCATGACAGTTGTGACAATCATTTTTTACAGGTATGCCTTAGGCAGGCCAGCTACACCCACAATACAGAGATTTATCATGCGTACTAGTGCTGCAACGAACAATGAATCGTCTGAACACGATACATCATCAAAGCGGAAGTGAGCGCGCAATGGACGGACATCCGCGCTATATTGTGCTTGTATAGTATATGCATATATTGTATATGCACGATACAGTGCAGACATCCATGCTGTATCGTGCATATATAATATATGTACGATACAGCGCAGATGTCTGTCTGTGTGACGCGTTCTGCTCGGATGGTGATTTCTGTTGCATTGCGCGCTCACTTCCGCTTTGATGACGTATCATCTTCAAACAATTCATCGTTTCATTGTTACTTGCGGCCCTAATGTGTACACTACCGTTCAAAAGTCTGGGGTCACTCACACAATTTCATGTTTTCCATGGAAACTCACACTTTTATTCATATGCTAACATAATAGCACAAGAGTTTTCTAAGCATCAATGAGCCTTTCAACACCATTAGCTAACACAATGTAGCATTAGAACACAGGAGTGATGGTTGCTGGAAATGTTCCTCTTTACCCCTGTATAGATATTCTATTATTAAAAAATTAGCCTTTTCCAGCTAGAATCATTTATCATATTAACAGTGTCTACACTGTATTTCTGATTAATTTTATCTTCATTGAAAAAAAACTGTTTCTTTCAAAAATGAGATTTCTAAGTGACCCCAAACTTTTGAATGGTAGTGTATGTCTTCTACTTCATGGTATGAGAGAGAGAGAGAAGTGAGGTTCCACATCCTAGAACCAATCTACGATGCCAGCATGCCAAACCCCTATGCCTATCCCTGCAGGGAACGGGCCCACTGGTAGGTGGCGCCCTGTCTTTTCTTTTGGCTGTGCCCAGCTTTGCCCAACTCAGACGAGGCACAGAAGCTCCTACTGATTCATAGCGCAATTATTCTGACCTTTCCCCTACAACCATTTTACTTTGGGAGACCCTACCAGGGACCATTTCAGAATCAACAGTTGTACATAGTCCAATGCCTAGTGAAATGTTTTTTGTGTACCTGATCCAGCTTTTGCACACAGTAACAGCACACACAGTAGGGAATGGTCAAAAAAAGACGTGTAACAATATTTACAGCCTGTAGGATAAAATATTACCCTGGCAACAAAGCTCCCAAAGTCACTGGGACACACGACCACCTTCAATGCAATAAGGTGCCTACTGTCTGAATCATTTTCTGCAGATGTGCAGTGAAATCACAGACATGTCCAGTGTACTGGGATCTGAGGGGGTCCTGATACACTTCAGTATTGTGATGCAATTTGAGCGAATTGATTTTAAGATGTAATTAATAGTGATCAGTAAAAATACATTTTCCTAATAAGTTTTTGAGGCATTTAATGGGGTATAAGACAATTGCCCAGCTTTGACCAATAAAGTCCACCTATAACTGTAACCTGCTGGTACCCAGTATTTACAAAATACCTACACTATGATGTATTTTCTCTTGCTTTTAAAATGCCCCATAAGCAGGAGTACTTATGCACACACTTCTGTTCCACTGTACTTCCATTTATGTACTTGTGGGAACCACTTGACAGCTTATAAAAACTGATCCTGATATTCCAATTACACTGTAAATCACAAATGGTATTATGTAGTGTGACCACAACGCCTGTCCCCAGATCTGCAAAATTCCCTTCAGTTCTATTTCAGTTTATGTATGGCAAAATGTAACTGTAGGTTAGAACAGTAAAATATAGTTTAAGGGAACATGAATACTTTCTGAAGGTCTTCATCTGCAGAAAAAATATGAAAAAAGTGCACATGTCACTAAATGACGGCTCATTCAGACCTGATTCTGATAAATCAACATTTATATGTAGAAAAATATCAAGAAAATGTTTTTCTTTCTTCGTTATCTCACCCTATTCTTATATCTGCTTGAACTGTGTTGACCTGTAGTTAAGTGTTTTGGAATTCTAGTTGATAAAGTGTTTT
The DNA here is from genome assembly GCF_022539595.1 of Amphiprion ocellaris. Classification (NCBI taxonomy): domain Eukaryota; kingdom Metazoa; phylum Chordata; class Actinopteri; family Pomacentridae; genus Amphiprion; species Amphiprion ocellaris. Next base: position 5,163,961 of record NC_072787.1, on the reverse strand, counting down.
TAATTTTTTTTAATTAAAAATGTTTGTAAATTCAGAAAATAAACTCTTAAAAATTGCTTCACAGTAGGATCCACACTCTGAAGGATAAGTGGACGAATGGTACAGAAAACTTCACTTCTCTTTATCCATCGCCCATCTTCTGCATGGTTGCTTTGTGACTGGCATGTGCTGTGATGCTACACGCGTAAAGAAAAATGTCATTGGAGAGTCTGTTCTTCACCTCTCTGTTTACCAGCCTGCTGTCATTAGGACACTGCACATGAAAGCCAAGACAGATAAAAAGGGGAAAAAAACCCTTCTGAAATGGAAGATTGAGTTTGCCTTCCTCCCCCGTTACCCTTTTGTTTGCCTTCCATTCCTCAAAAGTCAGCGTAATATCCATCTGGCTCTCTCCCACCTCTGCTGCACCTTCTTCCATCTCACAGCTTAAAAGACAGAACAAGAAATGATTATCTTTGCCCAGAGATATCAAGCCCTGACTCCAGTGTAAACTCATTTGGAAAGCAGATGCTCATACATCATATTTCACTCACCAGAATACAAAACTGATTACCATGACACCAGCTGAACCATGAGTGGCAAACTTAGTTTGAGGACTTCCTACTTTGTTGATGAACCGTCACACTGTAGTGTTTTCTACCTCCACTATTGTGCAATCTCAGCCTATCCATAAGGACAGGACATTACCCTGGCATTCATATATTCCATAGAAGTATGGCTTTCTCAATTCAAATAGTCTCTTATAGAAGTGGCTGTTTTCACAGACTAATATCGTTCAGATTGTCCCCAAGGCTAGTTCATGAAGCCGTCGCTGGAGGCCTCTCTGTTGTATTTTATGCACTCAGGAACCACTTATCACTTATTAAAGCAACTGGAATATGTGGTAAATTTAAATAGCTGAAAGGTGCTTGTATCTTTGGTTAATACTTGAGGATGAAATTGTGCTATTTAATTAAGGATGAAGACCTACTGTTTGTTTTTGTGTTGTTTTTTTCAGTTTCCTTACTTCATTTTTTTGTTTTTGCACCTTACTTTGATGGGGTTTTATTCATCAGTCTGAAAAATCAACATAATACATTACAATTGTGTTGTTACAGATTCATGTTTCTTTTTTAAATTTTCATGAACAGCAAGTGCCCCTCCATCCCCCTCGCCTTTCCCACAATCATTCCTTCCCTACTCATATTTTGATATTTTTGTATGACAATGAACAAGAGGATTAAGCTGAACCCAGCATCATATTAACCTTTGACACATAATATAAGCAACAAGATCTTACATTGGAAAATACAAGAACTGTCATTGCAATATTTATGTACACTGTAGCTAACAATATAATCTTCTAATATAGCAAATAAGGAGAATACACCATAAAGATCCTGTTTTACATAATGAGCTAGACTGACTTTGTGAAAGTTATCTTTAATGTATACATTTAATGTTTGTCTGCAGAGATATTCTAAGTGACTTGATTTAAATGACCCATTTTGTGTTTTTAAATTAGTAGAAAGTCTTGCACCTAAGCACTGCCACCATCCTCTAGTGGGTTAATGTCTTTACACTATTCCAACATGCCTGGAATTCTGAGCTACATAAAATAAGGCCTGAGGTTGTGTAGTAATCACTGGGCACACGCTAACAGACAGTAAACATGATACAGCAAAGCATAAGCATACTCACTGCACTTTTACACTGGAACTAAAACGATACGTTAAATCAAAGTAATCACATCAGGAAGCTTTTGTATATCGTCACCATTACCTATTCAGTTACATGATACAATCTTTTTTTTTTAAACATTTGCAGCCAAACAATATCTAAATCTGTCCCTAACATGGTTAATTATGTTTTTATTCACTGGATTATTTAGACAAATATGACATGTACTTATTTGCTATTAATTTGACTTAACTGCTGCTTGTGGGGGTGTTACATTTTAATTAGAATCCTGTCACATTGTTGTTGTGAGGGTATTTCTGAGAGACCATGAGAGCACTCTTATCCTTGGGAAATATGCATCCACAGAAGGGACTTGTATGCAAAAGGCCAAACATGGATTTGTTGGCAAATACAATGTTGTATTTTAGTTTTGTGAAATGCAATGGAATGTCATTCATCGATGCCGGAGGATAGACAATCTAGCTACACTGTATGAAGGATCAAGGAAGTCGTCCAAGCCTTAGGCTGGACTCCAACTTAATTTGGTGACCATATCCAAAGTTTACATGGAAGCCATAACTCATAAAGGTCAAACTACACTGGAAAACAAAATATAACCCAAAAAAATAGTTCTGTAATTAAAAGAAAAGACATGAAAAGATCCATCAAAGATGGTGAAGATATTTTACCTATTCATGGTAATGTGATGAGCCAAAGAAAACTGAAAAACATTACATACAGATGTTACCACAGGAGAAATCTATAAAGTCATACAGAAATTTGGATTCATGTCACATTTTATGAAAGGAAATACAAACTATGATAACAACTATAGTATTGTGTATATTCTGCTTTTTCAATATGGTAGAGGTTTCTATGGCAGCAGTGGACTGATTCTTTCAAGCACTGCAACCAGATACATTCTTCTATGGTCCATTACTGATGGATCATAGCTGGTAAAGCCAAAGAACATTGACACACAACACTTTTCTCCCATTTTTCAACAAGTAGTCAACGGGCCTTTTCAGTGACAGTGCAATCAGCATTCCAAACGTAGCCATGGGTTAATTCTGTACCAATCGCAGCATACATAGTTGAAAAGGTTTGTTCATGACTTAGCCAGACACCACAATGATTTCTCTGGAATGGCCAGTCATTTTATAAACTACCACACCCTCTGATTGCTCCAACCCAAAGTGCATGGACTAACTTTTTGTGGTACTTGCTATAATTACCATAGTTTCCTTTATGTTTTACATCTGGGATGCGAATTAGCTTACACTAGAAAAATGGAAGCCTCGCTTGCTAACATTAGCACTAGTTCCCACTAGATGTTACATTTTAGTCAAGTTATATCACCACCTATTGAGTCATCAGCAGCCTCTGCAGACTCAGTACTGTGTTCAATTATGTAAAGGAGAAGGTTTAAACTGGCGTACGCTGTCTTTCTTTTGCATGTTCAGTTGTAGTGATCGCCAAAGACCAGGCTGTCAAAAGAAACATCACTGGGTAGTCACCCTGTGACTTGAATCCAAATGACATGGAGTTATCTGTGGAGTCATGGAATAACATTGTGAGTGCTTAATACACTTAACAGCAGGGACTAACAACAGTGGTCCACCAGCTCTCTGACAGCTTCTGTGACTGTAAAAACTCAAGTGATATAATAAACAATTTTTAGTGGCCACCTACACAGATTATGTACCGATGTGATTACTGTCAATCAGAGCACTTATGTGGGGTAGGAGTGTGCATTAACAAAACAAATAAAAACCTTGTCAAAAACAAACAAAAAAAAAACCTGAGGATAGGCAGTATATGTTTTCCTTGGCAAAAATAATTTTAATTTCAGTTCAAGCTGAGAAAAAAAACAGACCTTAAATGTTTTATTGTATATTTTTATGGAATCAACAGCCAGTAGTAGCTCAAACAGCAGCGCAAGCCAAAGCACCAATGATATACAGTATGTTATCGATAAAGATATAAAGAAGTTCTAAATACTGTATCAGCTTTCCATTTACTCAGTGGAGCACACATAACAAACAGTGAAAGGAGGGGAAGAAGAGCGCACAATGTATTACACAAATCATTCATATTTGTTAAGTCGGTGTGTCACTGCCACAAATGTGCTATGGAACAGTGAAGGAATTGAACTTCCTCTTAGCTTGCTAGTAAATCATTATCAGGATGTTTCTGAGCTACCAATTTCTTCCCATGATATATTTCTTCACTAATTGCAGTGTATTCCAAGATGACAACACTTTTATCTATAAGATGTAAGTGCAGTGAACTGAACAGCAATGATAATGATGTTGAAAATATACCAATTTATTCTCTATTACCAGGGATCCACACTGAGTATCAGGGGAGGTTTTTCATTGGCATTTAAAGGAGCTTCTATAATATTAGCACACTTTTACTGACAATGGCCAACAAAGGTAAAGTGGCCTAATTCTTGTTTTGGCTTTGATAGGAGGTAAAACGCTGAAAGAGTTCAAGGCAGAAAAATGATGCATTGTTGGCCAACTCAGAAAATGTTCTTCTTGATCAGAAATCATGTATGAAATGCTGACCTGCTGTTGGTAAAGATAGAATTTTAACCACCAGATTCCATTATCATCACTCATCATTTCCATACATATGCTCCTGTAGGGACTACCTCTATCTGTTTGAAAGTACCTCAATGGTTAGTTGTTTTTGCCTTTAACTTATAAAATACAGTTTAATATTTTACTGCTTGTTAAAGAACGTGTCCATTCAGAATCTTTAATGACAAGAACGAATTGGCCACTGCATCTCGTATTGGAAAAGGCAAACTCCTAGACAATAAAGACAGTACTTCAGCCGTTTAAAGACAAAGTTTAGAAAACTTTGCTCAGGCCTCTGTTCAGCTGCCCTTGTCTCTTCCTCTCAGGCTCTGTTTAAGGGTATTAAGGGGAATCAGGTGTTCTTTGGTGCCTTTGTAGTCGTAGACTAACTTCTACCTAATTCCAGGACCAAAGCTCAAATTCACCCCTGCCTGCCCCATGCTTCCACCAGAGGTAGGCTGCTAAACTCTGCAGAACAATACACCTGTTTATACTGTTTACTTTATCTCCCCATTTTGAATGTGGAGATCACAATTCACCTGGCCAGAGACTGTGTGAGCATATTTGTTTTTGGAATTTATCGTTGTTCTATCTGTAGACTCTACTGCGTGCAGCATAAATTTCTCTTGCAGAGCCGAGGCTTTCTTTGTGATGTTGACACACATTGAAAGACTGGGTAGCAAAGTGAAACATGATAGGCCATTGTGGAGATCTTTGGCCCCCTGTTGCCTTTTGCTAGAGGCTTAACCCTAAGGCACTGAATCAATTTAATTGACCCTGAGTGACAGAGCAAGATGCACAAAACGAAGACAGTAGGAACTAAATGTAAGGGAAAGGCAACTAATGATTGAGAGGACAGTGAAACTTGCAAAGTATTGACAGTACAATGCAGTGATATAGAAACATTTAAACTCAATGCCCCTTCAAAATATTGTGAACCAGCTTGATAGAAATCACCTGAAAGGTCAGAGATTCACTGACAAACCGTAATATGATGAAATTGGTATTAAAAAAGGTAATGTGCCCAACCAGTCCCCCTGTGCCGGAGCCCACAGGCAAATCATTTAAGCGATAGTCACTTATCTAATCTGTATTCTATATTTTTTATGCGCGGTTAACGACTATTAAACAAAGTGTGGCATACTGCAGGACAGCTCAGTCACAACAGTTTCCACTAGTCATGTTTTGAATAAGCTCTGCACTTTCTAACTGTAACTGCACCTGCAAGGTCACACACCAAGGACCTCTGTTGTCAGTCACAGATCGGTTTAAAAAAAGAAAAAGAAATGGTGGATAGAGAGTTGTTATGAATAAGAAATGATAAATTCATGAAAGATTTAGCCCTGTCTATACTGAGATTTTAGATTCTGACTTTGTGTCACTTGCAATGTACCGTAGCCTCAGTGATGACTTCAGGGTGGTGGCCGAGCAGCTGAGACTTTCTTCTTTCTGCGCCGTAAGCAAATGTCGTGGTACATCAGTGGGCAAGCAGGACAAGATGACGAGGTGAAGGTGTGTCTCTGACTCATACCTGCACCGTCACTGTGAAAGAAAGAAAGCCTGTTTCTCAGAATGCCAGGGCCTTATTTCTGAATTCTGACAGCAGTGTACTGTCTCAAATTTGACATTTTGGGGAATTCAGTTGTATCTCATGAAGATATAATAAAGCACTGAAATCCGTCCAGTGGGAAAAACTAGTCCTCACATCAAACAGTCAACATGGCCAGGGCTTTGTCAAAATTCCTGATTGAAGTGCTCTTAGTTGAAAGAATGACTGTACATCAAGCCAAGGTTAATTTATACTGCTCTTTAAAAGTTAGAATATGATAAGGTTTGTTTTATGAGTGAAACTTAACCCTATGAGCCTGAGGTAATTTTCAGGAAAATTTCTCCACTTTTACTTTTAAGCCTTTATCTCCATCAATATAATGGTGAGCAATGTATGTTGTGTTTTGTTTTTTTTTCAGAACTGTCTAGGTATGATGACACTTAGCCTATAAACCAAGGAAAAAATACTTCATAGTATGAAATTATGTTTTTATCCCACAAAATGCAGCAGTATAGATATCTATCTAGGCAGGAGTGTGGAAATGGATGAAGAACTTAGTCAAGATGTTTCTCTATGGAAGTTTGGTATGTCTTAACAAGAAAAGCACTCAGAGAGCGCAGTACTCCGCCAAGGCCGCTCAGTCGTATCATTTCTGACGGATGAAATCTTTAAGAAAAAATTACCTTGCGCTGAGCACAGGCGTGTGTTATGCATGTGCACGTTATGTATGGATACCAAATCACATGACCTAAATATGTGGCAGGAATTTATGGGACTTGGAAACACCCCTACAATTTCATCAACTGCTTATCCGATGGATAAGTCCCGATAAATCCTCAGCAGTGGATTTGTAGTAGAATCGCAATCATGTGATCGTCAGCAGGCAGCTGACGTAGTGTTCACTCGCCGTGCTGCTATTTCACAATGATACAGAAATCTTTAACAAATTAATGGATCCAGACTATAAGCTGCATCACTCCCAAAATCTAGTCAGGTGGTCCTTGTGTCATTGCTGACCTTCCCTGAAATTTTCATCCAAATCTGTTAGTCCGTTTTTGAGTAATGTTGCAAAAGATCAAGTTCTGCTTCTTGTGATACAATTTCAACATCAATCCATCCATTATCTACACACCGCTTAATCCTCATTAGGGTCACTGGGTGGGCTGGAGTCTATCCCAGCTGACTTGGGGTGAAAGCAGGGGACACCAGGACAGGTCACCAGTCTATATCAGGACCACACATACAAACAATCACACTCACACTCACGGACAATTTAGAATCGCCAATTAACCTTGTGTTTTTGGACTGTGAGAGAAAGCCGGAGTATCCGGAGAAAACCCAAACATGAGCAGGGAGAACACGCACACTCCATGCAGAAAGATGCCAGGCCCAGGCTGGGATGCGAACCAGGGATCTTCTAGCTGCAAGGTGACAGTGCTATCCACTGTGTAGCCCCACATATACTTGCATAAATATTAGCGTATCTACAGAGTATCTTTGCTCTGATAAGCATAGGATCAATTCAAATAGAGTAATGTGTGTGGAGATGGTCACACAGCTGTGTGCAGGTTGCAACATGCACTACATTTGATTCAAGTCCTTTTTCTCACCAACACTTTGTCACACCGACAAGCAGCTAGCATTGTTGGAAAGGTCAGGTTGTGTGGTTTTATTTGATATTTGTCACAACTGGCTGCAGTCAAGAAACGCCTTGTTTTCACACAGTTTGGTCTCTCTGTAATCCATACTTGAGGCGAATGCCAGACTGGTTAAAAAACATAGAAGGAGGAAATGGGCACATCGGAAATCACCGAGGCTTCCATAGGAACAATTCATGTTCCAGTTGATTTGTATACATACATAGAGTTATGTGGAAACAAGACGTAAGGGTTAAAACCTCACACCTGAATAAAACATAATCTTTTCTTTGATATATGGATTTTAGTAACAACATCTGGCTACCTTTAAGATGTCTTTGGCAATTTTTTTCTGTAAAAGATGCCAAGCCAAAAGTTTTGTGACTTTAACTTGGTTGCCTTGAGAAGTTTCTCAGTGAATGTGCTTTCATGTGGCTGACTATGTTCACTGAGAGGAGGACAACTGCAGCAGTTTCAGTCAGCCTTTCAACAGCCAGACAGAAACCTGAATGAACCATGAATGTGCCTACCTAACAGTCACCAATGACTTCTTTCTTTCTTTTTCTCCTTTTTTGTCCTATAAAAGTTAGGTCAAATGCTTATTTATTTTGGTGTCTGGATCTTGTCTATTTATGATACTTTCACAGTCTGTGAGACTGTCTACTTGCATTCTTTTGGAATTAGGAGTAGATTTAGATGCATATTTGTGTAACAGCAGCAGCTTTTAAAAGAATCACTCATGATAAAGTTGTAGTAAATTACATTAAGTTTGACTTTGTTTTTCCCTTAACATTCTATAAATATTTTATGTAAATTATGTGGTTCCTTTCCAATGTCACTATTGGCAAATTAGTGTGTGACACCATTTTGCGATATCAAGTGACTTTTCTGACTAGTTTCCATTAAAAATGCCCACAGCAGTGCCTTGAGTATAATTATGGCAACAGCATCCAAGCTGGTGGGCATTTCAAAAGGCAGCCATTGATAGATGTTGGCATTTGCTCCCACAAGATGATACTCTTAGTTCATGTTCTAATGCCTAAAAACATGTCTAGCATTCTGACAGACAGAACCATTGCCTTTATGACTTAATAATCTGCTTACCAAAAATCGCAACCCTAAAGCTTTGTCTAGACAGAAGGCATTTCAGCTGCATTTTTCAGTAGTCCTTCTCACACGTGTTTGACTGCGGCTTATTTTTTACGCTTTCAGTCAATTTCCCGACATTTTACGCAATTGTGGGTGACCTACAGGTCTATAATGTGCCTGTACGCCTCTTTATGCAGACACAGATGGAGCACTGAAGCTGCATCTGCTCTGCTAATGTGCTGCCTGTGCTACGCCCTCCTGTAAAGACAGAGTAAATGTTTATAGGTGAATAATCATTACGAAGACTAGCAGAAAATAACAGCTACAGTGTCTACATTCTGTTAAGTTCTTGCATGCATGAAAATCAATTCATTATTGAATATCTATTTCGGGACGTGTATTTACAAGATTAAAACAGTTCCCAAAATGCTTTGAGAAATGTATTAACACTCTTTGTAATTAAGATATTGCTTTTTCCTTTATATCTTCCCCCAGCTAACGGTTCTATAAATGCTGCTTTATATTTGCCAAAGTTGACATACTAGTGCAGACCTACATGTGGTAGGAATGACACGTTAATACACATTTATGAACCTTCACCTTCTAAGCAGGTGTTTATTTTCTTTAATTATAATCATGCGGATATGAAGTGAATAGAATTGAATAAACAAAGCCTTGAGCCAAAGCGTGGATTCTATTTACAGTGGATAATTGGTATGGGTATGTCTAGACTCTAGCCTATTAGACACAGCTTAGCCGACCACGCCGCCGCTGATACCATTGCTCGTATTAATCTGAGCAAATAATGAAACGGAGAATGAAAAATGCACCTGAGGCAAATCTGTGGATTCTCTCTGAGAATAATAAGCGAAAAACAAAGATGACAAGCACACTGCAGTGATGCATCAAGGAAGGAGCGTGGGTCATGCACTGATATTCATCACATCTGTTAAAAGATAGATGGATCTCTCTTCTTCCTCTCTCAGCTCTGTCTCTGTGTGTGTGTGAGAAGGACATATGAAGCGTGGCGTACATACACAACAGTTTGTGTGCAGTTATGTAAGTGAAGCTTTGTGATTGGACGTATCTGTTCTGTTTACACCCACATCTGCCCGTAATCTTCCCATATGTTCTCCAGATTTTTTTTGTCTTGTTTTGTACCAAGCCAAAAAACTAGATGGGTGCAACAGTGCTGAAAACTCTCAACTGAAAAATCCAGATATGTACAAGCGTCTCTGCCTCCAGTATCAGTGATTACCTATCCTATACGAGATGAAAAAACTGTGACAACCTTGGTCTTATGAAACTCTTACAGAGTCATTTGCATAAACTCATAGATGCATGGTGGCCGAGCTGAAAGCCTGTGTTTTTAAGTGGCATTGAGGTTGAGGTTTTTCCTTGACGGTGTGAAACAGGAACATTAACATTCTCTGTATTAAAGCTGATGACTAGAGAACCAACCAAGCACACATTTTTGGCAATAAGCTGATACTTATGCATTTGCTTGCACTTGCAAACACAACCTGTGTAAAGATAGTTCCAAAAGGGGGTTATCATCTGTCTCCCTGCATGCATCTTCTATTTATTTATTATTTGTTTCAATGGATTAGGCCAAACAGAAGTGATCCGATCACAGTTTTAGCAACCATCCCGTCATGGCTGGCCCGTCAGGCTTTTCATTTTTTCTCATGATAAAGGGATGTGCATATGGTTGTAGTAAAAGGGATAGTTTAAATTTAAAGTGTTGAGGATGTTTTTTCTTTTAGGTTTTACAAAACCACAAAAAGGCAAAAGCAAAAGACTAAGGAATGGGAGAAACTGTGTTCATGTGCAAAATAAGTTGTAATTGTTAGCATGTTCAGCTTAGTTTTCTATTTACAGTCATTACCAAGGATGGCCAAGGAGCCATACACTAACCTCACACATCATTTTTTGGCATCTCTTAAATTAACTCTATGAGCCCTTGACTATTTTCAGGTTAATTTCTAACTACTGTTACTTTTATCTTTTATCTTATCTTGCTCATTATAAGGACTAATTACACATGCTGTATCTTTTTTAGAACAGTCTATCCAGATCTTCCATCGTTCCATCAGTAATAAATTGTTATGTTTTTGCATGTATGTTACAATGAAATTCTGGCAGTAGAGATATTTTTTCATAATTGTGGAGGCGTGATTGTCACAACCATGACGGTGTGATATTGTATGACTAATCATTGCATTCTCTGAAGTGTTTGCAGTTCTCCTGATATTTTGGTTGCTTTGGAAGCCTGACATTAGTCTTGCTTCAGTTCAACTAGGTGCCTTTTTGTACAGCTCCCTGGCTGTCGATATTTTTTATTTGAATTTTAATGCACAGATTAGTTTGGTCCCATTGTGAACCTTTTTCACCTATTCAATAGCTATATAACTTCAGTAGGAATTCAGTGTCATTTCACTCATACAGCCACATAAAACACAATGGTAAAATTGGCCTTAAAAGTAAACTCTAAATAAAAGAATGTTTCAAGAAATAATATGTTGTACTTTGATCTATAATAATACAAAATACTCAATCATCCAAGAATTTCTCTGGTGGAAAAACAGCCATGATGGTGGGATGCTGTATGACTTTTAATAACTCTACCATATAGTCGTGTAATGTAAGCAATCCTACATGTTTTACCACATTGTAGGAGAGATAGACTCTACTGATCCATACTGGATATATAGATGGAGACTTCCAGCCAGGAAGGGTACAGCTGCTGCCAGATAGCCAGGAAGTGCAGATGCAGTCTTTCGGAAGTTGGATACACTCTGCAGAAATACAGACGATCCAACAGCTTTTAGGACAAACCAAGATCTGGGCATCCAAGGGTTTCTTCAGCAGGAAATGACCGCATCTTGATTCACATGTGCAGGAAAAACATCCGAATGACATCACAGGAGCTTCACAGCAGTGGTCAAACCAAACTGGTGTCCAGTGTTCCACTGTACGTGGTCGACTTTTAGATCATGGCTTAAGGTCCTACAAGGCTGCAAAGAAGCCCCTGATCAATGAGAGACAGAGGTTAGCCCAGTGTTGTTGGGTTCAAGCACACAAGAACTGGACAGCCAGGAACTGGAAGAAGACTCTGTGGTCAGACAGGTCCAGTTTCCAGCTTTATCTTCCTCCTGCTAATGTGTGGGTACACAGAAGACCAGGAGAAGCATTATCTCCAGCATGTACAGCACCCACTGTGAAGCATGGTGGATGCAGTATCATGGTTTGGGAATTCATGAGTGCTGCAGGTGTTGGTCATCTCACATTGAACTCTGCCAAGTATTGGGCCGTTCTCCAAACCCATGTGCTCCCTTCTGCACGTGCTCTGTTCCATCGAGGTCAAACTGGATGTTTCTAAAGATAATGCCCCTTGAACAGATCCAGGACCAGTAGAACTTGGCTGCAGGAGTTTAGTATCCAGGTCTTAGAGTGGCCAGATCAATCCCAGGACATGAGCCTCATTGAAAATCTGTGGTTTATTATCAAAAGGTCTGTTTCAAAGTGTAAACCAAAGAATTTAGAAGAATTAAAAGCAGTGATTCAAAAACAATGGGACCAGATTACCCCTCAACAGTGTAAAAGGCTCATGGGTAACAATGCCAGCCAGGATTAGAGCTCTACTGCTGCTAATGACAGGACTACTAAATATTCATTTGATGTGATGCTTTATTTTTTGTTCAGTTTTGAACATGTTCTCTGTTATTTGTTGACTTTGATACCGACAATGTTGAGTGCTGACATATTGAAACTGTCAAGAATTTAGTTTTGTTAGTTTTTCTTTTAAACAATAAACAAGCAAAAAAAAATCATTGTATTTGTTTGTGTCTGTCTAATGCAGCCACACCTTTTGATACACAAAAAATATTTTTCCACAAATATTTCATGATAATATTTGAGATTGTGTAAAATTTTAAGGGTGTCCATGCATTTTGGCCAAATCCATACACACTGCTATTATCCTAGGCAGTTTTCAAACACAGTCAGATTCTCAAAGTTAACATTATTTTCTTTGAATGAATGAGAAACAATGACAAGTTAGGGGAGGAATTAATGGAACTGCTGTTAACTAAATGCAACTAAAAATAAACTGTGGCTGTCTAAAATCAAGAGAACTAAAAGCAAGTCCTAGCAAAGGCTCAGTGAAATCATTTGGAATCATTTGAGAAATAGTTTGAATATGATTTTTTTTTTTACTTTTATCCTGTGAAAGTATTATGTGTGCATGGATTAATGTTTAACTGGTCTTGTGTTTAAAACTTAAATGCTCACTGAAAACAGCTTTCTGATCTCACCTTTTATTCTAGTCTGTCTCATGTCAAAGCCTTTGCAACAGTTTCTCTGCTGAAGGTGAGAAGTGTGTGAAAGCTTGAAGGCTGTCACAGCCTCGGCGTGGACGTCCCAGAGGGTAAACCCTGCTGCTGGGTGACGTGGCTTCACTGCCATTACAGTGAGTGTGGGAGTCTGCTTATTGACCCTCTACATCTCAGTGGGCTTTAGCATGTTGGTTTTGAATAGTGTGGCTTAAAGTCTTGGCTGCCGACAGACTGGCTGAGTAAACACACAGCTTGTTCATTTGCTCATGGGAAAGGTTTATAATGGATTGACTGTTAAAGAGCTATAATTAGCTGTAGATGGACTGAAAGGATGGCTTTAAATTATTATAAATTATCTCATTTATCTTGTATTTTTTTCATGAGTAATGAGAGATACATTAGAACCATACAAATACACAGATAGAACTTAGGGAGGGATTTCAAAATTATGGACATTTTCTAAAATTGGCAATGACACTGCACTGCTGAAAAGTGTTGCACTGTTTACCGATACTAGAAAAGTACCGCGATACTTTGCTGTTAACCGCAATATGAAATTCTTTTTTATTACATGCTTAAACTGATCAGCAGTATTTGCTTAGAGTAATATTTCTGATCATTAGCGTCAACGTGTAACAGCAGGGCAGTGAGTGTTTGCAGCTCTGCTTCCCTGCAGGCAAAGTGGGCGTGACAGCTGCTTCTTTTTTCTCCAGCAGCTTCGGGGTCTAAAAACATGACTGCAAATACAAAACGCTGCTTCTGATGGTCCACAGGTTGTGCATAAGGCAGACACATGAAGTGAAACATGGAATTATTTTATAGTAAGCGACGAAAGCACACACAGAGCGCTGACAGCAGAACAATTTTTAGAATTCTATGGTCCATGCGCAGTGGCTCAGGGGTTAGCACTGTTGCCTTGCTGCAAGAAAAGCCCCAGTTTGCGTCCCAGCCTGGGCTTTTGACCTTTCTGCATGGAGTTTGCATGTTCTCCCTGTGCATGCGTGGGTTTCCTCCAGGTACTCCGTCTTCCTCCCACAGTCCAAAAACATGCTGAGGTTAATTGATCATTTTAAATTGCCCGTAGGTGTGAATGTGAGAGTGATTGTTTGTCCCTATGTGTTACCCTGCAATAGATTGGGTGTCCCTTGCCTTCACCTTTAGTCAGCTGGGACAGGCTTCAGCCCCCCGCGAAGCTAATGAGAATTAAGGGGTGTATAGATGATGGATGGATGGATGGATGGATGGATGGATGGATGGGAGGTCGGTCAGTCTGAGGGAGCCAACTCATCCAAATAAGTGAAGCATCTTGGGGTGCCCAGATAGCTCAACTGGTTGAGCGGGCAGCCCATAAACAGAGGTTATAGTCCCCAACACAGCAGCCTGGGTTCAATTCTAGCTCACATCCCTTTGCTGCAGGTCTTCCCCCTATTTCTCTCCCCTACTTTCCTATCTGGTTCTCAACTTAACCTGTCAAATAAAGCCAAAAATGACCAAAAAATGATTAAAAGTAAAGCATCTTGACATGCTGATTTCTACAAAGAATTCATAGAATGACCAGTTGGTGAATGTGATAGATAACATAGTCAAACATAATTTTATAACAAGCAAACGTTTTTCACCGTCAGAGATTGACAAGGTAATTATCTACGAACAACGATAACTGTTAAACTTGGCTTTATCTTTATAGTAAAGCCCAAACCAATGTGGTCTGTATGAGCAAACACAGCCTTCACACTGATGACATTAACTTTATCAAGCTGCTAAAAGTCTGGTATTCATAGTGAGCAGATCAACAACACCTTTTATAAAAATCAATTTATACTGATGAACATTTTTGTCAATAAGTTCAATTACTAGAAAATGGGGCCAGTAGAGTACAAACCTGGAAAGAAGCTGTTTTCAACCTCTTAAATGCTGTTTATTAACTGATACCAGGTAGGAAATATAAAATCAAGTACAAAATAAATTATGTATAGGGGACATTAGATTATCACATGTAAAAGCTCTAACAACACCATGACATTGATCCAATTATTTACAATAATCTGATATTAATGTTATAAATGTAATAATTTGTTGTCAAAAACATACTTATATGAGAACAACTGGATTGAACATGAAAATAATAAACACATATGGCTAATTGTAAGTCTGGCACTTTGTGTGATGAAGCTCAAGCCAAGACTGTCAGACTGAACATAAATGGCTCAAGTCAATACATGATCTCTGCAGAGGCAGGTCCTCTGTGTGAATTTTCAACTTAGTCAAATTACATTCAGAAATTACAATAAATGAGAACAGGCTCTCTCAAAGCTGGTTCACGATCTACATTGATCTAATAAATGTTTATTGATTTAATAGTTATATTAATACGATCTGGTCTAAGCACAAAAAGCAACAGACTGGTCAAGTGGAAGAGGCTCTCCTGGAAATACAAAATTCCAAAATCATGCTCAGGTTACTTGGTAACTAAATTATCCGTAGGTGTGAATGCGAGTGTGATTGTTTGTCTTTATATGTAGCCCTGTGATAGACCCCTGCCTTTGCCCTCAGTCAGCTGGGATAGACGCCAGCCCCCTGCAGTCCTCATGAGGATTAAACGGTGTATAGATAATGGATGAATGGATGTTCTGTCGTACAATATTTCATTACTTTCCATGATGTTTCAGGTATTTGCTGTGGTATCGTATTTTTTTAGGCAGGTGTCATTTCAAAGTCGGAGTTTTGGTTTCATGACACTATTTCTGAATTATTATTTTGCTGAAGTGAGACAAGCTACAGTATTTTGCAGTTATTAAAATCCTGTATGGTTGGGTCTAAGTCTGACTTTGTGGTATTTTTCATTTTAACTCTTGTCCTTTTTCCTGAATATTTAACACTTTAAAACAGCATACTTAACATACCACAGACAGGACACTTAAGAACTGCTTGGGCCTAATGGAAATCTGTCCTTTGATACGCCACACACTCCATTTCCCTCTAAAATGATAGCGGCGGTGGCTGGTTTTGCTTTGCCTCCAAGGGTCCAGTAACATAAGCAGTCACTTGGAAGGGATGAGGAAGCTGTTTTTAATGATCCCCAGAGACGGCCAGTATATTTACCATAATCCCAAGCCTGAGGGAGCATCAACTGCTAATCACCTCCATCTTCCCTCCACACTGCAGATAGAGATCAGTGCCCATTATAAACCTCATAAAGCACCAGGCTTTAAAATGATTGTCTCCCCATACAGAATGCCTTATACATTCACTAGCAAACACTGCTTTGTAACTGGTGTATTCGACATTTTTTACGCCATTTGTTTCCAGAGACATATGATGGTAATGATGCCTTCAAGCATTGCTGCATGATTGGTACATGTCTTGTCACTTTATATTGGAAAAAACAACACTGCATCATGCAGGATGACTAGTCTGCATTTGCAAATAAGTTTGGAAAGAAACTTATTTTCTCCCAGTAAGGTACCACTGTGTCATAATAGGAAATATTTGCACTTCCAAAGAGTCACAAAGTCCACATTGACTGTGTGGCTGATGGTTGAAAAGCAATATAATAATCAGCAATCATACACCGGCTAGAACTGTATTTGTGATATGTCACGAATACAATTCTGGAGAATATATGTTTCCCTCAAAGCACGATTGAAAATTCACTTTTGTTGTTCAAAAATGTCATTTTTGGGAGACACATCTCACCCTCCTGCTGTGCACTACTGCATTATGGGTACTGCCACAGTTAGACATGTTTAAATTATACAATAGTGGGATTAAATCATTTAATGTGACGTGATTTTATATTCACAAAATATGTCTAGACGTTGTTTAAACTTCTGCTTGACAAGCCAGAATAAGCAAAACGCATATTATTCTTCCTGACTTTAGCCATTCTGTGTCTGAAATTATTTGCCACCGTGCAGCCAATCAATCAGTACTAAGTGATGTATCAGTCCCTCTGACATCCTTTTCCGTTGGCATGGAAGCTGCTGCCAGAAGCAGTTAACCTAATTTTTGCTATGTTCAAACATAAAACCTTGTTGACAGCCTGTATAGATCAGTCTGTTCTATTAACACTTCATATATCACCATTTTCATGACGATTTTTCTGTTGTCATTTTTCTGGCACAGGAAATTTACGTTGGCACTCTATCTTACTCCTACAAGGCTCTGAGTGGCTTTGATTTGTTTTCTGAGCATGGGAGCAGCCATTAAGTAGAAATGTTTGAGACAAGGCTAACTAGCAACGTTAATAAAGAGTTTTGTGATGCAAGATTTAGGTCAAAATGTCTGCCTAGATAAGGTCTATTGTTCCATTATGGGGCTATTAAGGAGACCTTCGAGCATAGATTTGGATTTAGGGCCACATCCTGATCTGTACTTTGTATCTACGCAACAAAACTTGCTAAGTTATGGACTCAAAAGTCAGGCATTAGGTAACATGAGAGATGATATGGGTCAATATATAATTGCAGGACTTATTGTAACTTAGTTGACAGGTATCATAGTTGACATTTTTGCTGTTTTCAGGCCGAAAATCAACATGGCTGCCTCTAACCAAACACCACATGGTATTTTTACAGAAAGTTTCCTCTAAAATATTATATACACAATTGAGTAAAATTGAAATTGAAAGTTATTTCTAAAGATATTATAGTAAACCTGTTGACATGCGATAAATCCACACTTGACTCACACAGTACTTTATATTAAATAACTCAGAAAGCCTTGGAGTCTGGCCAGTCTTTTCTTCAGGAGGAAATGACATCATGTGGAGCAGGTCATGTGATCTGGAATCAACACACTTCCTGGAGAGGTGTTTTTATTATGGGGAACTTAGTTGAAGTGATTTCTCAGACACAGATACAATTTGTTATTTTCAATATAAAATGTGATACATTGCCAAAAAGAAATATCTGTCATGATTATCTCAACTTAATAAAAGAAAACAATTACAACAATTTTTGAATCAGCTCATTTCATTATTGTTTAGCTAATTTGAAGGTGGTTGTTATTAAATTTGGATGGTTATTTAGTTGACATTTTAGTGATATCCAGTCATTTTTTATGAATAAGTTGATTGTTCCCATAATAAATAATTATGGAATTTGTAAAGGTATGATTATAATGAACATATATATATATATATATATATATATATATATATATATATATATATATATATATATATATATATATATATATATATATATATATATATATATATATATGTATATATATATACATATATATATATATATAACTTTTGAAATCCATGGGATATATCTTGCATACATTTTTATAAAAAAAAATTAAATATATGTATATATATATATATATATATATGTATATATATATATATATATATATATATATATATATATATATGGCATGCCGTTTAGGAAATTTTATATATATATATATAAAATCTAGAATTCTGAATATATGGAATGAAAGTTGGAATATATTGAATGAAAGTCGGAATATATTGAATGAAAGTTGGAATATATTGAATGAAACTGAATATATTGAATGAAAGTTTGAATATATTGAATGAAAGTCTGAATATATGGAATGAAAGTTGGAATATATTGAATGAAAGTGTTCAGACTTTCATTCCATATATTCAGATTCTCATTCCATATATTCAGAGTTTCATTCAATATATTCAAACTTTCATTCAATATATTCAGTTTCATTCAATATATTCAGAGTTTCATTCCATATATTCAGAGTTTCTTTCAATATATTCAGAGTTTCATTCAATATATTCAGAGTTTCATTCCATATATTCAGAGTTTCATTCCATATATTCAGAGTTTCATTCAATATATTCAGTTTCATTCCATATATTCAGAGTTTCATTCAATATATTCAGATTTTCATTCCATATATTCAGATTTTCATTCCATATATTCAGAGTTTCATTCAATATATTCAGAGTTTCATTCCATATATTCAGAGTTTCATTCAATATATTCGGATTTTCATTCAATATATTCGGATTTTCATTCCATATATTCCGAGTTTCATTCAATATATTCAGAGTTTCATTCAATATATTCGGATTTTCATTCCATATATTCAGACTTTCATTCCATATATTCCGAGTTTCATTCAATATATTCAGAGTTTCATTCAATATATTCAGAGTTTCATTCAATATATTCCGAGTTTTTACCTACCGAGCCCCGGAAGGGACATGTCGGTATGGCGAAACGACAATGGAGGACACCCACCCGTACGAGAGTTTTATTGAGTTTTATTTTGTAATCAGCCTAAAATACAAAGACATTCAAGCAGTGCGATGCATGAGGAGTCTGCCATGCAGACCAGCGATCCTGATCCTGGTAAGTTTTATTTCTCCAACACCCTGCTGTTAGCCCGCTATGAATACACAGCTACAGTAGTCCCACATTAATATTATGAAGGCTACACCAGCTAACGTGGTAGGACACAGCATCAGTGATCAGAGGTTGGCGTTGAACTGTTGTTTGCTAACCAGTTAGCCGCCGCTAAGCTAACAAACTATGGAACAATTCCTTATAAAACCTGAGAAAAGGAGCAGCAGTATTTCCTAACAAGACCTGTATTCAAAACCTCCCACGTTGTTACACAACGGCCCATTAATCATATTACTGAACTATATGGTAATCATTGAAATTTCTCTTGAAGAATCAATGAACTGTTTGCTAACATTATCATTAATGTAAGTCTAAAACTAATTCAACTGATCAATTTAACACAATGAAGTAAAGAGTACTGGTAATGTGCAGCTATTTTTATCATTTCAAGGTAAAATGCTGACTGTTCTTGAGGTTTCAACTTTGCAGATGTGGAAATTCAAAGCATTGATTTCCTTTACTCAGATTTTTTTGGGTGGTTTTCAGCTGTGCCTCAAAGCAAGGCATTTAGCACTGTTAGAAATTATTACAGGTATTTTTGTAACACTTTCTAACATCGTATGGACAAAGCAATAATTAATCAGTTAATGGAGAAAATGGTTTTAAATTACAGATGCTATCATCAACATTTCTTATTCATTTATTTAGTTGTCGGCCTTGGATGATGAGGTCCAGTTACCAGGATCACTACTCTGCAGCTCACTGATCCCATCCTGCAGCTCATCCATGCCGTCCTCCTCTCAACAGACCAAATCAAGTAAGATCTGTTTAGACTGTGTGGACAACAACATGATCAATAAGATAAGATAAGATAAGATAAAGTTCTTTATTTCTCCCCACTCCAGGGGAAATTTACATTGTTACAGCAGCTTTATTTACAATATATACAAGGGTGGCAAAATTTTTTAACAGAAAAAATAAAAATAAAAATAAAGTTTAAAAGTGCAGAGATGATGAATATGTTAACTTTCAGCCCATCCTAAAATCCCAAAACAGAACATTTACTTTAACTGTGTTTATGAATATAGAAAGTAATTACTAACAACTAATACCTTTTTGGGTGCTTTTATGCAGGAAAAAGGAAGCGGGATGCTACTGTGGATCTGCTGCAGTATCTGGAGAGGTCAGAGGAACAGTTGAGGAGACACCAAGACCTGACCTCTGCCATGCTCCAGAACATCCAGAGACCAAGACCTGACCACTGCTATGCTCCAGAACATCCAGAGGATGGATGAAAATTCAAACACCTTGGTTGGACTGATGGGACGTACGGTGTCAGTGCTGGAGAGACTGTCCCAGAAATAAACTGCATTATCCACTACTTCTGATCTTTTAAAAAAAAAAAAAAAATCTTCTTTTTTGTAAATTCTTTTACATTTTAGTTATTTAACTTCACCTGTTTTGTATTTTAACTCTTGCACGTTGGGGGAATAAACAGAAATTTGTGATGAAAGATGCGTGTTTTGTCTATAATCTACAGACTTTATTCAGTGTTCAGTGCACACTTCTGTTACACACATTTTGACAGATAATTAGTGGTGCTTTTGAACATATCACACCAAGCAAGATAGATAAACTGCACTACTGCAGCAGATATATTATTGAAGTGTGCTTAGATGACGTGTATACATACACCGCTCACAAATAGTTATTCAACTTTTGGGTGAAATTTATGGAAAATGTAAAAAATTCATGCTATGGTGATACCAAATCATGAAAGTAGGGCATTTAAGTAGAAGCATGCAATAGCGATTTCCTCATCTCAAACAATTTATTGAAACAAAAACTAACAACAGTGGTGGGTATATCACAATAAAAATGTCAGTGTCTCATGACAGTTTGGACAGAACAGCAGCCTTCAGCTGAAATCCAGTACAATTGTGTCCCACCAGTGGCGTGATCCCGGATATCCAGGCAACAGCTGACCTCTGCCTCGCAATTAACCTTAAGACCATCTGTAAAGATGAACATAGATATTATCATCAACTTACTGCGTTTAACTGTTATGTAATGGATGAAAACATAGTCGAAGCTAAGTAACTAAGCTAACGCTAACATGTTCAGTGTGAAGAGTCAAAACATCTCTGACAATTACTTGCCTTCCCCGTTGGCTGTGACTGCGATGAAGGCAGATTGTTAATCACAGCAGAGCTAATCTGAAGAGCAGATCCACAGTAGCATCCTGCTTCCTTTTTCCTGCATAAAAGCACCCAAAAAGGTATTAGTTGTTAGTAATTACTTTCTATATTCATAAACACAGTTAAAGTAAATGTTCTGTTTTGTGATTTTAGGATGGGCTGAAAGTTAACATATTGATCATGTTGTTGTCCACACAGTCTAAACAGATCTTACTTGATTTGGTCTGTTGAGAGGAGGACGGCATGGATGAGCTGCAGGATGGGATCAGTGAGCTGCAGAGTAGTGATCCTGGTAACTGGACCTCATCATCCAAGGCCGACAACTAAATAAATGAATAAGAAATGTTGATGATAGCATCTGTAATTTAAAACCATTTTCTCCATTAACTGATTAATTATTGCTTTGTCCATACGATGTTAGAAAGTGTTACAAAAATACCTGTAATAATTTCTAACAGTGCTAAATGCCTTGCTTTGAGGCACAACTGAAAACCACCCAAAAAAATCTGAGTAAAGGAAATCAATGCTTTGAATTTCCACATCTGCAAAGTTGAAACCTCAAGAACAGTCAGCATTTTACCTTGAAATGATAAAAATAGCTGCACATTACCAGTACTCTTTACTTCATTGTGTTAAATTGATCAGTTGAATTAGTTTTAGACTTACATTAATGATAATGTTAGCAAACAGTTCATTGATTCTTCAAGAGAAATTTCAATGATTACCATATAGTTCAGTAATATGATTAATGGGCCGTTGTGTAACAACGTGGGAGGTTTTGAATACAGGTCTTGTTAGGAAATACTGCTGCTCCTTTTCTCAGGTTTTATAAGGAATTGTTCCATAGTTTGTTAGCTTAGCGGCGGCTAACTGGTTAGCAAACAACAGTTCAACGCCAACCTCTGATCACTGATGCTGTGTCCTACCACGTTAGCTGGTGTAGCCTTCATAATATTAATGTGGGACTACTGTAGCTGTGTATTCATAGCGGGCTAACAGCAGGGTGTTGGAGAAATAAAACTTACCAGGATCAGGATCGCTGGTCTGCATGGCAGACTCCTCATGCATCGCACTGCTTGAATGTCTTTGTATTTTAGGCTGATTACAAAATAAAACTCAATAAAACTCTCGTACGGGTGGGTGTCCTCCATTGTCGTTTCGCCATACCGACATGTCCCTTCCGGGGCTCGGTAGGTAAAAACTCGGAATATATTGAATGAAACTCTGAATATATTGAATGAAACTCTGAATATATTGAATGAAACTCGGAATATATGGAATGAAAGTCTGAATATATGGAATGAAAATCCGAATATATTGAATGAAACTCTGAATATATTGAATGAAACTCGGAATATATGGAATGAAAATCCGAATATATTGAATGAAAATCCGAATATATTGAATGAAACTCTGAATATATGGAATGAAACTCTGAATATATTGAATGAAACTCTGAATATATGGAATGAAAATCTGAATATATGGAATGAAAATCTGAATATATTGAATGAAACTCTGAATATATGGAATGAAACTCTGAATATATGGAATGAAACTCTGAATATATTGAATGAAACTCTGAATATATTGAAAGAAACTCTGAATATATGGAATGAAACTCTGAATATATTGAATGAAACTGAATATATTGAATGAAACTCTGAATATATTGAATGAAACTCTGAATATATGGAATGAGAATCTGAATATATGGAATGAAAGTCTGAACACTTTCATTCAATATATTCCAACTTTCATTCAATATATTCTGACTTTCATTCAATATATTCCGACTTTCATTCCATATATTCAGACTTTCATTCAATATATTCAAACTTTCATTCAATATATTCCGACTTTCATTCAATATATTCAAACTTTCATTCAATATATTCAGAATTCTAGATTTTATATATATATAATTTCCTAAACGGCATGCCATATATATATATATATATATATATATATATATATATATATATATATTTAATTTTTTTTTTATAAAAATGTATGCAAGATGTATCCCATGGATTTCAAAAGTTCCTCACTTATGTATTGACCCATATGTTCATGGTTCTCTTTATGTTTTATTTTTCTTTTTAAAGCAACCAGTTGTCATAAATTAGATCCAGCAGAAGGTGCAGCAGACTATTATTGTCTTTGACACTGTGTTTAGGGTTTCTTGATGCAGATACACTCATCTTGAAAGATTGATATGAAAGACTTTCTAATGATAAAATGCTACACATAGTGCCTTTTTAATAAAACCACAATGTCTCTCAAACACAGTTTGACTCAGTGGTCCATTTTGACTTTGGGAACTACGCTTTCTTGATATTATCATCTATCTCTTTTTTCCCCATCCACTTTTCTGCATTCTACTATTTTTACATTCAGGACTTCACCTTCACTTGTGGCGCGAGTCATTAATCATAAGTCTGAGGCCATCCATGTCATTTTCATCGGCCTTACATCAGTGAATGAATGCCAGCCATTTCAGTATCTGCTCTGCTAGACCACATGGTTTTACTTGCGCTGTCATTTCCCTGCTCAATTAGTGCGACCTCACTTTACATAATTACAGATCTAGGTAATTACTCCATCACACGTGTGTCATTTAGATCATCCAGATAATTAGCAAGTGTACTTGATTTTGTATTGTACATACATTTGGAAAAATGTTGCATATCATGTGACCGGGGCATTTCAACAGGTGACGGATTGTGTAAGGATGTGGAATATTACCAGGTCAGGGCCACTCATCAGAACATGATGTGGCCAAATTAAGTTTCTTCAGAGAATAGTAATTGGGTTATACTTAGGTTTGTACAAGGAGGAGAACATATCACTTCCTCGGGGGAAAATTGTTGGTCCACCATATTGGCAGATCAAGCGAATTAATCCCTTCTTTATTCTTAATCCCTTTCCTTATCATAAGATTATGAAAATCCAGATCCCTCCCTCCTCTCAGATATTAAATTGCACCCATAATATAACTCCTGGCTTAAAGAGAAAAAGAGGACGGGGGGAAAAAAAGAAAAAAGAATCAAAACAACTCAGGCCTTCAGCCCTTGCAGATTGTGGCTCAAGTGCTCTTTGTTTTGAATTTCTTTCACTATTTTCTAATTCCTCCAGCCTGTGAGCTTGGTCCACTGCTCCGCGAATAATGTCAGGGGGGGAAGCCGGGCTTTGGTATTCAGTAGTTGACAATCTGCTTAAACAGAAGCAAATTGGGAAAAAATAGCTTTCAAATGCACTTTCATTCCTGTGTGCGGGGGAGAGGTTGAGGCAGGGTTATTTTCTCAGCAGAGGGAGTTTTGCTCTGACAACACGTCAGCCTCTCCCACTCTCACCCCTCTGTGTGAGTGTGAGTCTTTATGTGTGTGTGCTTTGGTTTTTTTTAGTCATTGCAACTTCATTCAGATGTTGAAAATATTTATTTTTTTGTCACGCATACATCCTGTGTTTTTGTCAGGCCACACTGGTCATATTTACTGTATGTAGCCTTTTCTTTCTAGAGGTTCTGTTGATGAAGTTGGGACTTTTCTATCATTGCAGTAATGCTGAATGCAGGACAAAGGCAATTATTTTCATAATTATTTTCACATTTAATTGATTAATCACTTTGTCTGTTTTCTACCAGACCAAGTTCTACTATCAAACAGCACAACAAGGACTAGCCCATCCTCACATTTGAGGAACCTCAATCCAGAATATATTTAGCTTTTTTTGCTTCAAAATCAACCAAAACTATTCAACTGCTAACAGAATATTTGCATTTGTTACCTGCATTTGGTCAGCTAATTGACTAATAAGATTTTAGGGCATAACTTTACCAACAGCTGGAATCCTTGGCTTGTTTCTTGCCTCCTAGAATTCCAAAACGCTGCATTTTCATTACTTTACCATGACTACAAGTATTCTCTTACCCTTGTCAAACTTTTTTTTTCTTTCCAACACTGCCCCAAGTCAACACCTTGAACTCTTTGTCATGTTCCTCAAACCATTCCTGAACAAGCAGTGTGTCAGGGGCCATTATCCTGCTGAAAGAGGCCACCACCATGAGGACATACTGCTGTCATGGAGGAGTGGATGTGAACGGCAACGATGTTTAGATAGGTGAGTTTCTTCTGGTTTGTTTATGCCTATCATTCACACTTAAACCCTGTGGAAATGCTCATTACTCTGTTTTAGGTCGAAGTCTCTCAGGGTTGCATTCCTGCATTGGTCAGGATGGACAGAAACTGAGACAGATTCCCTGATTCATCATGCTCCTATTGCATTATCATTTTCCTGAGGAAAACAGACATGCTTTGACCACCAGCGGTTAATTCAAAGGAGAAAACAAATTAGGCTACATGTTTAGCCTATCCTTCTGTTTCTGCTAGCAGCCCTTGTGCACCTCTTAGGTCTCCCTTTTTATCGTTGCTGTTCTTCATTCTCACTTTGAAAAAGAAAGAAAAGTACAAAGAAAGATGGCAAACATCCCACTTGAGGAGCTATAACTGCACAAGCCATTAAATCCCCCAAAAAGAGCCGATGACAGATATCAATTAATAAATAAATAGCATAAATAAATAAATAATAGCAATGTTAAAATCATATACTTATAAAGGAAAAATATATGTAATTGTCTAGATATACATTCTTAATTTGGAATCAGAAAACAGCTTTAACGGATCAAAAAATTACAAAACAAATACAAAAAGTATCACACCGAACTGAGTTAGATAATAGACCCAAAAATGTTAGGACCAACATAACTAGCATTAATACAACAAATCAGGACTAGTTATAAAAAATATGCTTGAGAAAATACTGCTAGTAATTAAAAATATATAAAATAAAAAAAACAAACACAAAAATCTAATAAAACCTTCATTCAGCCTTACATAGGTTTTCATTTTAGTTCAGTCCACCAAGTTCATGCTGTAAATGCTGACTGTATTTTCTACAACTAAGCAGCAAACCTGCAGTTTCAGGTATAAACCCAGTTTACACAATATGCCAGGCTTTTTTAAGCATGTCAGTATGCACGGTGATTATTTTTGAAATGGACCTAAAACATTTACGTGACTATAGCTGTTGTTTTTTTTAAATATTATTTTAAAATGAAAGGTATGTCATCAAAGTTGCACCCACATGAATGTTAGGGCGTGCTAGATACTAACCACAGCATACATCTTATTCTGCCATTTTGGGGATGTCCTGACCCAGTGGTCTTGCCATCACAATTTAGCCCCTGTCAAAATTTCTTAGATTTTTCTTTCCTGCACATAACGCATCAATCTCAAGAACTGGCAGATTGGTGTAAATGCACTATATATATACAACACTGACTTGCTGTTGAGAAGCTGAATAGAGTAGAGATGTGTTTATTTCCCTCTAGACTAAAATTGCTAATTCAGATCATTTAAATATCAACATAGTGTGCTTTGTCTGTGCCAACGCTGGAATCCCTGTTGTGTTCTAACAGTCAGTGATAGAGAGCAGCAAAGAGCCACATTCTCACTGTGCCTCAGTTTCAGTTCACAAGGAAAATGCTGCTGACGAACCACTTTTGGGATACTGAAGGACAAATCTATGCTTAATGCACAATTCTGCATAACATACACTAACCAAATAACATTCAAAGCACTCAAGTACATATGTAAGTTCTTTTTTTGCTCTGTAGAATACAGATTATGAGTCAGTCTGACAAAAAAAAAGTGTTTCTCTAGAATTATTTGAAAATGCATGTACACAAGCTTCAAATTCACAAGCACTATCTTTCAATGGAAAAAAAAAACATGATCTCTTAAATTAAAATTGATCTCACCATCAGTTGCTTTTAACGTTAGGCAGCATGTTGGCACCGAAGTGACAAGAAGACCTTACTATATATCAAACCATATGAACACATCCTCTGCCACCTTTTGTCTCGGGTTAAGTTGGACATTAATTAAGTGTTTGACTCTTTACAGAGGGCAAACACGAGAAAGCTGCACTACCTGCCGTTGGTGGCATGAGGCGGCTCTATGAAAATACTGCATCATTAGCACATTATTAGTGTTTCTAAATGTCACGCAGCCACGAAGGGGACAATGAACTATTGGGGGAACAGCCTTCATGTACAAGCCAAACTCTTATTGTGTATCAGAATCCACTGTGACCTCTCAAAGTCACACCGGAGATCATTATTAACCTTCTGCAGACGGTGGCAGGCGGTGGAGTCTGCGTTTTTCTGTGTGCATGTGCGTGCTCATATTTCTGTTTTTGTTGTACTCATGTGCATGCACAATGATGCAGGGGGGAGAGAGAGAGGGGAAACACCCAGAGAGAGAGAGAGAGAGAAATAAAAAGAAATGGAGTGCACTCATAAATCAAGTCAAGGTCCATGCCAGTTGCCGGTGCCACTGCAATTTCCCCCCCCACCGTGTTTCCCGACATTTGACGCTTCCATCTTCTGCTCTTTTAATCTCATCAACCTCAACAAGTGCAGGAGGAGGCGGCAGCGTGGCTCTGCGGCGGGCTGTCCGCTGTGTCAGATGAGGTCTGTCGATATCTCTCATCAAACAGGAGCTGATCAAAGGCCCGCCTGTGCCCATGCAGGCAGAAGGATTAAGCCACATCATGCACAACCTCCTTGACAAAAAAAGCCTCTCCACACGAATAAAGAGATTAAGTCAAGAGTGAAATCTAATTCAAGGGAATTGTGAAAACGGGGGCCTCCACATTGTGCGCTACACCTGACAAGATCTGTGTATGAGCGCGATGCATTTGTAAGCTTTGTTGCACATTAATAGTAACAAGCTGATGTTTTCTCAATGAGCGTACACGGGAGATACAACCAGATAAATTTGGTTTGTTTTCAACTGTTGTGGTGGTTTAACAATGGATTGTCGCGAGGCACAAGGCAAAGTCTGTTCTTTTTTCTTCAATTTAGAATACAACGGACTTAATAATACAAGTGCATGTGATCTGAATGCTGTATCAGAGGCTTTAGTCTGGAATAGTAGCATTGATGCCATATGTTTACAATTACAAGTTCTATCACCTTTTGAAAGACTATAGTGAAATAACCACACTGATACATAATTTGTTATCACCTCATGGCAGACATGCACCACAAAACTACAAGTTTGTCCTGCATTAACAGGGTTTAAAGAGCCTGCATGCATATTTAAGTTGCAATGCAGGCAGTTATCCTTGAAACCCTTCCAGCAATGGCAGACCACGACTCTCTCTGGGCCAGTCAAAACATTATCATTACAGGGCCAATCAGCAGGTGGGATTAGTGAGGCTTTGATCCGAGGACTGGGCTTTGCTTCTTCTGATCCACTCCTCACAAAGCATTTACAGGCTTTGAATTGCCAATCATGCTCCTGTACAATATCACCCTCATGTTGTAGTACGTCGTCTTTCATGGGGGAGCTTAATTGCAACATGTGAGTTTTGCATTCAACCAAACCAATGCACCGGAGAGGCCTCTAACTGTTGAACTGGATCAGTGCTTATTTGTTCCGTGGCTATAATATTCTCTTTTAGTGTGATAAATAAACATGGGCTACTGCCAGGGATGGAGTGAGGGAGGTATTTTACAACAATGCACTCACCTTATTGATTTGTTAAATACACTTTACACACTTCTAGCTCAGTTCTAAATATTTAGAGTGTAAATTCATGGTAGCAAATACCCCATTTCTGAATTAGATTCATGCTCTCTGTCAAAATGTAAGTGGTTGTTTATGCTATGACAATCACCTGGTCATTGTCAAATAATTAGATTTAATTTTGAGACATCTGGGAGATAATTAAAGGACATGATCAGAGTCACAACTTTTCTCATTGAATTGGATGTGGCTTTGAAGCTGTCCCTCTTTGATGAGAACAAAACGTACAAAAAGCCAAAAGCATGCTGGTTTAATTATCTTAATGGAGACCAGATGACCCTAATTTTGCTTTACTGTGTGATATGATGCACATTGCCATCCTTGTGACACAGATAATAAACATTACAGCTTTTATACAGGTTTTGGTATTTGACACATATTTATGTGTCAATGCAATTCATATCATGTGCAATAATCATGTGTAGAGCAGGTCTAACCACAAACTGTTTCCACACTGTATATTTTGCTCTTATATTTCGATTGTATATATATATATTTTTTTAGGGTGTGTCGATATTGCCTTAATTCTTTATTTTTAATGCTGCTATATGGAGAGAGCTAAACTGATTTTAATTGTATTCTGTAACAGTGACAAAAAAGACCTATTCTATTCTATTCTATTCTATTCTATATGCTGCTTTTGTTATACATTATATTCATAGATATAATATTCCAGTAGCAACCAAGATCCTAAAATTTGCCCTCAGCTCATTTAGGAATTCAACTCATTTATTAACTAAGTTTCCAAACATTAACAGAAGGGAACTGTTTGGATTCTGTTCAGAAAATTTTGCCATTTGTCATTTTTGCCTTTTTTTTTTTTTTTTTAGATTGATCAGAATATACTCTTTAGTATTTATCTGCTTATGCAATTAAAAATCAACTGCTGTTTACTGAATCTGCAAATGCACTAGGAACAGTTGTGTCTGTCAGAAACTGGCAGATCCCAGTAGAAAGACATTTTTTAAATATTCCACAACTTCACAGACATTGGTCAAAATAGTTTTTAACTGCATGACAAACTGCATAAGTGACAACTCAGCAGAGTTAAGCCTACAGCTGGTATCTCAGTGGGGTTGTACACAATAGTACTTGGAGCTAAATGTTATTTTTTTGTGATATGTGTATGTTACAAAAAATTAAATACAATAAAATAAAAAGAAAAGGGAAATGCAAATTAGTCTTGTTCCAATGAACTGCCTTGGAGAGAATAAAGTGGGCTGTGTTGTCAGACGGTGGTGGTATAGGAGGCTGTGTTGCATATAGCTGTATTAAACAGAGTAGAAGAAGCCAGAAACAAACCAGCTGTTTGACAACCAGTAGAAAAAAAAATCTTATACAAGAAGAAATAAACTTTGGTCATCTGGGAGAGGAAAATGGACAAAAAGTTTTAGGAACAGTTTAAAGACGGTAGGTGTAACTATTCTTGAATATGAGCTGATGATCGTCGTGTTTCATGCCGTCCGGAGGCAAATACAATGAAAGAAGCTGCAACAGCTCATCAGTCATGTGAGTTAAATGTTCAATAAATCAGAACTTGTTCTAAAATGCTAAGTTAAGTGGTCACCTAGTCATTAGGATATGAAAAGTATCTGTACGAAATGTTGCAAATCCATCCAGTCATTGTTGATCATTTGTTCAAAACCACAAATCAGTCACTTTACTGTGGCTCTATCAGAAAAACTTAGGATCCATCCTTTGGGAACAATGAATGTCTGTACCAAATTCTGTGCCTATTCATCAGTTAGATGCAGTGATATTTTACTTGATTCATAAAAACTTAAAGCAATGCCCAAGAATCTTCAAAGCTGTTGGGATTCATCCTCTGGGCACCAAGAATATGGCAACCAATGGCATGAGTAAAATCTGATAGTACACTGCCTGTCCAAAAAAAAAAAAAGTCACCACCTGGATTTAACTAAGCAAATAGGTAAAAGCCCTCCATTGAATAACTACTGCAGTGATAAATATGTTTCAGCTGCAACCACTTATTTAACCCTAGCTGATGCAGTGAGGAGCTTCTCATTTCTTAAACAACCATGTTGGAAGACATATCCTGTGGTCATAGAAAGGATGTTAATCTGTCTCAGAAGGATCCAATTATTGGCCTGCATCAAGCAAAGAAAACAAGTAAGGAGATTTCTGAAACTACTAAAATCAGGTTAAGAACTGTCCAACGCATTATTAAAACCTGGAAGGATAGTGGAGAACCATCATTTTCAGGGAACAAATGTGGTCTGATGAGTCCAGATTTACCCTGTTCCTGAGTGATGGGGGCATCGGGGTAAGAAGAGAGGTGGATGAAGTGATGCCCTTGTCATGGCTAGTGCTTACCAGTCTGTGGGGGTTATGGTTATGATCTGGGGTTGGTCAGGTTCAGCAACGTTATGTTCCCAAAGAATGAGGTCAGCTGACTACCTGAAGATACTGAATGACCAGGTCTTTCCATCAGTGGAGTTTTTCTTCCCTGATGTTCATGGGCATGTTCCAAGATGACAACACCAGGATTCACAGGGCTCACATTGTGAATGAGTGTATCAGGGAGCATGAGACGTCACTTTCACACATGGATTTACCTCCAGAGTCCAGACCTCAGCCCCACTGAGAATCTTTGGGATGTTCTAGAGAAGACTTTGTGCAGCAGTCCGACTCTCCCATCATCAATATAAGACCTTGGTAGAAAATTAATGCAACTCTGGACAGAAATAAATGCTGTGACTTTGCAGAAGTTTATCGAAACGATGCCACAGTGAATGTGTGTCATATTCAAGGCTAAAGGTAATCCAATGAAATATTAGAGTGCACAACTTTTTTGTTTTCAACGGGGAGCACATATTGTGGCTTATTGCAGGGATACAGAAATATGTTTTTGAAGCTACTAGATCCTCCCACCAACAGATAATATACAAACTGCAAACATTCCAACCATGCTGAAGTCTTATCAAAGAAGAGTACACAACAAACCATACTGTGACTAATAGTCAACACAAGAAGTAAGTCGTCTTGGCTTGGGAAAAAAGAGCACGAAATCTCATGTGTATAATGGAAAGTGTGCACAGACCTATTTCCCCCCCACAAATGTTGGCTTGGCCATGGCTGCTATTTGTCAAACAGTTTGTGCAGAGATGTATTCAGATTCTTCTCGGGTATCTTTTACAGCAGCACTTCAATGCATTTTTTTTTCAGATTTTTATCTTTTTTTCATTCATCTTTCTATTTTGGCCTTGCCATGCAATTATAGCACCCATTAATGTCTCCATTCTCTCCCCTGCCCCTGATAAAATGCCCCAGATCAGTGTCAGATGGGGAGGAGGACTGAAATAATCTTCATATGACATGCGTGTAATATACCAGCCTTGAAGGATGATTCAATATTTATTCACAGATGTTGGGAAGAAAATGACTTTAGGACTAATAATGTTTCACTTGTGTTCTTTGGTTACATACAGGCCAAGGTTAGCTGCATTTTATGAGAGTCAACATATTATTCCATAGAAATCAGCAACATTCAGGCAGTTAGATATCTGGCAGACAGGTCAAATATTTTGTCAGTGGAGGTACAAGTGAGCATCTTTTATTTATCTCTCATTAACTGCAAAGAGGAGAAAATATTTCAGATGCAACAGAAGGAAGCTTGACTTCGAAGGACCCCTTTGCGGTTTTATTCTTCGCCGTTGCAAGATATTGTCTGGCAATCCTTTTTCGCTCAGTATCATCATGCTTCGTTTTTGTGACCTTCAAAGGCGTCTTGGCATAAAGAATGTGTACATGAAGGGATGTTTACTGGAGATGACGGAACACGCTGAGGTGTTTGCACGATATTGCCATGGAAGGAAACTGAGTGATCATGCTGTGGTGATGTGTGGGCGACAAAACATGGGCAGGCAGTTGCCAAAGGAACCGGAATCTGTGATATAATGATGCATCGCACCGGCACAAGACATGGGATATAAAAAGGCTTTTGCACCTCTGGCAATATGTCAGACTTGCACCAGAAGAGACAATCTGGGGTTTTGATCCATTCAGACCACAGTACAGAGTGGTCTGTCCTCAGCTAAGTGGATTTAGCAAATGCTGTCACATAAGGCTGTGATGATGTTCTTTCATGTCAGCCCAAGAGAGAATAGTGTGAAAATGTAATTCTAAAGAGGAGACACCTTAAAGAACCATAAATAACTTGAAAAAAGAACAACTTTTACCTTAGTACGGATGCTTTTTCCTCTTGGCAGTACAGACTGCGAAACAATCAGATCACTCAATACACTGTCCACAGAAACCGCAATAGTTTAAGACAGCAGATCTACATGAATACCAATCAAGTCTGAATGATTTTAGAGTGCAGGAATAAAAATACCACAGGGAGAGAAAATATCAGCCCACGAGATATGACCTCAGAATCCACAGGCTCAGAGATGATTAAACATAAAGATGACTACAGCCTGACACGATTATCACACGTGCACTGCCATCTAAACAACAGTTGTATGCAAAAGTTTGAGCGACCCTGAATAAACGACATGACAAGAGAACCATGTTCCACTCATTTGTGACCTTAGCAGATAAGTACAGCAGGAAAAATCCTGAAATATAACATTCATCAGGTTGTCAAAAGGCTTCGTCTGAATGGAAGAGACTCATCATGTGAGTCCTACCTTTTAGAGGGTGGCTGACACTAATGAGCAGTCATTCATCATTGTAATAAAACCAGCGGGAAGATTATTCCTGCAAGTTGCTGTACTGCTGGTGAATGACCAGTCATCAGTATGAGGCATGGATGAATCTCAGGTGGCGCTATGAGCGAAATTTTTCTCATGACTGCACATCAGTCATTAGGTCCATTGACTTCATCTTAATTTCCTGGCAGTAAATTGTTGATTCTATTTATGTCTTTTTATATGAGACATTCCTTGTTTTCTGTTGCATATAGGTGTGTTAATCAATGCTACTCTTTGTATTTTCATATGTATTTACACTACCAGTCAAAGGTTTGGACACACCTTCTCATTCAATGCTTTTTATGTATTTGTATTATTTCTACATTGTAGATTAATACTGAAGGTTAACATTCTTTTGTTTACAACATAATTCCATTTGTATTCTTTTGTAGTTTTGATGTCTTCAGTATTAGTCTACAATGTTGAAAATAATTTTTAAAAAATCATTGAAATAGGTGTGTCCAAACTTTTGACTGGTAGTGTATATTCACAAAAATATCTGTATTCAGATGTACAGTGGTCCCTCGTCTATCGCTGGGGTTATGTTTCAGACCCCTCCGTGATAGACGAAAATCCGCGAAGTAGCAACCATATTTATTTTATTATTTATATATATTTTAAGACTTTATAAACCCTCCCCACACCCCGCACAACACCATGCGCAGCGATCAGACATCTGTGTGAAATGGACAAAGCCAGATACTGAATGCTGCTACACACAGGAGACGGAGGAGATTGACGCTACGGCCGCTGAGCCAATCGGCGCTGTACACAACGCATTTTTTCGATTTAATATTTAATATATTTAATATTCTTTTAATATGTTTTAATTATTACTTTTGAATATATTTTTTATATTATTGAAATCACTATGACTGAACTGCTGTGCTGCAATGCACCATGGGAGTTCGGGGTGTTGGGGGTTTAAATGTCATTATTGTGGTTTCAATTAGTGTTATTAGTGTTTGTTTTTTATTGTGTTTTTATGGTTAGTCAGCCCAGATAGTTTGATTAAATGTTTTGTCAGGAACATGAGTGTGAAATGTCGTGTGTTTGATGACTTCCTGCCACATTTCATATAGTATCGTTTTCTGTGTCAAAATAAAAGCATCTGCCAGTTGCAGAGTGCATTAAAGGCAGATACCCTTTCTCCAGCTATTCTTCAATGCAGCTCACCACAATAACAAATATGTCAAAAATACCTACATACCGCAAAATCCCGCGATACAACGAAAAATCCACGATACCAAATGCAATTTAAAAATCCGCCATACAGTGAGACTGCAAAAATGAACCGCAATATGATGAGGGACCACTGTATACCAAAAGAGAGCAAGGCAATCAGATTTGTGTCAGTGTAATCAATCAGCTTAAATAGCAAGAGGGAAAAAATGGCATCTCAAAATTAAAATGTAAACCTCATTAGCCAGTAGAGACCCAAAAGATGCCTATATGAGAGGTTTGAGTCAGAGGCTGCAAACAAAGTCAGCAGAACGGAATGAACTTGTTGTGTGACCTTAAAGATGACAGTGACCTCTTGTTTTGTTTTTGCTTCAGTGAGTTTTATTCTCTCTTTAGAGTTTTCAAAATATTTTTCTTATTTTTTTTTGTCACAATTAAAAGTGCTTGTTGGGTCTTCTCCTATGGAAGCAAATCAGACTCATCAGATTCTGAATTTTAAAAGCTGCTGAATTTCTTACTTTGAATTTTTTTGCATCAAAATTTCATATGTGAATTTTTTATGCCTGAATTTAGCTCATCAAAATTCTAAAAACCAGTTAAAAATTCAATGTCTTCAAAATTCGCCATCAAAAAAATTCAATGTCTTCAAAATTCGCCATCAAAAAAATTCGATGTGTTCAAAATTCACCATCAAAAAATTCAATGTTCAAAATTTGCCATCAAAAAATTCAGTGTTCAAAATTCGCCATCAAAAAATTCAATGTTAAAAAATTCGCTGTCAAAAAACTCGCTGTTCACATCTGGGGGACTCGGGCGTAAACAATCGATCCTGGCCAAAATCGAACCAACGCCCAGCCAATCACGTGGTGCTCCTCCGGTCATGTGACGTATACGGTTCACCTCACAACACCGGGGTCAACCACGGCTACCAGCATGAACGACGCATGTGCTACAAGCCTAGTTTTATCAACAGTAGCTGTCTTTCAAGCTGCAGAAATAACATTGGTGTCAACAGGAGCCAGTTGAAGGCTGCAGTGATTCTGGTGACACTACAGTGTATCAGAGAGAAGCTATTGAATATTTGTCTCTCTTTGCTGTTGCAGCAGTTTTGCAATTTGCACACAGTCCCTGTTCACTCCATAGACATCAATGGTATTCGTGCAGCTTGAAAGACAGCTACTGTTGATAAAACTGGGCTTGTAGCACATTGTCTACCTTACAACGGTGGGAAAGAGGCATCGTTTATGTTTTGACCAGTGTTGCCAACTCCTCAGTAAAGAAAGTAGCTACTGGCTGTCCTAAAAGTCACTAGAAGTCGCTAAATGATGTCATCGCCTAATTTGCATAATTTCCCGTTTGCATGTAATTGTAATCAACATTGTGGGAGAGACAAAAAGTGAGTTTAAAATACCCAAAATATGTTTCTGAACTAGAGGCTAAATGCAGTGATTTATTTTAGTGTGACAGTGAAGAAACATTTTCATTTCCATCCCGCTCTGTAAGCAGGACGGGATCTGCAGAGACTTTGATTCATCTGCCGTCTGGACATGGAGTGATGTGGGTCTCCTCTAATCAGACAGTGGGATGCTGCAGGTCACTAGACTGACGGCTGTGCTTTGGGAAGGGGAGGAGCTCACAGCGCCACCTGCTGCTCGTTGAGGACAGTAACTGCAGAACGATCCCAGCTTTCATGTCAGACAGGGGCGGATCCAGATTAATTTTAGTGGGGGGCGGGGGGCACGGGGGGTACAACAGATAGCTTTTACAAAGTTTTTTTTCATGTTTTTTTTTTGGCTCTTTAACCCAATAGGAAAGCTGTATATGACCTTTTCATTTTGGACAGTTAACATTCAAATTATGATGGACTTGTTTCCTTGTTTCTGTGAATTACAACATCATTAGCTGCAACATCTGCCTGTTCTGTAAAACTGGTAGCTCAACGACAGCATCCTGAGGGCAATTAAGTGACAAATATTGTGCAAGAACAGCACTATTACAACCCTGACAATTTCCACTTCTTAGAATGTTTACTGCCAATTATCACACATAAAACAAGAAATAATATTCTGTACTAATACTTCTGTACTAGCCAATATACAGTGAATAAATATTATCTGAAAGTCGGGTTATTGTTTTTTATCAGCACAATACAAAAAGATTCATGTTAGACATATTCCAGTTAAGACTAGAATATCATGATTTATGTAAATTTACCTCAATAATATGAATGTTCAGGTTAAGATTGGACAGTGATATTTATTATGTAAGTTTAACTGATTAAATTTAATGACTCTGCACTACAATATTATTTATTATTTAGATTTACATCATTATTATAATATTTAGGGTCAGACTCTACAGTATTAAGATTAAGAAATCAAATATTCTATAAAATGTAAATACACTGAACTCATTTGGATATATTTAAGTGAGACTCTACAATATTATTTGACACAAATCTATCTAAATCAAAATTTTAATCATTTTTACTCCAAACATTTACTGGACTGATTAAAATATTAAAATATCTCCTTTCTAATCCTCTGCTGTACGTTCAAACCTGAGGCCTTAAATAGAAACACACAAGTATCTGATTGAAGGAACTTCTGCAGAGTCCTGGTTCCAGAACATGATGATAGAATTATAGACAAACTTTAACAAAAGCTGCCTGAGAGTTTACAGGTTTTTATGTTAGATTTCTTCAGTAATTTAATGAGAGTTATCAGCAATAATCAAGTGTTCATTTGATGAACTTCATTTCCTAAAACATCCAGAATTGGAGCTCATATCTTTGGCAGCTGTAAAGTTTCTGCTCCTTCAAAGTTCACAACACAATGAATGAATTCCTAAAACACTCTCAGTGCTGGAGAGCAATGTTCCCTGTAATTTTTCCTGAGTGTGAGCAAACACACAAACTCCCTGAGCGTTCCTTGGACCACTGTGAGCAACATCAGACGTGTGCACTGTGGTCACACCAGCATCACATCCATTCAAGTTACATGGTTCATTAAAAGAATCAAATTACAGCATTTACATTTCTGTTAAAACACTTTGTCAACAGGAGCCAGTTGAAGGCTGCAGTGATTTTAGTGATACTACAATGTATAAGAGTGAAGTTATTGAATATTTGTCTCTCTTTACTGTTGCAGCGGTTTTGCAAATTGCAGACGGACCCTGTTCACTCCATAGACACCAATGTTATTCCTGTAGCTTGAAAGACAGCTACTTTTGATAAAACTGGGCTTGTAGCACATTGTCTGCCTTGCAACAATGAGAAAGAGGCACCGTTTATGTTTTGACAACCTATATCTAATGAGTTATTGATGCTGGAAGTCTGAATCTGTGAATATCTTTCCAACTTTACTGAACTTGGGGCCACTACCACCTAAGGAGTGATATATTTCATTTTGAAAAAAGCATTTAGCCATACTTAAAGCTTTAAGTGCTTTATTAACACGGAACTAAAACATTTGTATTGTTTTATTATCACAGGTTCTGTCTGAAAAGAGGTGGCATCATTTTAAACAGTGAAATCAAACTAGCAAAATGTAATGACCAACCAGTGAGCAATACTGGATTCTGCAAAAACATAAACAACTTTTTTTAAAATCTAAATCTTATCTAAACACAGT
Source organism: Amphiprion ocellaris (assembly GCF_022539595.1). NCBI lineage: Eukaryota > Metazoa > Chordata > Actinopteri > Pomacentridae > Amphiprion > Amphiprion ocellaris. Next base: position 5,125,382 of record NC_072787.1, on the reverse strand, counting down.
TAATGTATTAACTTATTTTTGTGTGTATGCATGTATTTATTGATTTATTTAGTACTGTTAACATATCACAGTTCTGAGTGAATTTTTTTTAAGATAGGCAAAGGCCATTTATTGATTACATATAGGCTGTTAAATGTTTATTAAAAACTAAAAAGCATTTTAAATAAAACAATTCAATTCAATTCAATTCAATTTTATTTATATAGCTCCAATTACAGTCAAATTGTCTCGAGACGCTTTACAGAACCAATATGCCTGACCCCCAGAGCAAGCCAAAAGGTGACAGTGGCAAGGAAAACACCCTTTTAACAGGGAAAAAAACCTCGAGCAGAACCCGGCTCTAATGTGGGGGGACCCATCTGCCTGCTGGCCGGGCGGGTTGACTTAGGCATTTATTGAGTCACTAAAATACTGTAGAGTACAGACCACATCAGCATGATTATAAGCATCCTCTGGTAAATGAACAACCAGATACTGATGTCTCTCACCATATGGACTTCAGGAGATGATTAGATGATGATAAACTGTGACCTACTGGTTGGGTTCTCTCTGTTCTCATGTTTCTTACATGTTTGTTCCCTGACAGCCGGGTCCTAATGTTTTTTGAGCAACACACCATACTATGATGTTTTTACAATGATGGTTCTACTATGGAACCAGTTTGACATGTTCAAGTGTTCTTTGTGTGAAAACTCAGAGATTTCAGGTATCAGAAGGTGGTTTTCAACTTTCTTTGTTAACTTTCTGCTTCAAATTTAAACAAAATTTCCTTCACTAACCCAACCCTCTGGACTTCCAGGAAGCTGTGTTCCTATTGGCTGTCCAGGTGGCTGCTAGGTGTTATCAGGAACACCTGAGCAGCTCACTGTCTTCCTGCTTTATTTAGCTGCAGACAAACATTTCCTCTGGTTCTCTTCACCAGTGAACCGGGTTTGGCTCCATTGCTTTAGTTTGTTCTTTAGGCGTTGGCTTGCAGCTTCCAGCAGTAAAATCGCCTTTAATGTGTTTCTTGGTGTGTTTTAGGGCTTTGTACTGGATAGTTGTCTCGGTAAATGTGGTTCTTTAGCCACAGTTAGCACATGGTGCTAATGTGTGCAGTGATTAGTGGATTTGGTGCAGCTGAGTTGTGTCTTTATCTTGGCTGTAGTGAGTCTTTAGAGGTTTTTGGTCAGACACATTCTGTATTCTTGTTTGTGAACCAGTGTTGGTTGTCCAGAAGGTAAGAGTTCCTGTCCTGATTCTGTGTTCTCAGAGGTTCTCTGGTAGGCTGCAGGAGACTTTAGCATTTGTGTTGTGCTAGTTTGGTTTTTGTATAGTTTCATTTGGACGACTATCTTGAGGCTCCTCCATGTGGTTTAGTGAGGTTTTCTGCAACAGTTCTACAAAGCAACCTGCAGCAGAAGAGACTTTGAGAGTTTTTAGGAAGTTCTGGAGACCAGACTTTAGAGCAGCAGAAACATTTGTCAGCAGTTTGAGCAGGAGAAGGTGAGCTTCAGAGTAGAAATGAGAAGGAAACCTTCTTGACCCGTGTGGTGAGGTCCTGTACCAAGAGTTTGAGCAGGTTGTGAAGAGTCTGTAGTTCTTTGGTCTGAAAGCACAAGAAGAGTCGACTCATTAAAGGAGAAAACAGGAGATATTGTTGGTTCTTCTGTCGCTCTGCAGTTTCCAGTTTCCTTAGACTGAATATCAAGTTTATATTTTAAATGATTTACCATGTGAGCCCAAGAAGACTTCCATAAACTCCCTCCATCCCCTGGACACAACATATTTTATTACCATGTTAAATCTTTTTTTAAAAAATATGTTATTGAGTTTTAATCATAGTTTTAGCATAGTTTTTTCTCTTTGCTTGTTTAGTTTTGTCATCTGTGTAAAAGGTGCTAAACAAATAAAGTTGAATTGATAAACTGAATAACTGACTAACTCATCATTGTGACAACAGAAGTATTTTCATTGTGATTTAAGGGTTTATTTCATTTTTAAGGTTGGGGTTAACATCTTGACAGAAAAAGAAGATTAAAAAAATAAACTACATAACAAAAAGCAATTAAATCAAAGGGAAAAAAAATTAATACAGTAGAACTTTTAAAAAGTTTTATTATTAAAAAGATTTAAGATGTAATTTCTAATTAAACATTTAATTTTTTAATTAAATGTTTTGTCTTTTTAAAGGTTTAATGATCCAATTAAATGTTTTGCATTTTTTAAAAATGTTTAATATTCTTCTTGTTTAATTGTATTTTTTAAATGTTTAATTCTGGAAAATATTTTATCTGTAATTTTGAATATTTGTATTTTAAAAATTTTGTTTAATTTCATAATGACATGTATCTTGTTGAATTATCTAATTCAATATTTTGTCTGTTTAATAGAGTTAAACATTAAATACAATTAAATTATATATACATATACCACCTTTTAATGTTTAGTTTTCTTTTTAAATGCTTCATTGTATTTTCTGTTTAATTCCTATTTGAAGTTTTATTGTCTTTAAGATGTAATTTTCTAATTAAACATTAAATTTTGTAATTAAATGTTTTGTCTTTTTAAAGGTTGAATGATCCAATTAAATGTTTTGCATTTTTAAAAATGTTTAACATTCTTCTTGTTTAATTGTATTTTTTTAAATGTTTAATTCTGGAAAATATTTTATCTGTAATTTTGAATATTTGTATTTTAAAAATTTTGTTTAATTTCATAATGACATGTATCTTGTTGAATTATCTAATTCAATATTTTGTCTGTTTAATAGAGTTAAACATTAAATTACATTAAATTATATTAAACAGACAAAATATTGAATGAGATAATTCAGCAATATACAATACATGTCATTATGAAATGAAACAAAATTTTTAAAATACAAATATTCAAAATTACAGATAAAATATTTTCCAGAATTAAACATTTAAAAAAATACAATTAAACAAGAAGAATGTTAAACATTTTTAAAAATGCAAAACATTAAATTGGATCATTCAACCTTTAAAAAGACACGACATGGGTACTTGTATAGCTCAACGGGTTAAGTGGGTGACCCACGTACAGGGGCTGGTCTCTGACGCAGCGGCTGGGGTTCGAATCCTGCTCCCGACCCTTTGCTGCATCTCTTTTCCCCCGTTTCCTGTTTGCCTCTCACTACGCCTATCCAATAAAAAGCTAAAAAAGGCCCCCCCTCCAAAAAAAGACAAAACATTTAATTAAAAAATTAAATGTTTAATTAGAAAATTACATCTTAAAGACAATAAAACTTCAAATGGGAATTACACAGAAAATACAATGAAGCATTTAAAAAGAAAATTAAACATTAAAAGGTGGTAAAACATTTAAAAAGAAAAACCTTAAAGATTTAATCGAAACATGAAATATTGGGAAAGAAAAACAAACTCAAACAAGCCGATAAAGCATTTAAAAAAAACAATTAAACATTAAAAAGACAAAACATTTGGAAATCAAATCAGACATTAGAAAAGAATAAAAGGTGAGAAAAGAGCAAAACTAAACGTTTAAGAAGAATCAAACTAAAGACGAAACATTTCAAAAGACACCAGTTAGACTTTAGAAGATCAAATTAAACAGAAGAGACAATAAAACGATCAAAAAGAGCAAAAACAGATAAAAGTCAAAGCGTTTTCTAGTCTGAAATGAAAACAAGTTGTTTCTTCAAACATTTCCTCTTTCTATGTTCTTGGTTTGATTGTGGATAGATTTACTAAGAACTCATTTCAGAAAACTGCTTTCCAGATAAAGTCTACTAGTAGTTGAAGGCATTTATCAAACTAATGTTACCTTCTGATCTCCACAAACTTTACTCTTCAGTGAAGAGAATCAAAGTTTGTTGAGGATTTCTAAAAAACCCACAGGTGAAGGTCTGAGAAGAACTCAGATGGATGGTCTAAATGTGAAATCAAGACTCATGGTCACAAGTTTTAAGGCTTCTGTTAACCAGAAAGTTCAAACTAACAAGAGAACTACAGAGAAACTTTTAAAATTTCAGTCCTCAGACTGTCTGAAGGTTCAAACTAACAGAGAACTACTGAAGAACTTTTAGGTTTTCAGTCCTCAGACTGTCTGAAGGTTCAAACTAAAAGAGAACTACTCAGGAACTTAGAAGATATCAGTCCTCAGACTGTCTGTCTCAATCGTACGACGTAGTGTGTAACTGTATGCAGCACAGTGAGCCGGCATACTCGTTTCCATTTTCACGCCATCTACATCAACGGAATGCACTGAAACTTTGCCCCCACTAGCTTAGCCTCGCCGTAGCACGCAGCTCAAAGGGGCGTGTCCTATCTACTCATTCATATCTATGAGAACAACGGTGGCTGCACATAAGGACGCCTGACGTTGGTTAGCTGCGTAAATACCATTATATACAGTCTATGGTAAATACGTATGTGAATCGCATCATTGGCTGCAGCAGCCAGTCACCGGTCACTCACTGACTCACATTGAAAAATAGCATAGAATGAATTGTTACGTGTTTATTTTATTTACAATTTAGGTTGGATTTTTTTTTTTTGTGCGCAGCGCAGATTTTCTGTGCACGGAGACCGTGTCAGCAGTGCGCAATTGCGCATGCGCGCAGCTTAGAGGGAACAGTGCTGGAGCGTGTTTGTGATGCTGAAGCAGTGACCAGTTTTTCTGTTTCTTCTCTGGAGATGCACAATGAGGGACGTCTGCAGCGACTGAGAAAGAGTCTCACCACATCCTGACACAAGGAAAAAGACTTTATTGAAGACTACAATGAGAAAAACTATCCGACAGCAGACGGCTGCATTCAAGGTGAGCTCTGAACATTTGATCTGGAACAGGAATTCAATAACGGCAGCATGAGCTTCATTTCAGTCTGTAGCTGCTGAATTCATGGATGAATCATCTGGCACTAGAGAGGAAGACCATCAAACATCCATGTCAGCTGATGGAGGTCCAAGAGTCTCACCAAACAACCAACCTACAGAGTGAAGACCTCGAATCTTGATTGGATGGCCTCCTATTCAGCCACATGTGAACAAATGCCTCTAAGCTGATTTGTTTTCTAAAATAAATCTAGTTTGTGTCCTAATCAATGCTTGTGTGATTGCTTCTTTACACCGCTGTTAACAGTTTAGGCTGTTAGATTGTTCCAGATAAGACAAGTACAAGATTGTTCAGAGCCGTTCTACCATGAGCCTGACAGGAAGAACTCCAACAGCTACTGAATGTTCCTGTGGTCCCCTCAAGGCTACAGGAGGAGCCCTACGAGGACGAGCCGGTCCACCTGATGGAGGCCAGTCGCTGCGGTTCAAAGCCAACACCGACTACGTGGACTTCTACTGGACCACATGGAGGCCTTCAAACCGGACCAACAAGTTCAGCGACTCCCCGACTCGTGGGTCTGAGGATGCCGCCGAGCCTCGGCCCAGCCGGCCTCCTGTCTGTGGGTGTTTGAGTGCTGAGAGGTTTGTGGATGCATGTGAACGTGTCTGTGTTGAAACAGCAGCTTTGGACTCAGTAACGCCGGGAAAAACCAAGAGCTCCTTTATTTGTGACTTCCACTAAAAAAACTGATGAAAATAAGTTTGCCAGGGTTCTGACTGATAACAGATTATTAAATAATGAAAGTAATAATAATAATAATAATAATAATAATAATAATAATAATAATAATAATAATAATAATACTTTTAATTTATAATGCACTTTACATATAAAATCTCAAAGTGCTACAATACATTTTTAAAAAAAGTAATTGTTTAAATATTCCTTTAAACAATCCTTTTAGGTCTACATTTCCTTTACACTGACTTCTTGGTATATGTACAAGTATTTTGGGTGGAATATACCATTCAGCCCAATGTTCAAGGGTTCTTCTGGGAATATACCATTAAACCAACCTTTTAGGTAAATGTTCCAAGATGTTGGGTAGAATATACCATCAGATAAACCGTTTAGGTCTACATTGGAAGATTTTAGAGTAGAATATTACTCCAAACCATCCTTTAGCTCTACATTTAAGGTGGAATACTCCTTTACGCCAAGATTTTTTGGTCTACATTGAAGGATTTTGGGTGGAATATTCCTTTGAATGAACTTTTTAAGTTTATGTTCAAGGATGTTGGGTGGAATATACCACCTGTTTTTGTGTTGCTCCTCGGCGACCCTAGACAGCCGGGTCATAATGTCTTTTGAGCAACACACCATACTATGACGTTTTTACAATGATGGTTCTACTATGGAACCAGTTTGACATGTTCAGGCGTTCTTTGTGTGAAAACTCAGAGATTTCAGGTATCAGAAGGTTTTCAACTTTCTTTGTTAACTTTCTGCTTCAACTTTAAACTAAATTTCCTTGACTAACCCAGCCCTCTGGACTTCCAGTAAGCTGTGTTCCTATTGGCTGTCCAGGTGGCTGCTTGGTGTTATCAGGAACACCTGAGCAGCTCACTATCTTCCTGCTTTATGTGGCTGCAGACAAACATTTCTTCTGCTTCCCTTCAGCACTGAACCGGGTTTGGCTCCATTGCCTTAGTTTGTTCTTTAGGCGTTGACTTGCAGCTTCCAGCAGTAAAATCGTCTTTAATGTGTTTCTTGGTGTGTTTTAGGGCTTTGTACAGGATAGTTGTCTTGGTAAATGTGGTTCTTTAGCCACAGTTAGCACATGGTGCTAATGTGTGCAGTGATTAGTGGATTTGGTGCAGCTGAGTTGTGTCTTTATCTTGGCTGTAGTGAGTCTTTAGAGGTTTTTGGTCAGACACATTCTGTATTCTTGTTTGTGAACCAACGCTGGTTGTCCAGAAGGTAAGAGTTCCTGTCCTGATTCTCTGTTCTCAGAGGTTCTCTGGTAGGCTGCAGGAGACTTTAGCATTTGAGTTGTGTTAGTTTGGTTTTTGTACGGTTTCATTTGGACGACTATCTTGAGGCCCCTCCATGTGGTTTAGTGAGGTTTTCTGGAACAGTTCTACATAGCAACCTGCAGCAGAAGAGACTTTGAGAGTTTTTAGGAAGTTCTGGAGACCAGACTTTAGAGCAGCAGAAACATTTGTCAGCAGTTTGAGCAGGAGAAGGTGAGCTTCAGAGTAGAAATGAGAAGGAAACCTTCTTGACCCGTGTGGTGAGGTCCTGTACCAAGAGTTTGAGCAGGTTGTGAAGAGTCTGTAGTTCTTTGGTCTGAAAGCACAAGAAGAGTCGACTCATTAAAGGAGAAAACGGGAGATATTGTTGGTTCTTCTGTCACTCTGCAGTTTTCAGTTTCCTTAGACTGAATATAAAGTTTATATTTTAAATGATTTCCCATGTGAGCCCAAGAAGACTTCAATAAACTCCCTCCATCCCCTGGACACAACAGATTTTATTACAATGTTAAATCTTTTTTTAAAAACATGTCTTTTGTTTTAATCATAGTTTTAGCATAGTTTTTTCTCTTTTTTCACAGTTCTGTCATCTGTGTAAAAGGTGCTGAACAAATAAAGCTCATTTGATAAACTGAATAATTGACTAACTCATGATTGTGACAACAGAAGTATTTTCATTGTGATTTAAGGGTTTGTTTCATTTCTAAGGTTGAGGTTAAAATCTTGACAGAAAAAAAGATTAAAGAAATAAACTACATTTTAAAAAAGCAATTAAATCAAGGCAAAAAAACATTTAATACAACAAAACTTTTAAAAAGAAAACTAAACATTAAATACAATTAAATTATATTAAACAGACAAAATAATTAAATAAACAGAAGATACAGAACGTAATTATGAAATTAAACAAACTTTATTACACAAAAATATGAAACATTGAAGATTAAATATTTTAGATAATTAAACATTTAAAAAATAAAATTAAACAAGAATATTACACATTTTTCAAAAATACAAAACATTAGATTACTAAACCTTTAAAAATACAAAACGTTGAATTAAAAATTAAATGTTTAATTGGAAAATTAAATCTTAAAGACAATAAAACTTTAAATAGGAATTAAACAGAAAATACAATGAAGCATTTAAAAAGAAAATTAAACATTAAAAGGTGGTAAAACATTTAAAAAGAAAAACCTTAAAGATTTTATCGAAAAATTAAACACGGGGAAAGAAAAGGAAATTTTTCAAACAAGCCGATAAAACATTTGAAAAAACAAACATTAAAAAGACAAAACATTTGGAAATCAAATCAGACATTAGAAAAGAATAAAAGGTGAGAAAAGAGCAAAACTAAACATTTAAGAAGAATCAAACTAAAGACAAAACATTTGAAAAGACACCAGTTAAACTTTAGAAGATCAAATTAAACAGAAGAAACAATAAAATGATCAAAAGAGCAAAAACAGATAAAGGTCTGAAAGCGTTTTCTAGTCTGAAATGTAAACATCAAGTTGTTTCTTCAAACATTTCCTCTTTCTATGTTTTTGGTTTCATTGTGGACAGATTTACTAATAACTCATTTCAGAAAACTGCTTTCCAGATAAAGTCTACTAGTAGTTGAAGGCATTTATCAAACTAATGTTACCTTCTGATCTCCACAAACTTTACTCTTCAGTGAAGAGAATCAAAGTTTGTTGAGGATTTCTAAAAAACCCACAGGTGAAGGTCTGAGAAGAACTCAGATGGATGGTCTAAATGTGAAATCAAGACTCATGGTCACAAGTTTTAAGGCTTCTGTTAACCAGAAAGTTCAAACTAACAGAGAAGTACTGAGAAACTTTTAGAATTTCAGTCCTCAGACTGTCCGAAGGTTCAAACTAACAGAGAAGTACTGAGAAACTTTGAAAACTTCAGTCCTCAGACGGTCTGAAGGTTCAAACTAACAGAGAACTACTCAGGAACTTAGAAGATATCAGTCCTCAGACTGTCTGAAGGTTCAAACTAACAGAGAACTACTCAGGAACTTAGGAGATATCAGTCCTTGGACTGTCTGAAAGTTCAATCTAACAGAGAACTACTGTGGGACTTAGAAAATTTCAGCCCTCAGACTGTGTGAAAGCTCAGGTCCTGAGGACTCGGGAGGTGTGGAGGCTTTGGAAAGTCTTGGAACTGAGGGTTCCACCCTCCAGCACAAAGGCTGAAGTCCAACCTCCTGAGAAAAATGGTCGAGTCGAGACCCGAGTTAAAAAAAAAACTCAGAAACGACAAAAAATAGATGATAAATGCGCAAAAAAAAGAAGAATTAGTATCTGAGCGAGTAGCTCAGGAGGATAAGAGGATAGACTACCAAGTGGAAGGTCGCAGGTTCAAGACCCGCCACCGGCAGTTTTCTTTCTTTGTCTTTGTCAGGATTTCGAGAAAATTTAAGAAGTGTCTGGTCTTGAACCAGCGACCTGCAGCTCCATAGGCAAATCCTTAACTCACTGAGCTACAGATCAGATACAAAGAAATAAATTCGTCGTCCCTTTGGCATCGTAGTTTCCAAGTGACCACACGGGCGGAGCCAAGGCGGAGTCTGGGTGGAGTCTGGGTGGAGAGTAGGCGGGGAGGTGGGTGGCGGCCTCCCCCCTCTACTCCCCCACCTCCCCCCACCACCCACCACACCTTCCCCCGCCCGACGAGTTCTTCGAGTCTCCACGAGTTCTTCGAGTCGCCACGAGTTCTTCGAGTCTCCATGGGTTTTCCCGAGTTTCTGGAGTTTCCACCAGGTCGGAGGCAGAACAAGTTGTCATGAAGAGATGTTGATGTCGGCCAGGATGGACTGACTTTTTACAGCGACTAGAAGGAAGACGACTAGAAGAGCAGGTCTTTAACCAGCATCCATAAAATCCATGGAGTCGCTCCAGAGAAATGAAGGGAGGTCAATTTTTTATCATCCTCCATCCAGTTGTTCAACTTCATATCTTTACTTTGACATTTTTAGCACCACAAACCTTTAGTATCACACTTTATCATTTATTAGGACTTTACCGGAATCCACCAGCAGATTTAGTTTTTGTTGAGAAACTTTATTCTTGTCATTGTGGGACTGCAGTATTTAAAACAGTTCCTTCTATTTGACCTCCTGTTTATTAGTTTTAGTGGAGAAAGTTATTTTAGTTGTCCATTAGTCTCTTAAAAACCAAATAATAAATTGGATTAGTCAAGCGGTTTAAATTTCTTACTTTGTCATATTTTAAATGTGACAGAAAATGGAAAAATAAAGTGTCTTGAGACAATTTCACCTGTAATTGGCGTTATGTAAATAAAATTGAATTAAAATTGTATGTATCTTGTAATGTTGGAGTAATTCAGCCATACATGTTGGAAAACACATTTTCTTTGACCATTAATCTGTTGATTGTTTTCTCCAGTAATTCATTTCTTGTTTTGGTTTATAAAATGTCAAACCCAAATATATTCAGTTTACTGTCATAAAAACCAAAAAGATTTACATTCATGATGCAGGAATCAGGCAGTTTTTCACTTTTTATCTTAGTTTACTCAGAAACATAGTTGATAATGTGTGAATTGTTGCAGCTTGTGAGCTGCAGAAGGTTTTAATCTTTGGGGCCAAGTGTCAAAAAACATTTAGAAACCAACATCCACGAAACACTCAACAAAGATTTGAACATCATTAAAGGGAAATCCAACTTTTGCATGACAATGTCTAATGAAAGGACATTTATTTCCAACATAAATGTGTGATATTCATCCTCTGGAGCTTTCTCTTCACATCGTCTTCCACCTGGACTGGTTTGGTCGGGAGCATGTGCAACAAACATTTGAAAAACTGCACTTTAACATCAATAAATGACACTGAAGTTTAATCTCTACATAAATGAGACTGAGTCTGGATGTGCTGCTCTGTCATTAACTCCTAAGTTTAGGGAAAGTTCAAACAAAAGAGTTCAGATAAGACTCGAGAATGAGCTTATTTTGAACAAACATCTCAGACTTTCTGAGCTTCAGCACCTCTAGCAAGATATTTTAACAACAAGCAACTCAAGAGATCCAGAAGCTGGAGAGAGTTAGCTTTAGCTGAGCCAAAGAACATGTGGGACGCTAACCTAGCAAACATTTCAGACTTTTCTCTGTGAATTCTGAGAAATAATTTCCTATTTAATGATAGAGCTACACATCTTAACTCAATGTCATTAAAACAGACTCTAATTCAGTGTCATCCATCCATATTAAAGTGCAGTTACCCAAAATGTTTGCTGCATGAGCTCCAACAAAACCTGTCCAGGTAGAAGGCCACTTTGACAAACAGGAAGTGGAAGATTCCAAGCACATTTATAGAAGGGGGAACCGGACTGTACTAAGTGTGGTTGAGTATAGAGGGGTGTTTTGTGGGTTTTTAAGGCTGACAATGATTATTAGTGAGACATTTGGAGTAGATATTCATTTGCAGTAAATGAAAACATTTAAAATCTTGGAGTTAAACTTAGAAGAACACAAACTCTAACAGAAAACTTGATACATTTTTGTTTTGTTTACAGATGTTAAGTTAAAGGAGTTTTATTCGTGACGTATAACAAATCAAATCACTCCAGAAGACAGAGCGACCACAGGTAGATAAAGGTTCAGAGCCAAAGTAGCACCATTTTTAAATGTATTTATTACCGTAAATCAGTAAAAAATAAAATACTGATAATCAGTAAATCAGTCAGCCCACAATTACTACAATTCTACAATGTATGTCTCTTTCCTTTGACTTGTTATTTGTACAATATATGATGTATACGATGGTGTTTTTTCATACCAAAGGCTCTACTATGATGTTTTCTAAGAGACATATGATGCTACTCTGGTTGTTCTGGCTCTGGGCTGCTGCACTCCTCCTCTGTTGTTTTCTGGATTGTACTCAGCTGCATGCCTTCGTCCACCCGGCCTCCGTTGACTCGTCCCGCCTGCCGTCTCTGGAGCTGAAGCTGGATTGGAACAGACCAAAGTACAGTCCAATCACGATGCCAGCTGCCTCTCAAAAGGCTCCTTCATCTGGCAGGTGGCGCCACTTCTTCTGAGGGGAAGCTGAGCTGGCCCAGCAGAACTTTGGAGATGTGTTCCAGTGGTTGGTGGATGTGTGGGGAGATAGAGAGGGACCTTTGAATTGTTCAGAAAGGAAAACAGGAACCCATTGGTAGTTTTAGTTTAGGCTGCTACTGCGGTGTGTTTTGGGGTTTTAAGAGGTGAACAGGAAGAGTTTTTTTTCGTATTGATTATCTTTTACTTTGTTCCTGGTTGGAATGCCCATCAATGTCAATGTGAAGTTCACTTTTAGTTCTGTTTATTTATTTTTATTTTACTAACACCCATTTGCTTTTAACCCCCTCACATGTTGTGTTGTTGTAAACTTAGTCTTTCAAATAAATACTCGTCAAACCCTCTGGAAACCAGCGTTTGTACTGTTTTTGTGTTGCTCCTCACCTACTTCAGACAGCCGGGACACAACAACGTTTTGTGGACTAAAGGCTTTTCTATGACGTTTTTAGAGCGACATGCTATAACGTTTTCTGAGCGACATGCTATACTGTAATGTTTTTAGACCAAAGGCTATGATATGACGTTTTTTGGGCGACATGTTATACTATGACGTTTTTAGACCAAAGGCTATACCATGACATTTGTTGGACGACATGCTATACTATGACGTTTTTAGAGCGACATGCTACACTACGAGATTTTTAGAGCGACATGCTATACTATGACGTTTTTAGAGCGACATGCTACACTACGAGATTTTTAGAGCGACATGCTATACTATGACGTTTTCTGAACAACATGCTATACTATGACGTTTGTTGGACCAAAGACTATACTCTGACGTTTTTGGAGCGACATGCTATAGTATGACATTTTTAGACCAAAGGCTACACTCTGACATTTTTTGAGTGACATTCTATACTATGACGTTTCTTGGACGACATGTTATACTATGATGTTTTAAGAGCAACATGCTAAACTATGACAATTTTAGAGCGACATGCTATACTATGGACATTTTCTGGACCAAAGGCCATACTATGACGTTTGTTGGGCGACATGCTGTACTATGGACGTTTGTTGGATGACATGCTATACTATGGACATTTTCTGGACCAAAGGCCATACTATGACGTTTGTTGGGCGACATGCTGTACTATGGACGTTTGTTGGATGACATGCTATACTATGGACATTTTCTGGACCAAAGGCTATACTATGACATTTGTTGGGAACATGCTATATTATAGGCTTTTTTAATTGACATATTACTATGATGTTTTGTTTGTTTTTTTGTTTTTTAGCAACATATAATAATTTGAACAGTTTTAAAAATTACTATACTTTTACTTGTGCAATGAAATATTATTCTTTTTAGGCAAAGGCCATGTTTGATTACATATAGGCTATTAAATAAATGTTTATTAAAAACTAAAAAGTATTTAAAAAACAATAACCAACTTAGGCATTTACTGAGTCATTAAAATAGTGTAGAGTCTACGGCCACATCAGCATTATTATAAGCATCCTCTGGTAAATTCACAGCCATATACTGTAGGAAATCTAGCTGATCTCATCATGATGTCCACTTACCATATCGACTTCAGGAGATGATTAGATGATGATAAACTGTGACCTGCTGGTTGGGTTCTCTCTGTTCTCATATTTCCTCCATGTTTGTCTCCTAATGCTGCCTTACTTCAGCCAGTCCATGAGCAACAGAAAACACAGTTTGCCTTGTATCCATTGCCAGGGGTTCCACTCTTCCCACTCCAGTCTGTACATTTGCAAACGTTTTTGCTTCTTTAGACGTGGTGGAGTTTCAGGTGTAGACATTTTTAAACGTGCGGGTGCAGCAGCGTCTGTAACCTTGCAACCAGAGACAGGACCGGACAGGACGGGACACACAGAGACGTCTGAAGTCTGTCCCCTGGACCTGGCATCGGGTCCTCGCTGCATAGGTCCTACGAAGAGGAAAATGGCTGCCCTTAATATTTCCTGTGTTTTATTTTATTCATTATGCAGTTTTGATGAGTGTGTGACAGACGTGTATGAGACATTTATGAAAATACGGAACTTGCGTCCCGTATTGAATCAATACGGGATGCAACAATTAATTGTCAAATAAAGGACGTTTCCGTATTTTAGGGGACGGGTGGCAACCCTACAGAGCAGTGTAAAGAAACTGGTCACCTAGCAAACTGAATTAGTCTAGGTAACACTTTGTTTATTATGTGTGTTTTCTGCTCAAGTTAATGTCCTGGTTTGATTCATTTTAAATTACTCCTGATCTTGAAAGGTTTTAAACTGTGCAGTCAAAGTAGTTACAACTGTGAGCGAATAGCTTGAAATGAACTGCCCTAGACTCCTCTGTTCATAACCCACTATTCTTTCACAGCTATATCAAGAGTTATTGTGCAATGATAGATAAATGCAGCCCATTTTTCAACTGTTTCCTGTTTAGTATGCGTAACCTCCTCTTAATTTGTTCTAAAAGAAATGTCTAATGAGGCAGTCTAGACTTTGTCAGGTTAAGTCATTTTTCCCATTGGTGGTTTGCATTATATAACTTTGTTTTTCTCTATTCTAGGAACTATTGTTAAATCATCTTTATGTGAGACTTTGTTCTCGTTTGGAGCATATTCTCGGACGCATGCCTCTGGATCTGGACTTCTTAGAGTTCACTTGCACACAAGAACTTGTGTTTTTAAATGCTTTATCCAACCAAGTAGAAGTTTACCCAGCTATTTTAAATGCACTGACACAGCTACACCATCTTATCAGCTCAGAAAAAGAAAACAGGAATCAGTACATTGCAACTGTGCACTCTGAGAGAGGAGCAGCTGGGCGACAAAGAATGGTCACATCCCCAGAACACCTTTACAACTTACTGGAACTTAATATGTCTGTCCCATGTATAGATAATGGTATCTGGGAAATATTAGCTGAGTATGTCAAATACTTTTAGATTTTTTTAAGTGGACCGTAGACCTAGTTTCAGTATTTTTTTTCTCACATTCAAATTTGAGGCTATATATAATATATATATAATATCTCAAGAATAATTCAAGATAAAAGCCTGAAATTTTCATTTATTTGTCTTGCTAACATAAGCATATCAGATTGCTATTAAATACAGCAGTGGAAAAATTTTTTTGGACACCTCATACATTTGTGAAATATTGCATTAAGAATCCCTCTGAGGTCTTCAAATGCAATTTCTATTAGTTCAGTCACAGCCATAATACGAAACAAATCCTAAAAAAGCCAATAAAAACTTTAAATTGATTGGTTCCTTAAAAATAAGAAATTTTGAGTATTGGGTTATTTTGGTAGAATTTAGTTTTGTTATTCATGTAAACAATAAACAAAAAAGCATCATTTGTGTCTGTCTAATGCAGTCACACCTTTTGAAACACAAAAGACTTTCCAACAAATATTTCCCGATAATATTTGAGATTGTGGAAAATTTTCAAGGTGCCTGAAAACTTTTTTCCACCACTGTATCTGTCAAAGCATGAAAATTTGCCATTAGAAAAATGTCACTATCTCCAGAACGATATATGTGGTCATGGTTCCATTATGCCAGTGTCATGGTAATGACTGGATGCAGGGCTAATTACACAAAACAACATGTCAGGTTTGAAAGATTGGACTTTTCATAGACCACTTCATTTTTTTCATATTTCAACTCACCCATAATCTGAGATTATTGATCTGCTTGTTCAGTATTATAGATTCTTCATCACTGTTCTGAGATAGTGTCATTCAAACAACCTCAAATTTCAATGTGCAAAAAAATGCCTGTTGAAGTAGGTTGACAGTGACAGCCAATTTAAAAATATTTTTTGCCCTGACAGTATTTAGCATAC
Organism: Amphiprion ocellaris; assembly: GCF_022539595.1. Lineage (NCBI taxonomy): Eukaryota > Metazoa > Chordata > Actinopteri > Pomacentridae > Amphiprion > Amphiprion ocellaris. The sequence continues at coordinate 5,109,649 of NC_072787.1, read as the reverse complement.
TCTATATATATATATATATATATATATATATATATATATATATATATATATATATATATATATATATATATATATATATATAGGCTGCTGTTTTGTAATATTGCAACGGATTTTCATCCCATTCACCAGTGACAAAATAAAGTCCGTACAGTGCAGTTCATTTTTTACTCCTGCATTAATGCCGTGATTGCATGTATTGTTCACCAGAAATATTCTTAACTTCAGATACTTTAAATGTATGGCAGAAACACGCATACTTGAGCCAGATAACCTGTCAGGTGAGTTGGGAGAACAGGTAGGGGAGGGAATCCAACAGTGCACTTAGTTTTGTCAGTCAAGTAAAACTAACTAGAGAACAACACATAACATCTTGACTGGCAAGTGCAAATACAGGCCAGGATGTCAGTCTTAAATGAGGCGCAGTCCTTGTAACGTCCTGGGAATGTAAGGTCTCATAGCAGGTGGAGGCTGCCTGGTATCTGCCATTCACTACTTCTAAGGAGAGAGTTCGTGGTAGAGTCTCCCATCCAGTCCAGAATTTCACCAGACTGGTCAGTTCAGACGGTGTTGCTATGGAGTGGACTAAAATTGATTAAATAAATGGCTACAACAAATGATCAAAAACAAGCTAGGGTACGCATACTAAACAGGAAACAGTTGAAAAAAATGGGCTGCATTTATCACTATCATTGCACAATAACTCTTGATATAGCTGTGAAACAATGGTGGGTTATGAACAGAGCAGTCTAGGGCAGTTCATTTCAAGCTATTCACTCACAGTTGTAACTATTTTGACTGCACAGTTTAAAACCTTTCAAGATCAGGAGTAATTTAAAATGAAACAAACCAGAACATTCACTTGAGCAGAAAACACATAATAAAATGTCACCTAGACTAATTCAGTTTGCTAGGTGACCAGTTTCTTTACACTGCTCTGTGACTTAACTGCATTTTGGGCGCATAAATCACACTTCCACCCATTTGTGCGTTTATAAAATTGTTACTCAACTACCCAGCTGCAGAACGTGCTGTCTGTATGACCTCATTACTGTGCTAGCGCGGCTTGCGCTGTATTAGCGTGGCTAGCGCTGTATTAGCGTGGCTAGCGCTGTATTAGCGCGGCTAGCGCTGTAGTAGCGTGGCTAGCGCTGTATTAGCGCGGCTAGCGCGGCTAACGCTGTATTAGCGTGGCTAGCGCTGTATTAGCGCGGCTAACGCTGTGCTAGCGCAGCTAACGGCATGCATTACAGCTTACTGACTCTCACAAAAACAAACCACATACAGGACAAAAAGGATTAATACACTCACTGAAGCGCCGTCGTTCATGCATGTAGCCGTGGTTGACCCTGGTCTTGTGAGGTGAACCGTCTACGTCACATGACCGGAGGAGCGCCACGTGATTGGCTGGGCGTTGGTTCGATTTTGGCCAGGATCGATTGTTTACGCCTGAGTCCCCCGGATGTGAACAGCGAATTTTTTGACAGTGTATTTTGAACATTGAATTTTTTGATGGCGAATTTTGAACATTGAATTTTTTGATGGTGAATTTTGAAGACATTGAATTTTTAACTGGTTTTTAGAATTTTGATGAGCTAAATTCAGGCATAAAAAATTCACATATGTAATTTTGATGCAAAAAAATTCAAAGTAAGAAATTCAGCAGCTTTTAAAATTCAGAATCTGATGAATCTGATTTGCTTCCATATTCTCCCTTTAACTTAGTGGCTTAAATAGCTGCTCTACAACAACCGAAAATCCACGCCATAGAGGATTATTTTCTCTCACTAAAACTGTGTTCCTTACCTCGCTGAAACACTTAGTTTAAAGTCCAGCTTGTTGTTTCATTACTTATCGACATCACTATGTATCATATTTGCATAACGGCTGTTTGACAGCTAGTTTGACACGGCATTAAAGAATGAGTAACTGCCTTACAGTCCACAATTTTGTCCTCACTAGAGCCGCTTCAGTGCGAGCTGCGTTTATACATTTAGAGATTTGGGGTCACGACATATCGACAATGTAGCCTCACCTCAGAGCAGACTTGGCTTTTTGAAAGAAGGGCCTTAAAGAGATGGGAGGTAAAATGGAACGTCTTTGACAGAGCAAGAGAAAAGGTGCTACATTTAAGTACAACATAAGAAAAATAAGGAGCTTTTTGAACACATTTTTCTTTCATTAGTCCAAATTTTACAAAATGAAATGTAGAAGAGTCACAGAAAGCAGCCTGTGGGTGGGGCGGCGGTTGGCTTTTCAATCTTTCTGGAAAGAGGTGGAGATGGTGGGCTGCACAGAAATTCATCCACTGATATAAAACAGATAAATGTGTACATACAGTGCTGGCAATGAATTCAAAACCTTGAGAGGAACCTAATTTAATCAACTAAATGAGCGTGATTTGTATTTGAACCCCAACTAAAAAGTTACATAAAAGCTGTGTAACTGTTAATGGAAATGTTGGAGCAGAATTGTAGAATTGAACATCAGGTGTTAGCAGGGCTCAGCAGGCCATATTGCCTGACACTCCTCTGAAAACAGGAGGTTGTATATAACATGGGAGGGGGCTCAAATGGTGTGAGGTGCCTATGATGGTATAAAGAGAAACGGGCCATAAAAGCTCATGAGATGGCATGGTATGCAAAGGGAGGAGGTGCAGATGAAAATACAGTTTGAAGTTTGGTGAATATAAAGAGCTTTTTAGGCTTCATGGATTTTACATCCACTTTACTTTGTCAGTACCCGATACCATTGCCTGGCTTCAATATCTGATCATGAGGCAAAATTAACAGCTCTGAAAGCTTAGTGAACTTAAAAATAGCCATCCAGGAACTGGCTATACCCACTTGATCCTGCAGAGGGTCGCGGGGGGCTGGAGTCGGTCCTAGCTGATGTTGGGTGAGGGATCGGGGAGAGGCTGCTAGTTTACAGGAAGCAGGTTAACACAGAGACACACAACCATACTCACACTCACAGTTAGCGTAGAGTCATCAATTAAGCCACCGTGTATATGTTTGGACTGTAGGAGGAGGCCAACGCTCTGGTTCACTGTAAAACATGAATACAAAATTTAGTTTCTATCCATCCATTATCTATATAGAACCATTCAGAGGGCTAAGATGTGGGTCATCTTAGTGGACCCACACCACCCTCTGTATGCTGAGTTTCGAATTTTGCCATCTGGAAAGAGGTATACCTTCATTAAGAGGGCCAAATCAAACAGATACCTCTGATCATCTGTAGGGTTTCTAAGTAAGCTTTAGGCTTGTGTTCTTGCACTGTAGGCTACATGGTCATGATCTCACCTGACATGTATTATTTATATCTATGTTTCTTTATATTGTACTGTACTATTTTATGGTATGAATTTCATTATTGAGTGCTGTTGCAAATCAAATTGCCCAAATTGGGACAATAAAGACTTTCTAATCTAATCTATACACCGCTTAATCCTCATTTGGAACATGGGAGGGCTGGAGTCTGTCCCAGTTGACTTAGAGTGAAGGCAAGGGACACCCTGGTCAGGTCACCAGTCTATCACAGAGACAAACAGTCACACTCACATTCAAACCTGCGGACAATTTAGAGTTACCAATTAAGGAAGCCGGAGTACCCGGAGAAAACCCATGCATGCACAGGGAGAACATGCAAACTCCGTGCAGAAAGATCCCATGCCAGGATGTAAACCAACTTCTAGCTGCAAGGCAAAATAACTAACCACCAAGCCACTGTGCAGCCTGAAATAGAGTTTACTTAATGTAAATAACTCAGTTTTATTCACCTCTACTTAATTAAAATTAACATGTCTTTTTATATTTTATTTCGATACCATTTTAAAACCTAAAACCATAATTTCTTATAACTGTTACGGGAAGTGTGAATTTGGGAACCCAAAATGAGAATTCACAGAGCGGGAGACAGGTGGGTAGAATCAGATTTCTTTATTCTGAAATTAACGAATAAACAATAATTAGCCACTATGGCCAGAAACTCACAGACAATGGGAAGGGGTGGAAGGAGAGCATGCTCCAGAGGCTTGGCGGTTAGGGGCAGAGCTGATCGGTGCAATCCGGGGAAGGCACGTCCTCTGTCTGGAGGCCAGTGCTGAGTCACAACTTAAGTGGGGATCCAGGACCTCTGTCTGGAGGTCTCCTCTGTACAACAGTACTCCCACTGAGCAAACAGTATGATCCCACACTGCAAGCAGCGTGGAGCTCGCTTATAAAGCCATGGTAATGGTGATCATCCACAGGTGAGGACAGCCACAGCTGCTCTCACTCTGCGCTGATCACCAGCCAAGCAGAGGGAGAAGCCAACAGCAGGAATGGGGCGGGGTCACATGCTGTCCATGACAATAACTTGAGGCATTTTGACTTAAAATGACAAAGTGAATGAATTAGTTATAATTAATTTGTAAGAAACAAAAGCTAACCTATAAGCAGCCTTGAGAAGATACATTGCTAGAGAGCTACAATTTGTGTTTTTTGTAGTTTGAGGAAACATTCATGGTGGAAGCTTGCTGTGTGTGTTTGATACACATGAAAGAAACACTACACGTGCCAGTAAGTTGGGTTTTTTTCTCATAATAATCAAAACAATTGGAACAGTTACAGTGGTTGGTTTTAAATTGAGTCTCTGCACCTGTAGACTCCATATTTATCTCAATGTAACCGAGAGCAGCCTCATGGATTATATTTGTACTGACTCATTTCATCAGCTGAGGCTGCACATCTTCCTTGTTAAACAAAGAAAGAAGTTGATTCAATTTCAAATCTTGCATTTACTGGATTTGTTTATACACCATCAATTAATTTTAGTTTTTGTTTTTTACTAGCTTTACACTTTCACAGCTTTTAAGATGACGTGGCACTGGTTAATTAACTGAAGTGCAGTTATCTCACATTTTTAAGCAGCAGTGTTTTGAGGTTTATACACCTAAAATTATTTACAGTCTAGTTGGGTATTTCCTGACCTTGACATTCCCTTTGCCCGTCTGCGTGGTGTTTTGGTGCTCAGTGCGCTGGACAGGGGAGAGGTGGGGCGAGTTGATGGTATTTTGATAGAAATTGGATTTTAGTGCAGACCCCTGAGATTAATTAAACATTCCACATCCAGTAGATGCATCTGAGTTGGCATCAAGAAGTAATGTTTAATGTGATTAAAGCAGGAACTTGGTTAATTTAGACAGAATTTGCAATAAATGTGTTTGTAACCCAGCTGTATTTTTGTAAACTCACTAATTGGACTACAGGTAAATATTAAGCAGATCAGTAGAGATGTTCTATATTTTTAACAACATTTTCATCGTCAATGTATACAAAAGTCCTAACTAACCTGTGATGTAAGTAGAGAGATTTTTTATCAGCATTATTGCCCACGGCCATACGAACATCAGGAAGTACAGATGGTTAGAATTCATGACAGAACCAATTTTTCAAAGATAGCCTGCTCAGAAATGTGCATCCTAACGGCCAAGAACTGTACATGCATGTGCATAAACAGTCTGCTGAGTTTCTGCTCCCTCTGAACATTTACACAGAGGGGAAAACATTTCCTCATCAAAGTCACTTCTCTCTTTACTTCTGTCAAGGAAACCCAGTGGGATCCTGTGGAGGAGCAATGCTCTAAAGTGAAGGTTCATGCCGCCGTCTGGCTTTCACAATGAAAAGCAAATTGTTCATATTTTCTGGACGCTGCTTTCCTCGCTGTTGTATGGAAATGCCATTTTGTTTTAAGTTCTTTGTTTTGGATAAACAAAAAGGACTGCGATGGAAATGAGAGTTTAAGATAAATGCTGCAATGCCTCAGGGAATGCTTTCAAAAGCGAACCCATTCAAATAAACACCATTTTTACTGCTTTTATTGTAGAACAAACTGTTCCCCGATGAGCCCATTAAAGTATGTATTTTCACATGTACAGTTGAACGAAATATTTATTTGATGCTAAAGGCTCATTGTTGTCAATACTTTTTTGTTCTGTTGTCTCTGCTGCCTTCCTTTTGAAGTTTAAAACTCAACCGAGTAGTGCGAGCGGTATTTTTAATGTTTTCTGTAATAAATCCAGTGGGGGGTAAAGTCTTGTTTTTCTTTTATCAATCTGCTTGCTGATCTTTTTGTGCCCGGGCCAGTGAATCCAATCAGAAGGCAACCCTTAAGCTCTTTGATTCAGCCAACAAAAGTTGATGGTCTCCCACCTCGTAAGCTGCCTATCAGATAATAAGGGGGACTTGAATACCAGCCGGTGTGCCACAATGCGGGTGGTCCTGGTGTTTTCACCTGACGTCCAACGTGTCTTTGCCGGCCCTGTCTTGCTGTTTTCTCCAGGGAAATCTCCCAAGAGCAGCTGTCCTTATCAATGTGCCGGCTCTCCCTTCACTGCCTGCCTGTGCCGCATTCTCCATGACAGCAGCACTGAGGTAGCGGTAATCTGCCAAGACTTCAACAAAATTAAACCGCCAACCAGGCCACCGGGGGAGAGGCAATGGGGAAAGATTTTCTGCTCACCGTGATATGGCAACAGAGGCCACAGACATTAATATGGCATTGCATCTGCAAGAAATAAGCACTGCTAAGCGTACAAATCTGGAGTTCTTTTTAATGCGGCTTTCCTCTTAAAGATAGTTTGTCCAAAATACAATTAAAACATTATTTTTTTCACATGACTATTGACTGCCTCTCTAGATATTGTTACTATGATTTGATTCGCTTTGTCAGCAATCACCCCATGATGGATCTTAATGGAATTTGGTAACTGTAAGGCCAGTGTCACTTGCATTTACCAACACAATCCCCTGCTAAGAACACTTAGAATGAAAACTGCTTTTGGCTAAGGGTTCCTTAATTGATAGTCAACCACATCTACAAACAGCAGATTAATAATTCAGAATTAGCCTTCGCTGTTACAGTTCATCACATTTGCTTTAACTTTGTTGGAAGCATGTGTAATTAGAGTCCCGCTGGTCCTGAATGTTAGCCCTGCAGCTCCACTGCTGCTCTCTGAAAATGCTAGGTTGGCATAGCATGAGCCTCACATAGCTATTAAACCAGAAAGCTGCCAGACAGCATCTCAGAGGGATCTTCACAACTTCATGTTGCTGTGTTCATCAACAGGACTGCCACAGTTAGTGAAGGAGGTGTGCTTGTTTTGCAGTTTGTTTGGCTCTTACAGGCAGTCAGCAAACACACCAGTACCTCTGAGTCATCAAACAGAAGTGTGGAGAACTAGGTGCAACAGCAAATCTACAATATTAAGCACACATCTATAAAACATTTCTTGAACATTTTTGAACAATACACAACATGCTCGAAAAATGTAAGTGATATAACCAATGACAGTCTCAAACAAGAAAAGCACTCAGAGAGCACAGTAGCCTTCCAAAGCTGCTCAGTCGTTGTATCATTTCCGACGGCCGAAATCTTGAAAAATTTGTGGCAGAAATCACAGCACCATAGAATGTGGCTGTTGAATATAGATGTACCCACAAACAAAATTATGTTGTACTGAGCACAGGCATGTGTTATGCATGTGTACGTTATGTACAGATACCGAATTGTGTGACCTAAACATGTTGTGGGCGGCGGGAATTGATGGGACTCAGAAACACCTCCACAATTTAATCAATTGTTCCTTGTATCATTTCCAATGAATAAGTCCCGATAAGTCCGCAACAGTTGATTTGAAGTAGGATCACAGTCATGAGATGGTCAGCAGGCAGCTGATGTAGCGTTCACTTGTTGTCATGGTTACAGTGACGCCATGCCGCTATCTGGCAATGATACAGAAATCTTTAACAAATCCAAGGATCCAGACTATAAGCCGCATCACTGCCAAAATCTAATCACTTGGTCCTTGTGTCATTTCTGACTTTCCCTGACAATTATATCCAAATTTATTAGTCCGTTTTTGAGTAATGTTGCTAACAGACAGACAGACAGACAAACCAACACTGATTTTTACGTAACTCCACTGACGCTCCGCCTCTTTGGCGGAGTAATAAATAGATTCAGACAGCCAGAGCTTTACACATAACAAATCTAATGACCAGTCTTGTGAACTTGCAACTCAGTCTCTACAAAATGACATTCCTATTACAAATCATGTGCATTCTCAGTTACATTTGGAAGAAAAAGCTATTAATATGTTTCAATGTTTGAAAAATAGGTTTCTAATTGACATATCTTAGCCATGTTTTCTTTACTGCTTCCCAGTTGCTCCATTTCAGTGAACCAATCATGTATTAGATGGGGTGGGACTTTTTAGCCTGGCAAACCAGGAAATAAAAAAGATGCTTCAGACGTGTACTGCAAGGGTAATATTTTAACCCCAGCCACATAATTTTGGTGCCTAACCCTCACCAAGCTTCTCGAATGTAAATGTGTCTAACAAAGCTAATATTTTCTTAACCACGAAGGGAATGAAAATTGAAAGCAAACAACGACAAAAAGCAAAACTTAATCCTAAACCTGATGGTCTTTTGCCCATCAGGAAATGCAAACTCTGGCCTTCTGGATCAAAGTCAGTCAAGTTTCTTTATAAATATCTAACTTTGATACACAGAGAGTAGTTCTGAAGTTAAGTTTTTGAAGTTAAATGAATGACTGGCGTGGGACTTCAACAGCAATTATGAGATAAAAAGTGAATCATTAACGTCCCAATATTTGCTGATTCAAATACAATGTTTTGGCACCTTTAAGTGCCACCAAACATCAGTCAGTTCCCTTACACTGATGTGTTGGCAGAGATTTCTAGAGCTTCAAAGTTCAAAAACAAGAAATCTAAAAGAAAGAAAGCATACACAGACACAATGAAACTATTTAGACAGACATATATGTAATTTCTTTCTAATCTAAACTAATTCTTTAGGATGTAAGAGAAACGCTGAACAAGAGGAATCCTTGGTGCAGCAGTTTCACAAAATGTTACTATTGGATGCACAAATTTCTGAGTGTGACAAGTAAATCTCAGAAATACAGGATGCTTGAGAACAACTATTGAATATAAAATAACTAAGGGAAATGCAATATAAAAGTCATTACATAAACCAGCATGTAATGATTAGCTATTGAAATACAAGATATTTGTAAATCTGCATATAGACCACTTTCCAAATCAGTCATTTCTGATGCACAGTAATTTAAAGGCGAAACAACATAGAAGAACATTCAATCATTTGTTCCCATCTGCGTATCATTTGTTGTTTTTGTTTCACGTGTAGTTTTACATACATTTAGCCCCTTACATTTTATGTATTAATCAATCCATGTCAGAGTCAGTTCCCCGGCTTACAGGAGAGGTTGTGCTTCATTTTTCATTTCATTTCAAAGAAGAGAGCTCCACCTGCAGAAACATACGCTTTAAAATCAGTACATTCGTAATATAATCACTGCTGTTTGGCTGGAGAAAAAAATGAGAAAAAGATGCATTTTCAAAAAATTACTTTCCATAGATTATGATTTTATAAAATACTTTTTGTAATGTATTGACCCACAGGACTGCATGGTTTCATGCAGACTGTCGTCTACATGAGCTTTTTGTCATCCTACTACCAGCCTACTTCCAAGCAAATCCCCTACAATTTTACTTGAGTTACATTAAAACAATCAATACCATTGACCTTACACACTGAAGATACCAGGAAAATTGAAATCATTCATGTTTTATCAGAAAAACAGTACCAAAAACTAGTTTTACATTATTTATATTACTATTAAAGTAACACTGTCTCCCAAGAATGATGAATATTCAGCTTAACTGTGTTCTCATTTACATTTTAAAACAAATATATCTTCTTACGTCAAGGTAAGACTGTGACAAAGTAGGATAAGCTACTATTTTGAAATACCCACACAGTGGAAAGATGGAGGCATAAGTCAGCAACAGGACCCTCACCCAGGAGAGTGTGACTTACATCCCACATAGGATCATCACTCTAAGACTTAAGTTTAGCTTTTTCACTCGTTTACTTTGGGTTTTCACTCTGTATATGCATTCCATATGTGACTGGTTGGCTGAGAAGAAGTGACAGTAAGGCAATAAAGTAAATGGCAAACATGGGTTGATTTATATTTGTGAAATGTCTCACACCAGCAGGAAATAAATTCCCCTCAAAACATTATTTAAAAATCCAATTTCATAGAATAGGTACAGCATTTTTGTAAAACAGGGCTGATTATAGACATAAGAAGGAGAAAAATAACAATCAGGAAGGTATTATTTATCTATCAAATATAGAACCAATCTCATATTTGATATGTTTTACCACTTCATAACAATAGCTGACACATTAACATTAACACAAATGGATTCACTTCCACAGCAACCAGTCTACTAAAATGTGATAACACAGGATTGTGTATAAATAGCACACCACTTCAGACACATTTCACATCACGTCTACATATTTTAAGTGTAAGTGAGCATATTCTCATGTGTCAAAACGACAAATTAAATGGTTATGGTTGGGACAGGGGTGTTTGTCATTGAGACTGTATGGTGTGAAGCGGCATGGGAAAACCCCAAAAATCACTGTGATAACTCCTGAAGTGACTTGGCATGTTATTCATACTCTATTTTACCACACCAGGCTGCTTACCAATTTTTCCATCCATCTGCATTTTTACAAATTAATTCAAAAGTCATCACAAAAAGCAACCCATTGGTGGACTAATGTATCAGTCTCACTACAAAAGAGTAGAGACTGGGACATTTCTCCGCTGATGGATATAAAACTCATAAGATTTCCATAAAGTGCTGGCAATGACACTGTGTGGTGCTATTGGAAGTAGCCACGTTACATGATTTGTCATTGCTGAAGAACCGGAGGCAATTTAAAAGCTCTTTCAGTAGCCTTTAGTTAGACTGCTATACCGTTAAACCTCCTCGGGATGTCATAAACATTATGAGTGGTTTAGGGTAAAATATAGTCAGTTATTGCATATGAAACCAAATTCTCCTTCTCCTTATTTGAAGTATCTTGGGAAAACAGCGCAGCTCATTGAGGGCTAAAACAAGGAGAGGGAAAAGAGGCATGAGGATTAGATAAAGTCTGGCACATACTGAGACGATAATAAGCAAGACAGGAAAGTGAGGGGAAAGAGAGGGAAACGGCGAGAGAGAGAGAAAGACAGGGAGAGACACAAAACAGATAAAAACAGAGAGGGGGTGGTTATAAAATGATTAAGGGGCATGCTATATAGAATTTCATGATTTGAAAAACACAAACAGGTCTGTCAGATGGCTCTGCCTCACCATCTGTTCTCTGCTGCCAAAATGTACAGCGGGGAAAGATTTGTGATGCTTTGCCATTTTAAACTCTAAACATAAATAGCTCGGTGATCCAGTGTTATTGAAATAATATTGGCCTCAGAAAGTTAGATCATGTTGGTACATGTGCAAACAAGCATATACAGGGATACACAGTAAAGTGAATGTGTGGAAATATTAGGTAAACAACGTGTCCCTTCTCACTGTATCAAAATATATTAAGGCTGGGACTTTAGCGCACTAATTTCGATGAATTAATTACAGAAAAAAATAGCGTGTTAAAAAAAAACAAACCCGCATTTAATCACACATTTCTCAGTTCTGTAATTTCTGGCGCACTGGTTACACTGATGAACACTCCAGCCAGCTACGTGGCAGTAATGCACCTGAAGTCTGTTAGCCAGCAGTGAAGAAGAAGCGCAGGAGTGCTGTCAGCGCACAAGAAAGTTTGTGGTGAACAGTGAAGGAAAACGAGACCGCATTGAGCTTATTGGGCAGAAAATTTTCTTTTAAAAATCTTTAAATTGCACTTTCAGTTTGCAGTAATCTGTGAATGTCGTAGACAGATGAAAAATGCAGATAAATAAAAAAACAAACATTTTTGTTGTTTAAGTTTCGCCAAGGAGGCCCAGCCTCAGCGCAGTTATGTGACGTTGGTTTGTCTGTCTGTCTCTGAGTAACTTAATTACAAACTTTTAGTTTATAAATAAAAAAATATATTCCTAACTAAAGAACCATCCCATCAAAATTACACCATTTATCAGAAACAGAAACTATAAAAACAGAACGAATCTATTTATTTTTTAACTTTTTGAAAGTCTTTGAACTACTGCTTATGTTAAGTCCTATACAGTGGAAAACATAACTAAATCCAAGCTTTTTCTGTATGTCCCATTTTAAAATTTTTTTAAATTTTAAATTATAAACACGTCAAATATTGCTATTTGACAAAAATGGGATTAATCGCAAAACCTCTTATTAATTAATTAATTAATTAAATCACGTTCCACCACTAAAATGCACCAAAATTGACAGCTTTTTATTCAGACATTTTGACTATTTAAATGAAGCTGTAGATTGTGTTGAAACGTGGAACTGTTATCATGTCACTGAGTAAAGGGTTAACAGTGTCCATACGGTAAATACTCTGCTGGTATTTTTTCTTCATGGAACCTCTGGCCCCTTCGTGTCCGGAGCCTGAGAGTCTGGACACACAGACTTAGGGCCAAAGTGCTACTGGCTGGCTAATGCTGCGTGGACACACACACACACACACACACACACACACACACACACACACACACACACACACACACACACACACACACACACACACACACTAAAAGAGGGACATTTCTTTTACAAAACCCTGTGGCATGTAAAGTGCACTTGGTTTTGATCACATATAATGCATACAGGACAATAGGAGAACCTGATATCGCCTCACAGTATCATTCAAAAACTATTGATTTTTAACTTTTCATAAGAGGACGGTGCATTATTGTAATATGATGCCTGCTCATCTCTGCACTGTGATGAATGGTTGTGGAAAACTCTTCAATCACTCGAGCCTCTGCTTACTCCTAATGTGCACAGCCTCGAAGGTAATTATCTGAAATGTGTTTATTTAAAGCGCCACGTGTAGCGTTTTACCATGAATGAATTATTGCCATAGTTATTGTGATCCATGGCTCACTCTGTCCCTGACTCACTGCGTGACATTAAGTCAGATTTGTCAGAAAATGTCCTCAACAGCTTTACAACACAAAACACGAAAAGGGCACAGAGGTTTCAGATATGCTGGCAGTGGCAGAAAGGGAGGGAGAGGACGACAGAAGGATCATTTTCAGCAAAGCGAAAATCCTTAAAGACGCCTTTGACCACTAGTGGTGCTGTGGAGCAATTTTTATGGAGGGCTCCCTATTTATTGTATTGTACATGTGCAGAATCCACACATTCACATGCAAGTAGGTGAGTAGGGAAAGTAATACAGCATGATAAACCTTAAAGTAAAGAGAATGGAAAATGACAAGGTAAAGTAATGGACTGCCTCAAAAGTGCATTGAAATTGGCAAAAGTGCTTTTCAGATTTTGGTCAATAGCTGTTTGCTTTTTTCAAAGGCACTTAAAACCATCTTTACATTCATTGTGCCTGCTCATTTCATACAAAACCTCCAGTCTTTAAAGAAAAACACCTGTAATGTGGCTGAAAGCAAATACTTGCTTGTTGTCACACAGTGCTTATTGGAGCTCAGTTTCAAATAGGATTTAAATACCACAAAACATATTAAGAGCAGTAAAGCACTACAGGCAATTTTAATATCTTTGGTATAAACCACACCCACTTCTGGTGCAGATTAAATCAAGGCAGTAACATTAACATTAAGACTAAATCTGTGTTGCACGTTATAGACACGTCAACATCTGTGGTTGTTCGTCAGGCTCACTGAGTGTTTACTCAACCAGTCAGGTTAAACAGTCCTGCCACAGAGGAGTTGTCATCAATTAATTTCAGTTTGTTTGTCTATTTGTCTGTCAGAAAGATTACATAAAGACTAGCAAGCCAGATTACGTGGAATTTGGTGGAGAGGTGGCACATAGGCAAAGGAGGAACACATTAAAGACTCCCTCTGGTGAAAATCTTTTTTTTTTAACTTATTAATTCAGTGTTTTTTATATACTGGAGAAATAAAATGTTAATGTCATGGCTGAGTATTTCCACCTTGAAACTGCTGTGTACCATTGACTGTCTTATAAATACAGATTCAGAGTTTGGGGGTTTCATATGTAACAAACCTAAAGAACCACTCCTGCCAGTCTGAAGAATGGGAATTTCTGTATCATGCATGGCTGAATTACTCTCCCATATTACAACTTGCCATTGTGTGGAGTCGTACAGTAGTGTTGCAGTGTTTTAGCGGTGGGTGGATGAAGAGAATGGTTAGGACTTCATAGATTTGCACATTCCCAAAGAAGCTATGGTGTTACATGTGAGCCATTTTAAGGCATGAAAGGATTATTTTCATGGAAAACAAAACTTCTAAATGCATAACTTTGATTCACACAGACGATTTCTGAGGGTTTGAATCCATTAATGGAAAGGGAATAAATTTTGGTGTGGATCAAAATCATTTACTCTGAAATTGTGAGAAGAGCCGATGACCTTGGTGGAGGCTTGTGCAGTCCGAGTGCCCTTCGAGTCAAACATATGGTTCCTCAGTAAAACTTAATGAATTATTTTACACATTTTCCAAAAATAATTCAGAAACAAATCTGCATTCTAAGCAGTACTGCAAGCCAATACAATCTGTGCATAGTCACTTGCGTCTGCATAATCAGAACGATTTTAAATAAAAGGCTCTTACTAAGCAGTATTAGTTTATAAGACATTACAATGGCTGACATAAAAAGAGAAAGGGAATGACTATCCCCATCATATTACAAGGGCTATTCCGATGCTGTTTTACCTTCATAGTCCTCCTGGATGATTACAATGGCGGCACAGTGGGAGGTGAAATAAAGCTGTACGGCTGGCTCTATAGCTAGCATCAAATGACTTAATCAGGCCATAAAGAAAGCCTCACTTACAGATGCTGTGTTGCCCCTGTGCTCCGCATTTCATCAGCCCGGGGGAAGGGTGAAATATGCTTCCTCTGAAGGTAATGTGCCCTATCTCTGTCCAAGCGGTGACAAATTTATCGCCCCCTCGACTATTTACAATCCATCCGAGCCGTGATGATCTGGCTTGTGTTATTTAAGCTGCAGAGGTACAGCCATGTTACTGCTGTTGTGAGGTGCCAACAAGGGGGCACAGCAAAAAAAAAAAAAAGAGGGGGGAGTAAAAATATATTTGTTTCATGTGTGAGGGTTTGTAGTCCCCACGTGAGCCACCTTAGCTGGTTTACCATGGCATGATAAAAATAAACCAAAAATGGCATGCATTAAGGAGATGAATTCAAACAAGTATTGTAGCTTGAATCAGAAAAGCAAATGTATTCCAGGCAGACTACCTTATATAAAGTACTCAAGGTGGGATAATCTCATGTTTCTGCCACATTTCCATGGTCTTCTAGAGCCAAATTGTGCCGAGGCAACGCTGCAAAGATGTTAAAGTGTTTCATAGGAGGACACTGTCAGAACTCAAGGTTTAGTGAAGATCATGTACAAGCCTTTTTTTTTAAGGAGCTGCACTCAAGTATTCACAGAATGAATTAAAGGTTATTTTGAAAAAAACATATTTTGCCTGAAGTATAAATCAACAAACTTAATCTACAATTTGGTCAAAGCTGACCATTTTACATACATGCATGTATCCAAAATCTTGTATTTGATCTGAAAAACTAAGTGCCATGTGTGTGACCACACTGGTCAAATAGTGCAAGTTTCTTGAAAGCAATTAAAATCAAACCAGAGGGAGGTGATATTTCTCTCAAACACAACAAATTTCTCTTAGAAAGCTAATTAGCTGGTCACATTTAATGAACCTAATTAGCCACCTTCAAAACTACTGCTCACAACAGAGTTAAGATATTGATTAACTAATATGTCCAAGATGTATATAAGTATAATCGATAAACGCTCATTTGCACATGCTAAAATATGAATGGCCTCAATGAATATCCAACAGAATTTTTGTATAATGAAATACATCTCATAAGGCTGAACTACACGGGGCACTTTAAATGTGAGAGTGTTCAATCTGCCTAATTTATTTGAGTCCAATTTGTTTTTAAAAATGTGTAGAAAACAGTGAAACATGAAGGTTTTTTAAATTTGACAGGCTGGCATGAAATTAGCTTTGCACGTCCATGCTGTGAATAAGTAGAACAACCCAAAGCGACTTAGCTATTCGATGCACACATGCTGTACTACTTACACACACACACACACACACTCAATGCATTCTTTGCAAACCATCAAATTATCCACCTCGGCTGGTGTGCAGACTTGTCATCACCAAATGTGCTCCATTATGCTGAACAGGTCCAGTTTGCATGTTAGCACTGCATGACCCAACCTGCTGGATAGACAGTAAAGAGAAACTCTAGGGAGGGGCTGAATGGCTGTTTGAGCAATTCTACTGGGCATTTACCATGAACTCAGTGTCGTGAGATGGTGTAATCACAACACCCACCCATTCTAACACACATGCTGTCCTTACATTTTTAGGGGGGCTACTTTTTTAAAAAAAAAATTGTTTTGCTCTCAGTGGCCTCTGGTTTTTGTGTAATGGACTTCTCAGGGACCATACACAGAATGATATAAGAAGTGCAGAACTGTATAGTTTGTAAATGTTCTTTATAGACTACAGATGGGCAACAAATTAAAGAAAAAAGCAACATAAAGGTTCTTAGTAAGGTGTTGGACCAGCATGGAGAACGATGTGACCAGCTTCAGAGCTCCTTGGCATTGATTCTCCAAGTATCAGGAACTCCAGAACACCATTCTTTCAAAACTTATTACCTCATCTGGTGTTTTTACGATGGCGTAGGAAAAGGTAAATGTTGTGGTGTCTGTCTACCACACCAGTCCAAAGTCTCCCATAGATGTTCAATTGGTTCAAGAACTGGTGACTGTGAAGGCCACAGCAAATGATTCACTACACCGTCACACACATCAAACCATTCACTGACCTCTCATGTCCTATGGATGGGGACATTGTCATCCTCAAAGAGACCACTCCCATCTGGATAGACATGGTTTATCTCAAAGGTGATTGCTCAGAAGGAAGGATTACTGCAAATAAAAACAAAATTGTACTAAGAGGACAAGTGGATCCAAACTATGCTAGGAAAATGCAAACCATAGTATCACAAAGTCATTGGATCCCCTTAGTGTCGAGGTCAAGGATTTGGGTTTTTCCTTTAATTTGTCACCAATCTGTAAGTCTCCACTGCCATGCTAGCTGTTTTCCTGGGGCTACATGTTAATATCACTATGATCCATATGAAGTCACTGGGATTCATTCTCTCATCTGTACCACATTTAATGGCAATCCATCCACCAAATCTTGAGATTTTAGTGTATGCCAAATTGTTGAACCCACCAGCTGACCAGCATTCTATTATCTCTGTTCAGTTGCTTTTCATGCTAATGCCCGGCAGCGTTTTTTGAAATGCACTGTACAACAATATCCTGTCGATATGACGAAGGATGTACAGTAGTGGAGGGAAATCAACTTATTTCTTAATTGTAGTCATATGCAAAGTGAAGCCTGAGGAGCACTTTAGAAAAGAAGCTTGATTTGTAATTGATGGCTCAGATCTTTATCATGGCTTCCAGATCTCCTGCCATGCTGGGCATCTGGGAGATGATGGGGTCAGGGAATATACCAGCTGCCTACACACTCCCTTTCTAATCTTTTCCCCTCTGGCTGATTGAACTGTTCATGAGATCAATTTAATTAGGAAAAATCTGGTACTTTGCATCAATGACCAGAAGAACTGACTGAAGTCTAAACTGACAACAAACCTTTACCATGTGTATGAGACCCTGCAGAGACTATAGAGACTGCTTCCTTCACACTGCTCTTTTTGTCTGTTCTTGTAGCCACTGTGATCAGATCAGTATTTGCTAAACTATACTCCCATATCTTTAATGCTGTCTTATCTCAAAGCCCTCATTCCTTTGATGTAACAGGATGCCAGCTGGATATCAGACATGGGCTCATATTGTTGCATTTGAGTGTGAGAACATTGCAGAGTTAGCGTAAGTAGAAGCAATAATATTCCTCTTCTAAAGGGCAATACAGAAGTGATGAAAAACTCGTACTTTCATGGTAAGAAAAAAAAAACAAACAAAATGAAAGCATTGGTATCCTTAAATATCTTTTCAACATATTTTGAAACTAGTTTTAAATCAGCCAACATGATAATATGTCTGAATGCTTATATTTTGGATGGACAAGAGTCTTTACACCATTAGATCTTGGCTGTCTCCATACTACATCTTAATATTTACTGGAAACACTTCACTTACACCATATTCACATTATTACTGCTTTAAAAATGTGCTTTGCAGGTGTGATGGTCACTGTGATTATGCAATGCCGTGTTTCAGTCATTTTAACTCTTAGGGCCTGACGGATGCACTTCGCATTGAAATTCACATCCCTTCTTCTTGGTTGAAGTATTTATTGTGGTGGGGTGTAGTGCTTATCAAATTAAACTGCTTTGTCTTTTAGAAAAATGCTTGTTGCTTGTTGATGTCAGTAAAAACTATATTTGAATTTACATTAAGTTTAATCTTAGTTAGCCTATAACTTGCATAGGGTTAAGGGTAGGGTTAGGCTAACCCTAACTCCACAGCGATTGCCTTTGTTAGAATGACTCATGAACTCATCCTTGCATAGATATATTAAGATCTACATATGTTAATATCTATGCAGTGCTATGCAGCAAACGTGTCTGGTGTGCCACCTTGGCATCTAGGCTACTGTATGTTAACACTTCAGAGAACAAAATGACATTTATTTACATTACATACTCAGCAACTTCTTTCAATTTCTAAGTTATCCCTAACTCTTTGTCAATGTTCTATTGCCAGACAGTCTGCTGGACAGTCAATCCTGCTATATGATTCTAAGAAGATGTCTGTACTGACAGCATTTATGGCGAAATACGTGTAAAAGCATAACAATGTCATAACACAAAATGGTTTTTTTTCTTGATATAAAGGTTGACATAAAAAATCTGCAATTCTTATTATATTTGAAGATCTGGATCGCCTGGACTGGTCTAGAAAAAACAAGTTCCCGCATGTATGGTTACCCCAACCAACAGATCAAAAGTAAAGGTAGTGAAATTACCCTCAAATAGCTTATAGCTAGCAGGGGTAACCCTTGACACCGTACTTAGTGCTGTCTGAGTCGTGATATTTTATTATTCATTGCCCTGTGTCATTATCGTCCATAATTTTACATATCAGCCCAGCTTAAGAATCAGCTTGGATTGAAACTCTATTCAGATTCATTACTCTCATTTGGATGCTGCAGTCACTCGAGTGTACTTCAAATTGCTTGTTAAGTGTGTCTGAAATCACTCCCTTGTTAATTCACACACGACTACTCCCTATATAATGGACACTCAAAACGTTTACTCAGTAGTGAGCAGGAAATTTAGATTTCAAACGTGTTTTACTGTCAGTTTGTGTTATCAGTCTCAGCCGCTGGGTCAGAAAATGACTGTATCATTTTGGCATCTGTAAAATGCAGCATATTGTATTGTGGGATTGCAGAAAGTGCTCTTTATGCCATTGAGTAGGGATGCTCTGATCCAGTCTCAGTGATCAAGATTAGGGTCAGTTGTTAACTGATCTTATCCTTTGTTTACTTCCACTGACACACAGTTGCCATGAAAGGGGAGCGCAATTTGTGGCAGGTTGCAACTGATGCATATTTTGAATGGTTTTCTAAATGAATGATAAGCAGCATTATCAATTATGATGGGATTAATATATAATGCAAACTAAGCACATTTGTCAGATATTGGCTTTAGTCAACAGACACATGAAAATGTTAGTTAGTTCTGTTACGTATGCCATTGGGATGCAGAAAAACTGTCCTAGTCAACCCCAGCTAGGATGTAGAGAATACAGATTTTCACCCTGTTTAAGAACTTGTGGAGCTACGGTACACTCTACCCTGTTGACACTAGATTTCAGACAGTGCCCAACTGGACTTTTACGATAGGGTTGGTCACCAATGAAACAATAAGGAGCAGCTTGGATTCATGGATTGCAACAATTCAGTCGTCAAACATATATGTTGAATTTACTTTAACAATCTTAATGTACTTGAAGTGTGCATTATTTAAGAAAATGGTATTTGATTAGGAAGTCGTATTTGAAGGTACTAAATATTTAATCAGATGGGACTGATAAAAAACATCTTATTTGGGGCATCCCTACCATTGATACCATATTTTTCTTGTTCCATTGCAGGAAACTTTATAGTGGATACATTTACACAGTACAAATTTGGATACTCAAATACAATTAGGGAGAATAAATGTGTTGCATTGTAGAGTAAACACAGCCTTCGTTTCTTCACTGCTTCCTATCCGGGAAAGAAAATCTGCACTATTAATATGAAATCAGCAAACAGATTGAAGACCGATAACAAATCTCATATAGCTCAGCTGGCTGGGCTGGCGACCCACGAACAGGGGCTATAGTCCCCGACGCAGTGGTCATGAGTTCAAATCCAGCTCATGGCAATTTACTGCATGTCATTCCCCGACTCCTGTACCCATGTTTCCTGTCTCTCTCTCACTGTCCTATCAAGAAAAGGCCCCAAAAATAATACTTTGAAAAAAGGAGTCTTATAATGATGGAAACTTAATTTAGGTTGGACAGATATGAAGTCAAAAATTACCTATTGTGTCATGACAGTCTGCTGGTTTTCAGTTTTTTTGCACTTAAAGTGTGAATCTGCTTTTATTTCGAACGATTATACATGGCGATTAATGGAAGAAAATCACGTGAATTTTGTTTGTTGTTGGTACTACTGAAAGCAATTAGTCAATTTAATAAGCTTGAGTTAGTCTCACATCTTGTAGTCTGAAGCCTACTGATTCTATAAAACATTTTACAGAAATGTTGATAAAACTGGTTGAAATTATAGACATCCAGCTTATATTAGATTTTAATAAGCATAATCATACACAGTGCTATATGTTGTAGACTGGATAATCCACGTCGAAGTCCCTTATAACTTCTTATTACTAGGGCTGGACCCAGATATCCGAATATCCCAATATTCGGTCACATATATGCACCTTCTGATAAAGATGGCATTATAGGTTGCATGCTGGCATTTGAGAGACATTTCCATCCACCATCCCAGACACCTGCAGATTTGATTCCCCATAGTTGTTCCAACTAACATGCTTGGCCATGTTTGTGGGAGGGAACAGAATGAGGATCTCGTCCTTGTCAATGCACCAACAAGTCCGACTGGATGGTTGAGTCACCTGCACAGTGGGATTAGAACTGAGGTGATAACGTGAATCTCTGTCACATATCGCACTCTCCCAGTGACGGTCCTCTCTGGTAGATAAAAAAAAGAGCCACTCACAACGTCTTATCTGATGGAGGTACATAGCTGCGTCACCCTCAACAGTGGGGTTAGCTATGACAGAATCTTGGCAATTCCAAGTGAATTGTGCATTTTAAATTGGATAGAAGGTGGGATAAAGAAACAGTATTACCTCAAGTGGGACGAGTGCCAATCACATTTTCCTCCGACTTGATAGAACATGATAGACACGAGAACAGCCAAGATGTTTCACTGTGTACTCACACCCATCAAAAAGGCACAAAGAAATAAAATAAATAAATGTTTTTTAAAAAATCAATGACGGGACCTCAGTTGAATTTTCCAGTGTTTTAACATCCCTTCTTGGTTTCTCAGCCTCTCTAAACACATGGGTTTCCAACATCCTTCGCCTCATCCCTGTGTCAATACGATTCCCTTCCACTTGTCCTGCTCGCCAACTTCTCTCGGGAGTGGCTTAGAAATTATGATTGCTTGTTGTACTGTGACTTTCCCAGCCACTGCCTCTCAGCCACCTACACACACTTTCTCTATTGTAGCCTCAGGTCCCTTGCCTCCCTTGCTTTCTCCATCTAACCCCCCCAATTCTCTGCTTCCTCTTGCTCTTCCTCTCTATCCTCCACTCACTTCAGTGCCTTTGTGATCAGAGTGACAGGCTTTACAATATGTCGGTGCAGATCTACCTCACCTTTAATATTTCAATATAATGTCAATGCAGGGTGGTGTAGGACCCGGGGGATTGACTGGTGGAAGCCTGTTCTGTCTTTTCTCCCTTCCTGGGTCTCATTCTCTCTCATCTACCCTTTTCAGTCAAGACAAAAGGCTAAACAAACAGCTGCAACTAGTAATTATCATAGACAATAAAGGAGGAAGATGGATCCGTGTTCAGTCATAGCTGAGGACAAAAAGTCGTGGAGCCCACTATGAGTTGTTGTTTAGGAAGCTAATAAAGAGAGGCAATAAAAATAATAATTATAAACAGCTCTAAGGACCTTTAAGGAGCTCTTTAAAGGTTGAGTCTCAAGAAGCGTGTAATTGGAGGTGGGAAATTAAATGTGAAAGCCACAATTTGATGAACAGCAAAAAGCACATTTCTGATTCAGGTATCTCAACAATTATTGGACATTTTATCATGAAATTGCCAAAAAGGAATGAATTTTACTTACTTTGACAACCACAAAATTAAATTGACTGTATTTAATATTGATTACCAGCTAGATTAGCACATTTTAAAGACATTCATGGTTTCCAGAGGATGAATACAAGTGACTGGGGTGATCAATAAACTAATCCTATGGCACAACCAGCAGATTTACATTTTTTGATTGAGAGGGAAACAACTATGAAGTGAAGCAAACATGGTAGCCATTAAAGTCAGTGTTTACAAATTCATTTTTAAGTTGATTGATGATATGGGTAGGAATCAGATTTTGACTTTTGAATTCTGCTTTCTGTGGAGCAAAAGCTGCTGCTTCTATGTAGAGATGAATGGAAAGGCAGCTATTGGTTTGGATGTGCTTTCAAACAAATATCAGTATGATACGACCCCTTCAGGTTTTACTTGTATGGATGTATCTCCCTGTGCACTTCTATACTTTTACACCTTACTGCAGCCCTATTCAATTAGCGGCCCGCGGGCCACATGCGGCCCGAAAGCAACCCTCGAGTAGCCCTAAAGCAACTGCCGAGTGATTGGGACTTGGGTCCGAGAAAAACAGAAAAACATCTTTCAGTAACACTGACAACTTCTTACAAAAATTCCAACATTATTGCAAACATTGAATGCAACACTTACCGTAACCTAGCAACTAACCCACAATGCATTGAGGAGACGCGTTTGAAAAGTTAACATTAGCAGTTCTATACAGGCGAAAATAGCAGCATGTCTTTTCTATCCTGAAACGACAAATCGGCGAGGAAAACCGTCGGTTTAATCCTGCGTGGACTGACAAGTATTTATTTATTTACCACCAAGTCCGAACGCCAAACCAATGCGTTTACTCTGCAACGAGTGCTTTGCAGTGCTGAAAGATTATCATGTCCGAAGACACCACATTGAAAAAACATGCCGCGTTTCGGACAAACTTTCCCGAGGGATGTCATGAGAGAGCGGCTATAATTCAGAGTTTGACTGCATCTTACAACCGGAGCTGTACTACAATGAAGCGGACCTGCACAGCTCAGGAAAGGGCCACGAAAAAGAGGCTGTTCACAGACTCAGAAACTGTGAAGGACTGCATGTTGGCTGTCGTGGATGAAGTTTTAACGGACGATAAAGTTAAGACGAGTGTGACATCTGCTATCAAACAGGTCTGACACGTCAAACATTCTCGCCACAGATGTCTTCGAGACATGGTAAGTGCAACAAAGCAGCGTGCTGTAGCAGACACTAAAGGTAGTTTTATGTATTTATGTGACTATTTTCTGGTCACTTATTAGAAGTTTAATATTTAAGAAAGACATTTTGTTTTGACAGTTATTTTACTTAGTTGCACTTTATTATGCACTTTGATGTCAGCTTTATTTCGTTTCAAAGGGATAGTAACTATCACTGTGCCTACTGTTTATTTATTTTTTTCTTATATGCACTGAAGATGTGACTGTCTCAGATGAGACCAAATATGGACAGGGACAAACTCTGTTTTTTATTATTTCAAAAGAAGAATAATGTCTCAAGTTCTGAAAAGTTACTGTTAAGCAAGTTACTTTTTAATGCACTTTGAGATGTGACCAAAACAAAAGATGATGTTTCTAATCGGCACTTAGTTTTTATGTTCATATGCACCTTAACATGTGCTTATATTTACCTATCAAAATGTGTTGAAGTTGTGTGTTTGAAATCTAAAATTTAAAGAAGCAGTATTTCAGCACAGGTTTAGTTTAAGTACTGCTCTTCTATTGTGTTTATGTCCTTTTGGATGTGGCAATACGTTTATAAACATCCAGTGTGTTTGTTATCTGACCTGTTTGTGTTTATTTGAAATGGTTAACTTTGCTCACTGTCTGCTAAAAACGTCCGGCCCAGCTCATGTTCTTAGTCTGAAAATCCGGCCCAAGTCAATTTTTAATTGAATAGCCCTGCCTTACTGTTACTCACTTGACCACCTCCATCACAGGTCGCATTGCAAAAAAGTCTCACCTGTATCATGTTTAGGACACATCTGGAAGTGGCCCACATCAGAATTGAAAAGATTAGTTTGAATGTGACTCGTGCTGTTCACACTGTCATCAGATCTTAGTCGCAGATGAGCAAAAAAAAAAATTTGATTTGGGCCACTTTTGCCTGCAGTGACTGTACTCTTTATGTTGTGTAGCCAGGAATTCCCTTGGATATTGGCCTAACTGTATTACATCAAATGAAAATTGCAACCTGAAAAACAATCAAGGCACCTCCAAGTGCCAAGTCGTGATTTGTTATCAATAACCTCAAAAGGCAGCAGTTCAGCAGCCGAGCAACTTTTTGGGCCAGCTTTCACTTCTACCGCCAGCACATAAAACCAATCCACCTCCACACTACACAGATCTTTGAATTAATGCCTATTATACAGCAAAATTAATATTCATCAAGGACTTATCTGAGGCATCTTTTAAGCTAAATGTGGGTAAATCTCCTTGAGGAAACTCCTGATAACGGATGATATCTACAATAGATGACTAAGCACCGTGACTAAAGAGCATATTTTCTTTTCCGTCATTATCTTCTATCAGCATGTCTCATTAAGGGGTTACTGTAAAAATCTTTATTTGGCTAACATGTGATCTTATTATTTTTTTTTTATTATTAAAGATGATAATTTAAGATCTTCAGTTATTTTTTATAGTGGATTTGCCTTCAGTACAGAGGGATGACGGCTGTCAGAGTTCCCATGTCTCCTGTATAGTAACCACATTGAAACAAGGCTTTAGAATGAGTCCACAGGCAACATCAGGACACAATATCCTTACACAGATGCAGCAAATGTATGTATGTGTGTGTGTAACAGGGAAAGAGAGAGAGAGAGAGAGAGAGGCAGGGTATGTGAGCGAGACAATGCTCCAATCTCCACTATTAGAACATGGCCTGGGGATAATGGTTAGCACTGAGGCCTTTGAATTCTTAATCCAGAAGACAAGAGACACAGATTAATCATGGAGAGAATCTATCTTAGCTACAGGTCAAGTATGTTTGCTAGACATTAGCAGGGGGCAGGCTGTTAATATGCAAGGTTAAAGAAGGTAGTGATTTGTGATCACTTTGGTGGACATTTTTGAAAATGCTTTCAATAGGCTTTTATAGTTATGGAGCGATGAGGGCATTTTAAAGGTTCATTGGATATTTTGTACTGGACCATTGTCAGGAAAGACAGGGTGAAGAAGATGTAGAAAAGCAACAAATTCAGTTATGGGTCAGTGGCAGACACCTCTGAAAATACTAAAAACTGAATAAAAAAATCTTTGTCAATCAGAGCTGATATTAAAAGGTCAGTTTGGAGTGAACAATCATGTATAAAAGAATAGCTATTCACAGGAAATGCATCATGTAATTCTGCGCTTTTCATCATGTTTGTAGTTTTATGTCACTGATATCAGCGTGTTTACTGCTGACATTGTGTAAGAGCTGTATAAAGTTCCTGTTAATGCAAACTCAACATTTCCTGCTGCTTTTAGTTCATATTAACGTTCCAGCCCTGTCTCCCAAAATCATCAGCAGGCAGCTGACGTAGTGTTCACTTGTTGTCATGGTTACAGTGATGCTGTGCCGCTATCTCGCAATGATGCGGAAACCTTGAAAAAATCCGTGGATCCAGACTATAAGCTGCATCACTGCCAAACTCTAATCACTTGGTCCTTTGTGTCATTTCTGACCTTCAATGAAAATTTAATCCAAATCCGTTCATCCATTTTTGAGTAATGTTGCACACAGATGGACGGACAGATTAACAGACAGAAGGACAAACGTATACCGATCATCACATACCTCTGCTCCGTTTGTTGGCAGAGTAACAGTACAGCAACTTAAACAGACACAGCAGTAAAATATACAGTAAAACACTAAAAATAAACAGCAATAAAACCACACTAAGATATACATCTAAAAGTTAGTACATAAAAAAATGAAATGAAATGTCACCATACCGCTAGGTATTAAAAGCCATTTTAAACAGAAAGGTTTTGAGCTTTGATTTAAAAAGACCAAGGTCAGTGATGGTGCGCATATCGGTGGGTGAGCTCGTTCCAGAGCCTGGGTGCAGCTACAAGAACGCCCGGTCAGCTCAGTGTTTACATTTTGACCTTGGTACTTTAAGCAGACGCTGATCAGATGACTTCAGAGCTCTTTTTTTGGTCCATATGTTTCAGATCAACATGTCTTTGCCATTTCTTGTATTTCTGTGCTTACTTTCAGTCATACAATGATATACTAGACGGGGTGGGACTCATCACACTGATAACTTTGAACATGCCTTAGAAGATGTTGTCATCAGGTTGTATCTTAGACAAAACTGTGCCACTTTCCTAAACGTTTAACTTGTATTTATCATTTATCAATGTGTTGATAAAAGCATGATATTCCTCAACCTATCCACTTATTTTTGGTGGTCAAAGCTAACCAGATAGCCTAATGGGTAATGGGTTCCACCCAATCTCCTGATGAAAGCCATGTTGCTTACTCATGCCACCATACTACCCTGTACATTTACGTACATGTAAACTTTGCAGGGGTGTAATGGTACACGAAAGTCCTGGTTTAGTATGTACCTTGGTTTTAAAGTTATGGTTGTATCTATTTGTTTTCAGTACAGCAAAAACAAGAAAAACAACATTAAACTGCTTCATTTTTCTTTTTTATTTAACACTGATTTAATGAACAGACTACAGCTGTATCTTTTTAGAGATGCTGTGAATACTGTTGGAGCTGGCTACAACCTAGTAGTACAGAAATAAAATGTACACAATAAATTAATCAAAATAAATATTTTTGCTAATAAATAAAAAATATCAGAAAACCATTAACATTCAGCATTTAGAAATTTAAATGTGTTTTAAGTGCTTTCAGCTTCATGCTGTATGTGCATTACAAGCATCCTCTGAAATAAAAAATACACAATAATTGAGCACGTTTGACATACAACTAGTGAAATACTCATTCCCAGGTGAACAATGCAGGTATATAGCTTTTGTCCAATCCACCCATCATCAGTGCAGTTAACTGAAAAACCGTAGTGTTCTCAAACAGCCATATTTGATGACACTGGAGGATCTTGGTTTAATTGCCACAACAACAAGGAGGAAATTCAGAATTTCAAACTGCACTCATGAATAAGTTCTACATATGCTCTGCTTGCATTTGTTTGGTGCACCTGCTTGTCAAACAGAAAGGCCCAGACCGAAAGTTTTTGGTACAAATCCACGCACCGTTACACTCCTAGGACTTTGTTGCTCCTTTAAACTGGAAGCTTTCCCAACTATCTTAAATTCTTACCACTTGAGGAGACATTTTATTCAAAATGTAAATGAGAATGCTCTTTAATTGGAAAGGAATGTAATTTTTAAGACACATGGTTGTAAGGTTCATATTTAACTGTTAAAAGTGGATTTTATTGTGCAGTAGACACACTGAAGCTGTGGTTGGTAGGTTCCTAATGAAAGTAATGTGCCAGAAGATTTTAGGGTGGAACTTTCTTTATCAGCCAGCCAACATTCTGGTTAAACCTTAGTGAAGTAGTGAGTCTAAAGTCTGGACAACTCTGGAGGGGAAAGACGATACCCCTGTCGCCTTCCCTTCAGTTCATTCAGACGTGAGCTTGATCAATGCTTTGGCTCTGTATAGACTGGAACTGGTGTTTCTAGGCGTCACTGCACTCGTTTGTGTCGACTGCCCCACCCTCCCTCCCCCTTCTCCACCGGTTCAATCATGCTTCTGAGACTTTTAAACGGAGAGCTACAGTAGTTAACAGACTCACGTATTCCTGATGACATGCTGCAATTTTTTAATTTTATTTCTTTTTTACTTGATCCACGTCGCTGATTTATCCTTCGCCTTCTTTTTTTTCCAGCTCCAGCATTACATTGTGTTCCATTGCGTGCGACCTTAGTGACAAGATAAGCAGCAGCTAGATCACCAGTCACAGTCGCTCAATTGTTAAGTGATCAAGCATCGAGATGACATCATTATGCGCTGAAATATTAGCCCGCCGCTATCTGCCCAGTCCCACATTCTTGTCACTTCTCCCTGGCCCCTTTTTGCATATTCATTGACGGTGTAATCTCCTTGACGTGTACCCAAGGGAATCAGGGGGATCACCTGAAGAGTTCATCTGTGCCCGTGTTTATCTGGGCCGCTGCATGGGGGCGGGTGTTAGGGTGCAGTACGGGTGAGCCAGGGCTCAACTGGGTGTGTGCATACATGATTTATGTGGCTTATACACAGAAGGCGGAGATAGAGACGACCTTCCTCAGTGTCAGAGCCAAAGCCCTGTTCCTGCGTGTCACAATGCACTTGAGTATTGCAGGCATGACGTTACTATACAAGAAATGTCACATTAAAACATACAAGATGGGAGATGCATTGCTTTAAATAATCCATCAGTGTCTCTCTTTTATAGCTGCAATCTCAGGTAGTATGCCTGGACTTGAAAGTGCTTCAGCTTTAACAAAAAGATCTAAAACTTTTTTATGTAGAAAGATGTGCATTTCACTGCAGTTTGTTGCTGATTGACAGAAGAGTCATTCAGTTTATAGCCAGTTCATGAAAGGTTTTACTTCTGCTTTTCTAAAGCTGTGCTGCAGAGGTTGCAAGGCATTTGATATAAAAGGATGCAACAACATGAAGTCACTGAGAGCAATTATTAAAGCTATGGGAAGCATTAAACGCTACATTATTGCAGAGTAAAGGGCCAGTGCTAAACTGCAAAGCAATAATTTGCCATTGTGACAGATCTTCTTCAGATCAAGAAAGACAAACACAGTAAATGACAAATGTTTTCTAAGACTTGGAGGATATCTGTCAGAAACAGAACAGTAATTACTAGGACTGGGACTTTAATGCGTTAATTTCGATTGATTAATTAATTACAGAAAAAATAACACGTTAAAAAAATAACGCATTTAATTGCATCTTTCTCAGTTCCTTAATTTCTGGCACACTGGTAACACTGATGCATACTCCAGCCCAGTAGGTGGCGGTAATGAACCTAAAGTTTGTTTGCCAGCTGCGAAAAAGATACACAGGATGAGTGCTGTCAGCGCACAAGAAAGTTTGGTGAACAGTGAAGGAAAACGAGAACGCATTGAGCTTGTTGGGTGGAAAGTTTTCTTTTAAGAATCTTCCCGATGGCAGCTTGGATAAAAGTGTGATTGTGTGCAAATTGTGCAACAAAGAATTTTCTTATCACCTCAGTGCAAAACATGTTGCTGTTAGCACCAGACCTAACGTTAGCTACGACAGTCCTGGTACCGGAAAATGGTGTAGCCATCCCATAATAGACCACTTTTCAAGACACTGAAAGTGCTTGAGTTTACAAAAAGTCTTCAAATGTTGAATATAATCGCTATAATTGCACTTTGAGTTTACAGTAATCTCGGCCAGGGAGGCAGAATCTCGGCACAGTTGTGTGATGATCGACATTGGTTGGTCTGTCTGTCTTTGAAAAATTTTAAACTTTTGGTTTATAAAAGATATATCTTTTTTTTTATAAATAAAAATGTATATTTCTAAGAAAGAACCATCAAAATGACACCATTTATAAGACCCAGAAACTATGAAAACAGAATGAATCTGTGGATTTTCAACTTTTTGAAGGTCCTTGAACTACTTATGCTTTTGTTATGTGCCATACAATGGAAGAAGCTAACTACATCCACGCTTAAAATCATCAAAATCACTTTTTTCTATATGTTCCATTTTAAAATTTTATAAACTTTAACTTATAATCACGAATATGCCTATTCATTGATTCATCTGTCAAACAAAATTTATTTGAATTAAAAAACTTTAGTTGTGTCAAATATTGCTGTTTGACCAAAATGTGATTAATTAATTACAAAGTCTCTAATTAAATTAGATACATTTTTTTAATTGCGTCCCACCACTAGTAATTACATGTCTCCATTAGTCGCTTTAGAATACCCCCTAAACATTTAACATTTAACTACCAGTGAGCTGCTAATGCATGCAGTGCTCACATGCAGTTATACAAAATGAACGTACTTCTAGTTGCTCTGTGTGCCCTTTGGTCCACTTTGACAGTTCACTGCAAAATCAATTGTGTGCCTGACCATGAGGAGTTTTTAACCCCTGTCAAAACAAGAGAAGCTTTAGTAAATGTTTCGTTCAATTGTTGTGGTTTCACCCTTGTAGACAAGTTCAAAGTGTCATGATTGCAAATAGGACCTTGCATTGATTTGTGTTTCCAATTGTATCTGACGTGCAGGCCGTGAGGGCGTGTCTAACCTGTTGCCTGACAAGCTTCAGATTGCTCTCTGGCTCTGAACAGCCAATACATTGGATGTAAAGCAGCCCTGCATGATGTGTGCCAGAGCTCATTTTGTGTTCTTTCAAATCAGCTATTAATTCCCTTTGCCAACATTATATTATGTTCCTGTACTCACAATAGCATTTCATTGAACATTATTAAACGTATTAAGCCACACAATTATTTGACACCAATGTGGATGACAGCTTGTTAGTGCAGATTAAAGCCCTTCTCCCTGTTATGTGTACATTTTGGGATAAATGTGTGGAGAAAAACAAAAAAGAAACAATTTACCTGTCCTTATTAAGACTGAAGTAATCACCCGCTGCTATAAACACATTGGCTATGCTGTATTATATGCAGTTGTTTACGTGACAGTTCTGTCACAGCTGTCAAACATAGGCTATGTAAAACCTCGACAAAATGAGGACGCAGACAGCATGTTTCCTCAGACGAGATTGCTCTGCGGAGGTGGTA
Organism: Amphiprion ocellaris; assembly: GCF_022539595.1. Classification (NCBI taxonomy): domain Eukaryota; kingdom Metazoa; phylum Chordata; class Actinopteri; family Pomacentridae; genus Amphiprion; species Amphiprion ocellaris. The sequence goes on along the minus strand of NC_072787.1, from coordinate 5,078,406 downwards.
GGTGACATGTTTATCCTTAATTTATGGGTGAAATATGTGGCTGTGTGTGTTCACCTACCCATCCTGCTGGGAAACAGCTGGCATTAGTAGCGTTAATCTGTACATGGGCAGTGTGTGATTTTACTTTTCCAAAAGCTTAGCATTTGTCGCTTTTTTTCGTTCCCTGGGCCAGTGATGTTAGCTGCACACTAATCTAGCTTGTTAATGACACTGGCACTAGAATCACGGTGACAACAGAAAGCAGACAGGCCAATAGCAGACAGACAAAAACAAGCAGGAGTTGAGATGCGCAATTCTTTGAAGAAGTGCTTTGTGGAAAGAAAGAGACACCCAATAAAAAGCTTGTACTGTATCAACAGGTGGACCTCCAGCTATGAGGGTGCCACTCATATTTATTGCCCACTGAAAGGTAGACCCAGATTCAATTCAGTTCTGACACACCACCGAGTCATTCATCAGCTGGGAGGCCTCATGTGAGGTTGAATGGTAGCTACAGTGTCAGGCCTTTGGAGGTGGAGATCAGATTATAACCTCCCAAACAATGTCCAGCTAAAATCTCAACTGCATCCACATCACTTCTGGAACCTGCAAGAATCTTCAGCAAGCAGCTTTATCTGCATCTGTACACTTTTGTGGATCAGTTTTTTTTTTCTGACACAAATGTGAGGGAATCTAAATTTAGAAGACGACTGACAGATAAGCATTTAAATGCTCTTAAGAGTAAACCTGGAGACACTCCAGCACGTATCTCATTAACCACAGGAAACACACAATTCATGTGAACTATAAAGGAAAGAATGGGGATAAGAAAATAGAAATAATAACAAAATCCTGTCATGTTTTGTCTGAGTCAAATGTGTCACATTTTGTGAGCATTATTCTCAGATATTCTCACATCTATTGATATATTTTTGGTACAGAATTTGAGTTTTGGATGTTGACAGAAGATGACAGATAAAAAATGAACCGTATCCAGTTGGTCTGTTTTATAGATCAATTTGAGTGTTTGAGTACAATATGTGTTAAAGTGAGTAATGGAAAGCATCAGTAGTTCTGAATAACACTTGTCTAAGTAGCTGTCAGTGACTATTTTACATCCACACTTGCGCCCCTATATATGTATATATATATATATATATATATATATATATATGCCTTATTCTGGCTGTATCGTACGGGGATAGGTGTTACATGCTCCTCCGTTCTTGTGCTTTTCTTCCTCTCCGGTGCACCTGTTCTCTGTATTTTCTAGTTGGTTCTGGTCCACAGACTATTTAAGGGAGTGTGGAGCTAAAAGAGTTCTCTCAGATGAAGCAGCCCTTCTGCAAATTGAGTCCCTCTGCCTGTATTTCTATTGCTTTCTGTTTTTTGTTGTTGTTGTTTTTTTGCTTCCTGTTGAGGATGGAGATCTGTTTGTCTAGTTTTTTAGTTTTTTGTAGCTTTTTAGTTTGGTCAAGTCGGGGGGGAAGCTCTGTAGCTCCATGGCTCGCCCAGACTCCCTCCATCCTTTTGCGTGTTGTTTAGTTTCTGTTAGAAGCAGGCATTATTTGGAAACGGAATAATTTTGCTTTATATGATTGATCTTGGGTGTGGCATCCTCTGGGTGCGCTGCTTGTCACTGCGTTTAGCCAAATGTTTTTTCTGAGTGTGGCACATAAACCTTGCTATTCAAAGCCCTTATCCAGGTTACAGCATATTTATCTTTATGTCCTGAGTGCACTGACATTGTGCCATTTTAAGGCACAATGTCAGTGTGCCATAAAATCATCCACTTTCTATTTACATTGCACAGTTTACCCATTGCACTTATTCTACAATGGGCCTGTACTGAAAATAATCAAGCAATTTAGATATGTGAGATAAATTGTTCATCTAGAAGAAACCATGTAATGCCCCACAGTGTTACCTTCATGGTTACCTACAGTGTTTTGTATAGTGTTGTTTACTCATTTCTGTATTATACATAATGGATGTTAGAGTTGTTGTGGCATATTTTGACTTTAAATTAAAAAAAAAAAACAACATCATTACAAGTTGAGGTTGCGCTTGTGCACAGAAGTGTAGAGTATTTTAGTTATGAATCTTATCCAGAATGTGATGTTTGCAAAGAACATTAGCATCCTACTCTGGTTATTTATGTCAGTGATTGTTTTGCAGCAGTGTGAGCAAATAAATAGTTTGGATCCCAAAATAAGCGACAGCCAGCAGTTTAAATTAATGATATGACAGCGAGCGTCATCCCCCTGTAGAGTGTCCTTATGTAGAGTCTGCCTGCATTTGTATACTGCAGTGCTGCTGCTGCTGGGTTTCTTTAAGAATGTAATCCAAACAGTGAACCCACTTTTGAGCGTCTGAAATTAAATGCAACAACCCCCCCCCCCCCCCCCCCCCCCAAAAAAAAAAAATAAATAAATAAAAACAAGTCAAATGGCAAGACTGGGTTACCTACAAGTGTACCTGTACTTCTAGCACTCATCGCTAGGTGCAACTATCTTTTGTGAGATGGAAATCCCTAACTGGGGAATTTAATGTGATGCCAAGTCATGTTCCTGAGACCTTTTTGGCATTCTAAATGGCTTCCCATCCCTATTTATATACCACCATCCCGCTGGCAGCACCTGCCCATGTCCACACACCACGTCAATTTAATAAGGCACGCATAAACAGCCTGCTATTATTCAGCAGCATGAGACTGACTACATGTAAGCATGTTCATGATTTATATTCACGGTCACACTCAGGCCCACAGGCTTCTCTATAATTTTGGTCAAATGAGTTGGCAGTGTGAGCCTGCAGTTAGGGAGGCCGTCGTGTAGCCAAGAGGTCACAGCTTTGATCTCTGCGAGTGTTTCTGCCTGTTGACAATTCACTGTAAGTCATTCTGTGTTAAGTCCATGGAATATAAGCATTAGAAGTGTGTTCATTATAATTTATACTTCAGTTAAAATCCATGTCTCTGTGTCGTCGTCAGTGTTTGCAGTATTCTTCATCCATTCACTGGCCTCTGCACATTGGAAATGGCTGATAGTGGAAGAAGGATTCAGACAAAATTTTCTGAACTGGTTCTCATCTAAAACACTTCCAAGCTGAGTCTTTCAGAGATTCTGGATTGAAGCTGTTGTTGTTTTTCTCCCAAAACAAAATGGCAAATACTTTCAAGGAGATCTCTCATTTCTATTGTTGGCATGATTAAAAAGCCACGAAGACACCATGTAGACCAAGACATGACATTCAAATCCTCCACTGAAACTAATTAAGTTCTACTTAAGATGGTTTTTAATGGACAATTATGCTTGTTTAAAAAAAAAAAAACCACAAAAAATTAAAATCTCTCTTTCTCTACTCCATAAGAAAGAGCTGTATTCACTGGCCAGAAGCTTGACTCTGTCCAAAGCCTGCTGGCTTGCTGGGCCCTTCAGGATCAGATCACAATAAGAACTTTAAGTGCCTTGGGCACTAATTTGACATGTTCTCTGTCAGAGGCACTTGGCATCTCAGAATTAAATGTGGCAAATTTTCAAGCAAAGTTATTATTTTTCTTGAATATCCCCAAATGAATTCTGAAATCTGAAGATTGTTATTATGCAGAAGGTGCCTCTAAGTGGGGTCAGGAAGGGCCACAGTCACCTCTGAAATCTCATTGGCTGGCCCTGTGGCCACCCAAAATCTAATGGGTCAACTTCATTCACTGAATGTCCAATCTAGTTTCAGTGAGTGCAACTACAGTGTCCGAACACAGGTGAAAGCACTGATAGATGGGTATTACAGCGATGCCCAGTAGTAGCTAGATGGCCTGTGTGGTCCGTCCATAAACATCACTGAGAACACAACACAGACCTCTCCAAAATTACAAAACATCTTTCATGTATGATGAGTTTTGCCTGCTTCACTTTGCGCTACAGTTTCACATCAATCACAAACTGAAATGTCCTTAAAAATCAACAAGGACAGACTTCAACAGGAAATTATCTTTATTTTGTTGCCTCCAACTGTTTTTAGGAGTCTTTCATTTGAGTTTATTAAATAACTTAGGCATCAGAAAGCAGCAGGATCCATATGTTTCCAAAGCGAGAGAGTTACACAATTATCTATGTGAAGCAACACCATTAAATCTGTTAGCTGTTTGCAATTATTTATAATAACTTTTCCCAACGTGGAGACGGAATTAATCAGAATCTAACTGTAAATTACAATGTGCACTTTCCTACATTGCAGACAGGTGAGTTGTCACTCAAAAAGTTGCAGTTAATCAGCAACGGGTAAATTATTTGTTACACACTCCATCACAGCTGGATGTTCTTTTCACTGTAAAAGTCTGATCAGTTCATCAAAGTCCAAATAATTTCCTTTTAAGGACATTTTTCTGTTTCACAACAGGATATTTGCAGCAGTGACATTATTGTTCATATGGATGCATTACAGAACGGGACCTCTACAGTCAATAAAGTTACTACCAAAGTGTGGCAACAGATCTCCTTGTAACAATATAATAGGTAGCTGTAGTTTGATAAATTATCATCACACATGGACAGAATGTTTAGAATATGGTACACCGTAAATACACTAGGGATGTCTTGCCAAAGGGTGAACCTTTCTCCTCAAATACACCCTAGCATCTCTTCTACTGAGCTATTTTGAAATGATGGTTACCCTAATAACCAAAACACTAACTGTACCTCTACTAGTCTATCCATACCAGATAAATAATTTCTTATTTTACTGATATATAAATATATGATTTCTAACTCATACTTTTATGATTTTCAACTTGCCTTTGTGCCACAACAGCATCATAGAATTCCAGAAATTCAGTTATGTCTTTTCCAACATTTTTCCAACACCCTGGTAAAAAATTTCTGGAGCTGCTACTGGTATTATGTCTAATTCTGTGAATTTAAAAATGATTGTTGAGGGTGAGAGAGGCCTGCACTTAGCTGTCCACACAAGCATGGCATTGAAGTATCTGTTAAATAGAGAATAATTACAGTCTTGCAGTATAAGTCATTTTGATGAGGAAGTAAAAGCGTATACTGTAGTTATGAGATCATGAGGATGGAACGTCAGCTCCTGGTCTGCTCTCCTATAGTTTCACATGTTAGATTAAATTTTGCTGGACTGTGAAGGAGAGCATCAGAGCACCATCAGAGGTAGTTGGATCCTCCATGTGACCTGCCTCAGCTGGATGCTGCTGTTCATGCTGTGGCTGAAACTTTTTGCCCATAATCACAGCATTCCCCAAGGGAATAGACTGCGACATATTTACTACTGACAACCCTGGAGGTATTAAGGAAAATTGGAAACTCTCCTTCATCATATCTGGGGATCACTCATTGATCTCAGATTTTTATTTAAAGGTCAACATTAGCAAACCTGCAAATATTTTTTCTCTTGCCTTTGCAACACTAAGCAATCACATACATGCATGCATCCATTAAAAGAGTATGCTGACTTCTCCAGCACCTCTGATGAAATGTATCAGCTCCAATACCCCATCATCAACAGAGAAATATTCACACTAAACCCAGTTTTCCTGTTAAACTACACTGTTGATTCCTGCAGAATCCCATCCCCCTAGGAGCTGAGTGAACAGAGAACAGGCGCATAAAGAATACTGAGAGGCTGTTGATGTGAGCGAGGGAGGATTATCCATACAGACCCGCTTTCTTCAGGCCATATTAAATCACCTGGCATTCTGTGGCTAGTGGTTGAAGCGGCTCACAGGGCCATGGGCAACTCATAATGGTATGAGCTCTCTGGCTGAAACCTCCAGCCTGACTGTGCTTTAATAGGCTGTAGGCTGACACTCAGAAGAACTCCAGTGCTCTCTTTGGGAAAGACACCTCACTGTCACTGACGAGTGAATGTGTGCAGTGGTTATGAAGGAGGCTGCAGAAACATCCCGGCTGAGGTGAAATCATAAGATTTTAAATGAGATGTCAACATTCATGCCGATGACAGCCGAGTTTAAAAAGCCACTGTTCTGCGGTTTGTAATATGTAATAGCGTACTTACACACAATAACCGTAGACTATGGAATAACAACTCTGTGCTATTGTAAATAGTCCGGCTGTGTGGTAAATCTTAAACTAGTTTGTTTGAGTGAAGTAGTGCCTCCACATTTTATGTTGGTGTTCCCACACAGTGATCAGAGCCTCAAGCAAAACCAATCTCATGATGGAGGGATAAATAAAGTAGTAAATTTACATTCAAGTCACCTGAAAGTATCAGAAAGCCCTTTATTACTGGAGTCAGGGCAATAAGAATGCAGAACTGTTAAAGGCGCTGCGAATAACATTAAAGAAATGGAACAAATCAAGCCGCTGCTCATCTAATTGCATGCGGAGATAGGCTGCCTGTTTAGGAGCATGGACTGCAAATCCTGCAAGGAAATTACCTGACTGTATGCATTTCATGAGCAGGACATTTTTAATATCCTCTCCTAGAGAGAGTATTTGAAACGATCGGGGGTTTATCAACAACTGCTTTTGTTCTTTGGACTTTTACATCCTATTTCCATTTTGGATTGTGTAGAAATATCCTACCAAGGCTCTTGCTAAAGGCCATCCCACAGAGCACTGGAGTGAAATACCGTACATCGATGAACAATCCAACTGTTACTGCATCAGTTTCTTAAATATACTGGTGTGATATGTTGGGTGTCAAAGTTAGTGGTGTCCTGAGACTTCAAGTCCTGTCGTGCAAAGGGACCTTATGCCCCACAGAGCTTTATTGGAGCACAGATATTGTTTCCAGTTTGCCTTTCCTTGCCCCTGTGTCTAAAAACTTACCCCTGCACGACCCTCTAAAATTGACTCACCACCACTTGCTGCTGCCTTTTTATCCCCATCCAGATGAACGACTGCTACGGATGTGGCCTGTGGAGCTCAGAAATAAATGCCCCCCATTTAAAGATTATTGCTTATCAGCTGTCCCTGCATTGACTCAGCTACTCGCCATGTAAAAGAATGCCGCTGCCTGTCCGCGATTAGAGCCCTATCGCACCACGTTTCCATTGCCGGGCAATAAAATGTAATATACTTGGCTGTCACTCACAGGTTATATCCTGCTAAGAGAATATGGAACTGGCTGTAGAAAGGCAGATAGATAAACAGGCTGTAATATTGCAGGTGTGGCTGATTTGGTGGCAGGTGTTGGAGAATACGTGGCAAACCTGTTCCTTGTAAACGATTAATGTTTCCAGTGTTGCACATGGTCTTTCTGGACTATACACACTGAACTAGAGATAAAGTAAAGCAATCAAGTCCTTACATCTTTGGGAATGACTATAGATATGTCAAAGTCACACATTTTACTGTGTTCGCCCAGTTCACCCTGATGCTCAATTTTCATACTGGCACCTTGTACCCTGACACAGATGACCAGTTAGATCCAGAGGCAGTGTGAGATTGAGTGGAGCTATGCTGGGAATTACACAGTGCCACTAAATTCGAGCAAGCAATTACAGTGTGCTTACTTACATTTTGCCTGTGCACTTCTGTAACCAACTCTCCATCCATCCATCTATTACCTATACCTGCTTTATCCTGAGTTGCCTATCTCAGCAGATATTTGGCAAGAGTCGGGGTACAGTCCGTCCATCACAGGACTAACACAAACAGACAGACACCATTGGCCACATATGGCCAATTTAGGAGAAAACCCATACAGGCAGCCAACAGGTTTGAACTCAGGACCCCCTTGCTGTAAGTAGTCAGAGCCCCACTGTACCAGACAATGTAAACCAAAAACTAGTTTTCTCTTGCAGAATGCCAAGTTGTTGGACCTGGACATATCTTCTCTAAATTACGTTTCAAGCCAATATTTTATATGTATGCATGCACTAGACAAAGGCATTTAGACAGCAGAGCAACCAGATGAAACGATATATATACAATTATACATAGCAGTGCGTTCTTGTATGTCAGATAATTCAATTGAAAGCCCAACTAAAATTGAAACACAAAATTGCATTTAGAAGTCTTACTAAATAAGTTTCAGCAGGGCTGAGCGTTTGCTATTTTGTTAAACTGAGACACTTTCAGTGGCGTCACCTGGTTGCAGTCCGTGTGAAAGCATTCTCTGATTACCTGTGTAACCTGATTTCTCTGAGTAGCCTGGTTTACTGAGTGCACGTAAATGTGCTGAATGACATAGGAGTCTGGGTGCTATCGCAGCTGTAAACACCCACATGAGAAGAGAAGAAGCCAGCTTTTGCTCCAATAATAAAACTAACCCCACGGCTTTCTCTGCCAGAAACTGGTGCATTGCTCCTTTTGGGTATACTGCCAGTTGCTTCTCTAAGCAAAGAAGCATTCCAAGATCCTGTTTACTAGTGACATGAAAATGCTGAGATGAAGAGACAGATTGGGGTAGTATCCGAAATAATGTGGGCCTTGTGCCGGACCATTTTGATGACCAGGGAACTGATACGGAACATACTCAGTTGATGGTTGTGGGTAGCGACCGAAAGAATTAGATGTCGGATGCAATAAGTCAAAACAGGTTTCCTCCATAGGGTGGTCTGACACAGCCTTAGATATCATTAGACATCTGGAGTGAGCTTCAAGTGGAGTCTTCTTTGTGTTTGAAAGAGCCAGCTGAGGTGGTTTGTGCATCTGATTAGGATGCTTCCTGGATGCCTGCTTTTGGAGGTTTTCCAGACACACCCAACTGGGAGGAGCGTCTACGAGGATAGACTCGTAACCACTGGAGGGATTAGATATCTCATCTAGCCTGGGAACCTCTCAGGATCCCCCTGAAAGAGCTGGAAAGGTTTGGTGGGAGGAGACTGTCTGGTATGCTCTGCTTAGTCTGCTGTGACGTGACCCCGGATAAGTGGAAGATGAATAAAACTGGTATGTGCGATTATTTTACTCAGATGACCTAGTGATTTTCAGGACAGCTACTTACATAGCATATTTATAACAGTGCAAACAATTTGATCAACAGGACAAAGTCACTTCATACCCTTTTTTTATTACCTGGAGCTTTTGTCAGGTACAAGACATAGGAACATCTTCTGCCAGCGGTACTACGTCACCCGAAATCTATTTTTTAACATCATATGTTCACCCCTGTGGGCTTGAAAGGTGGCTGTTAAAAGTTGACAGTTTCATTCTTCACAGAGAACAGCGGCTGTGGTCAGCTTGAATTCATGTCAGCTGGATTATTGCTGCAGCTACATTTAAAGCCTACAGGGGGTGAGCATTTGATACTGAAAAAGAACACTTTAAGGCACCAGAAGCACAAAGACTAAGTCAGAGGAGGAGGTTCATTAGTGTTATGCCCTAAAGCCTAGGAAACAATGCATACCACAATAATGAAGACATCCAACAGTTGAAATGAAGACATGACAGCATCTTCTTGCATGGTCTTAGTCCGATTCAGATTCTTGACAGTAAACAATAGATTCCACCCAATTAAATAGGTTGCCAACTCAGCTAAGTTGGCTGTGGATAACTGTAATTGGTCACAATTCGGTAGATGAAGTAAGAAAAATGATTTAAACATCCAACTGAAGCATCTTGTGCATTTTATCCTTCTTCTTTCCACAAGTCATGCAAAAATATCTGGTCCAAATAATTATCCACACAAGCTATATACTGTCAAAACAAATGGCCCATTAGCTATGACACACCGGCTAATGCAAAATCGGATTTTAGCTTTTGACATAGAATTATTGTTTAAAACTAAGTAATCATCTGTGCAAAGGTTAAAATATTGATGCTTCTTGGAAATGTGTGCGTCCTCTTAGATATTCTCCATTTGTGCAGTTTAAAAGAAGTCTCAAAGTAATATTGGTTTAATAGGAGAAATACTGTATAATACTGTGCTAAATCTTTTAGCATCAATCCCCACAGAAATGTAGCCTTGAAAATGTTACCTACAACCCACGAACGCTGCATATGCGACACATGGACTGATGATGACAGACGAGGCATTGCAAAGGATGAACAGAGAAACTGTAGAACTGAAGCTAACGGATGCCTGTGAGCTACAGTGCAGCACATATCTTGCTAGTAACATTAATTTTATGTCAGTAGGAAGGCAGATTGTTATCTGTTGTGCGTTCAGATCAGTAAAACAGACAGATTAAAATACATTTGGATATAGTTCAGCATTTGCAGTGCAGACTGCCAGACTTAAAAACTCCCAGTGCTTTTCAAATGCAAAGACACAAAAACACTTGCCTGCCATGCAGGTCATTGTCATAGACAGGCCTTTTGTTAAAGACACTCTTCTCGTGGGTAGCACACTATGCGTGGCCCACACTAATCTCACTGAATGCAAAGGAGAGTGGAACAAAGAACTATAAGCTGGCATTTTCCTTTGTTAATAAGATGCCTTTTTTGGGGGAGACAACAAAAAAGTTACTGCTTTGGAGAATTTAGTATTACATTTGTGGGTGATCATGTGCACACTGTTCCAGGACAAAGTTACAACTGTGACACTGTCAACCTTTGTTCACCATCAGGAACATCTTCATCATTACCTATAGATGGTTGATATCATCATGTGTATTTTTTAATGAAAGGGAACCATTCTGAATGATAGGTGACAAATACAAGTTCTGGGCTGAAAGTAAAAACCTTGTGAGTGACATTTATCACAAACTTCTCAAGGTTCTGAGTGCAACATTTAGAACCACTGGCTGTCCCCAGAGAATGAAGATGTCAGACTAAAACAAACTGGCACTTCAGCCACAGCTCCTCTTTCTTTTCACTTTCTTTTATAACCACAAAGGCTGTGAACCCCAGAGCCAACAAAAAATAGTGCAACCACAACATTTAAGTCCATGCTAGCAGTGTAAAGTACAAGGAATGGCTATAACAAAGTTGTTGTCAACGCAAATAACATTATCTTCACTTCACATGTTTTTTCTCATTATCTTGGCTTGTTTCTGCTCCACTCCATGTGTGTCTGTTTCCATGGTCTTTTGGACTATAGTGGACCCATGTATTGCCTAGAATAACCATCCATCCGTTATCTATACACCACCTAATCCTCATTAGGGTCACGGTGGGCCTGGAGTCTGTCCCAGCTGACTAACACAAGGCTACGCATAGAGACAAACAAGTACACTCACATTCACACCTACTGACAATTTAGAGTCTCCAATTGACCCCAGCATGTTTTAGGACAGTGGGAGAAAACTGGAGTACCCAGAATATGTGAAAACAAATACACAAAGAGCAACAAAACAGTCATAGAAACTGTCACACTGAACTGAAATGAGTCCCTTATAAGAGTTCATATAAATTAAAAAAAAAAAAAAAATCACATAAAGAAAACTGACTTAATGCTTGATTGCACATTTGTTTTTCCAGTGTGGTGTGAGAGGTCACCCTCAGTCTTTGGATAAGTGCAGAGATGGCCAACAATTTTAAAGACAGGGATTCACATGCATGGCTGGATCAGCTACCAAAGCATATAACAGAGAAACTCAGATCACAGTTGCCACAGTGGAGTGTGACTTCATTCATTGTTTAGGATGCCATTACTGCACTATATCTTTACATAGCCAGTTGTAGTTTGCAGCTGTATTAATTCTATATTTATGTTTAATTCTTGCACATTACGCCTTTAACAAATGAAACCACGCTGAAATCAAGTTGACAAAGGACTCATAGGAAAGAACATATTCATCTTAAGTGTATCTCTTTATTAACAGTGTGACTCTTTACATCATATCAGATCAGTAATTATCAATAATTGAAAAACATCTGACAAACAAGCAGACATGAGTTTGCTTGGCTATTCTGTAAACAGATAGACCAGTTGCTACTCATTTGTATTCCTGGTGAATTAGATGTAATTGTAAAAGCTGGAACTGAGAATTACAACTTTATACCACTCTGAGGATGGTATAATTTAATTTATGTTATACTGAATACTATGTGGATGAGAATGTTCTTAAAGCTTTTCAGAAATTCAAAGAACCACATCCTGCAGCTATTTAGAGCCACCAGCATAAAGCTGCTTGAAGGTGGATTCTGTGATTCTTGAGAAAGATTGCTGATATTTTGCTTGTTAGCATGTTTATTCATTTCATCCTCCCTTTCCCCCACCCTGCACGTGAACGCCAGCATGCACAGGACACACTGGAACAGTGCTGTCTGGATCGGTGTAAACCGCTTTGTTTGTTCCCTCATACACGGAGCCAGGGTTGTGAACAGGATTTTTGGTTGTTGTTGTTGTTGTTGTTAGCGCCCACACAGAACAGACAGCTAGTGAACTATGAGGAGATACTCACTGAATTTGACAAATAGTAAATGGGTTTAGAATCACTGACTTTACCTTTAATGCAGCTGTTAAACAATTGCTCAGTGCAGGAATATGTGGTCATCTGATATTTAAAGTCATATCTGTACTAAACTTCATGTTCTTTAAGCTATTCCTTTTTCTCTTTGTGAAGTTTTAAAATGAGACAAAATATGACAGAACTTTATTAATCCTAAAGGAAATCCTTGACCCAGATATTGCTCTGTACACAAAATTACATAACATGAAAATAAATGCAGTGCCTAATAGAAAAGCGTCAAGATACAAATATGCATAAGATAAGAGTCATTAGATGAAGCATTAGTGTTGATTTCATTATAGCAGGGGTGTCAAACATGCGGCCCGCGGGCCAAAACCGGCCCGGCAGAAGGTCCAGTCCGGCCCTCAAAGTGTAAAAAATTACAGAGAAGACATTAACTGCAAATTGTAAATTTGTAAAACTATAAATTTAAAATAATTTCTAGACCATGAGAAGTTGTTTTGATCATAAAATAAAATACTAGATTGTTCATGGTTCTTTTGTCATTTTGTGTCTCATTTTTGTAACATTTTGTCTTGTTTTTGTTGGGTTTTTTTGTCTTTTTTTGTCCGACTTTTGTTGCTTGTCTCATGTTTTTGTTGTTTTGTTTATCATTTTTGTCATTTTGTGTATCATTTTAGTCTCTCGTGTTTTTTGTCTTATTTTTCCCAGTTTGTGTTTCGCTTTATTTGTTGTTTTGTGTCGTTTTTGTCATTTTGTGTGTTTTTTGTCTCGCTTGTGTTGTCCATTTTTTGTTGTTTTGTTTCTTTTTTGTCATTTTTTTTGTCTTATTTGTGCCATTTGTGTAATTTTGGTCTTGTTTTTGTCCATTTTTTGTCACTTTTTTTATCAAGTTTTTTGTCTCTTGTTTCATGTCATTTGTTTCATTTTTTGTCATTTTGTTTCTCACTTTTGTCATTTTGTGTCTCATTTTTGTAACATTTTGTCTTATTTTTGTTTTTTTGTCATTTTTTGTCTGACTTTTGTTGTTTTGATCATAAAGTAAAACACTATATCAATCAGTTCCAGATACCTGTGGCTAAAAGTTTTGTACCTTTTTGTAGACACTCTGTGATCTGTAGGTTGTAATGTGTAAATGATAAACTGAGGCTTAGTATTGTTGAAATACAATTAATTTTTCTTAAGAAATTTCAGATGTTCATAATGTTTTTAAAAAGATAGTTCCTTAAATGTGAACATTTTCAGAATGTACTTTTTGGCACTAAAATAAAAGGAAAATCAGGAGTTGTGGTTATTTATAGATTATTATGCTGTGATTTTACTGGTCTGGCCCACTTGAGATCAAATTGGGCTGAATGTGGAACCTGAACTAGAATGAGTTTGACACCCCTGCATTAGAGTTTCTTCAGTTCTGCCATTAATTAATAAATTAATTATTTAAAAAATATATTATTGTATATATTTATATGTTTTTTTTGTTAGATTTTTTTGTCTTTTTTCTTTTCTTTTTCATCTTTCTTTTTTGTGAGAGGAGGATGGAGGGAGGGGAGGGAGAAGAGGGGAGGAGGAAGGGAAGAAGGGAAAGAAAAAAAACCTTCCTGCAAGAATGTATAATATATTTTTTGAACGCACAAAATGAAATTATTGTACTGTATTCTTGTAACCGATATAAAACCATTCATTCATTCATTCATTCATTCATTCGTTCATTCATTCATTATGGACACACACTGCACCATGCAGAGGTCCTAATCAAACTCTTACACATCCTTTATTTGTGAGACATGCTGGTGTCTTCAGTCATACGGGACAAAATCAGGAGTGACCCTTTGATGTAGCCCATAAAACTTGTTAATATGGGTTTAACATTTCAGGGGACTCCCAAACCCTCGGCCACGAGCATTTTACACAGCTGCAATATATTGTCTCAAAAGGCTCCTTCGTCCGTTCCCTCCATGGTGACCCTCAGCCACACGTGAGGATCTCTTTACAGCTCACTTCACATTTCATCTGAGAGCCGGGAACATAAACCAGACCGCTACACTTGCTCTGTTTGCTGCAGCAAGTGAAGCAAAGGGACAGGAAATCATTGGCATCAAAACAACTCTGGCAAAGGTCAGTCAAATCAGGCAAATTAAATTAGTCACCTTGAAGAAAAGCAGAGACCCTGTAACAGATGTGGTGTATAAGAGAGGAGGAGGAGTCACTTGGTAAACGCCGCATAGAGGAATGGATTTGTTCGTGGTTGACTGTGTGTGTGTGTTGTGTGTGTGTTTACTTGTTAATTAAGGCGTGTAATTGGGCCATTCCCATTTCTTAATTAACATGACAGTAAAAAAGGATTAAAATGATTAATACAACTGATCGCTTACATTTGGAAGTAGATGACACAACAGCGGGGAACTTCTAAAAAAAAATCAACCCATCTACTCTTTTGTTGCATTACACAAATCACTACCGAGCACTGTAGGGAATACTGTAGAGCCTGTTTATTGTCGTTTAATGCTCTGATCCAGCCTTTCCTGGCAAAGCTTCATACTTTTCTGCACCAGTTCCAAAGAGACGAGAATGTAAAAGGAGAGTTTGCAGCTTGAAGCGGAGTTATTTTGTGCATAGGGACATCTTTTAATAGCAGATGCATTTAATTTACAGTCAAGGCAGCGCAATCTCATCTACCAGAAAGGTCTCATCCGTGCTATCACAGGGAAATATAAGGAAAGGTTGAAAAGGTCACAACTGGCAAATTTGTTCCTATTGTCGAAGACGCAGAGGAGCTGCTGGGTCTTTTCAGCGAGGGGATTCATTAGACGTGCAATTCATTTGGTTGTTAGCGAGGTCTCATTATGTCAGGTAACAAAGGCTGCAGCTGCATTCATCGAGTCATCCAGCGTGTTTGCACTTGTCACACACCCCAAGAGGTATGAAATAACACACAGCACAGTGAAGCTATAGAGAATCTGATCACGCTTAGAATAGTCATATGTTTAATTTTGCCTGAAAACTGAGCCTCTTTCATTTTTCAGTGAGTGTGAACAAAATGGAGTGATACTAAAGTGATAAAAGCAGAGTTGCCTTCAATAGTTGTGTCATGCGTCATAAAGCTCATTTAATTGTCACAGTTTTCACAAGTTATTGATGGAAGAATTATCTTAAGGTAAAATGTTTTGTAGCACCTGCGTCACAGTTATTACTTTACGTTTACTGAAGTGAGATACCTGCTCCGAGGTAAAATCCAAGCTAGAAGTTTGATGTAGATTTGGCCTTGTACATTTGATTGAGAGCCAAAAAGCAAAATCAGCAAAGAAGAGCCCAAAGTCTCACCAAAAATATTTGAAAAATGTGTTAATTCACAGCTCAAAATGCAAAACTGTCTCAAAACAGGCAGTTAAATTGTAGGACTCTTGCATTTTTTTGGACCTATTCATGTGCCGAAATTTATCACCATAGCAACGTAGTAACCACAGCATTGTTGTTAGAAAGGATGTATTTTAGCCCAAACCAGGACCTTTGCCAAGTAGCTTTGGTGGCTAAGCTTAAGCAAGTATTTCTGCTGTGTAAAGAAAAGCAGACTGTCAGTATGACAAACAACAGGGACTGAAAATGAAAGTAAACAGCGACCAAAAGCTTTGGGACAGGTGTATATTAACCCAAACCATGGTCTTTTCCTAAATCTTACCAGTGCTTTTGGTGCCTAAACGTAACCAAATATTTTTATTCATGTGCTAACATAATTACACAATTAGCCTTTCAACACCATTAGCTAACACAATTAGAACACAGGAGTGATGGTTGCTGGAAATGTTCCTCTGTACCCCTATGGAGATATTCCATTAAAGATCAGCCGTTTCCAGCTACAATAGTCATTTACCACATTAACAATTCATTTAATGTTATCTTCATTGAAAAAACTGCTTTTCTTTCAAAAGTAAAGACATTTCTAAGTGACCCCAAACTTTTGAATGGTGGTGTATAACTGTGAAATTCATTTTTTAACTTTTTAAATTGTATTTTGTTTCTTTTCTTGCTCAAAATATGAATGTAGGGAGGTGGAGAGAGTCTGTGAGAGTGTTCATATAAGAGTTTAATATTTTACATATTGTGGTTATGTCCAACACCAGTAGTTTGCGACACACTTTAATCAAGTGTAGCTAAATCATGATGTGCATGATGAACATTTCACACAAAAAAGTCTCACAAAAACATCATCACCAGTGTTAGGTAATTAAAATGTCAACACTTACTTAGTACTACCATTACTAACTATACTGGCTTACGTCAGCTTTACAGTTACAGTAATTTCAACAGGACTAAATGCTTTTCAAAATAAAATATTATAAAGCAACGGATTTCTTACCTGTCTAACAGCTGTGGACATGAGTGAATAATGAACGAGTACCTCTGTTTCTAAAAGCACCAATGTTGTTGTGAACATTATTTTTCTACTTTTTGAACATAGTTTTTGTCTAAATAGGCCATTGATTAAAGGCATGTGTTAGTTTAAAAATAAAAAACAAAATGTAATGATTTCACACCTAAACTTGTGCATCTAATTTATGTAATCGAATCCAATATAAAAGCAAGATATTCTCAACCAACACAAGAAGCAGAACAATATTTTCACGAGGTTATTATTAATGTAAGCATTTTTAAGTGTTTCAGCCTGAGCTGTAGACAAACCCAGTAGAACAGCTTACGGTCACAATTAATGAAGCTGTACTGAGTTCTTGTAGAAATGTAATGGGTTTTTAAAAATACAATTTACAAATATGACATTTATGGTGTGTGTGCAGGTCAAACAATTTATCAAAAGAATATGATTTTTAAAAAATTTCTCACTTCAGTGTTTAAAAGAGATTGAATGATTTCACATGAGAGAGTGCATTTGCATTTGGGTTTTAGTAAGTCTGGTGTATTGAAAAAGAAAACTTGAGCTTTTCTCATTAAAAAATAAATGATTCACAGGCCAAACCTTCAAGTGCTTAATCATCAGTATGTACTCAGACAGTTCTGTGCTGGATACAATGACGTTTTCATTAATGCAGGTGCTGAAAGCTGCGTATGACCCAGAGTGTGAAATTAAACTCTACTGGTCTGATCCAAGTTTACATAACATAAACAGGATGCTAAGTGCAGCATTTTGTGTTTCTTAAAAATTAAAAGCCTCCTCCTCCTACTCCCCTGCCGGACCATCAAGAGCCATTAACAGCATTTGATAAAAGCCAATATGCGTTCGACAAGATAAGCTGATGTCAAGTGGAAACCGTGCAGCTAAATTAGTGAAACTGCAAGAAAGTCCCACATTATCTAAAGCAAAGACGTTTAGTTTCCCTTATATGTGATGTATGCCTGAACAAACACATTGATCTGTGGTGTGTTGCTCCAGTTGGAGTCCCTCCCTCCTTCTCTGTGCTGGATCGGAGAACCTACAGATCTAAAAAGCTGTTGCCCTCCTGAGAAACCCTCTCAGCACCATCTTCTGGGAATAGTGATGCTATTTTTAAGAGAATTGATTGGTAAGAAGGCAATGTTTTAATTAATTAAGAAGTGTTCGTCTGTCATCTCAAATATTGCCTGCTATATTTGAGATGACTCTATATATGACTCCCTTGTAAGAATTGAATCACCAACGTTGTCCTGAAACCCCAGAGTTAAACTTGAAGTTTCATCGCCAACCCCAAATCCTATTTCATAGTTCAGGCCTCTGGAGAGACTCACTTCCTGCACTGAGCTGAGTCGACATCAGCACCTTCTTTAAAGGAGATACAGTCAGGTTGCAGCTGTCCTGACCTCACTAGTTAAAAAATCTAGATACTACATTAATTCATATAATTATCAGTTAACTGTTTGTTTGCCTTGGTGGACAGAGATGGGTAATGATGGAGGAAATACTCAGATCCTTTGTTTAGGTGTGTAGTGTTTTGTGACCGTTTTTTGTTGTACATAACTCTTGTGTTTTTGCTCGTGTAACCAGTAGCTTCTCTTCTCTGCATTGTGTTAATTCAGCCGACACATAGATCTTTTTTGGAGGCGATCTCCGTTTATTACAGCCCTTTACAATCGATAAAAAAGACACACAAAATATTCCGTCACACTGACTAGTACTCCTACAGAAATTAAATAATGCATAACCATTAGAATGGGAAAGTGAACTTATAAGTACAATTATATTACATTAAAACACACATTACGACTGCACAATATCGCTTACCTCTCAAAACACATAAACAAAATGGTGGCTGCATAAGGCGGGAAACAGTACAGTACAAGACGGAACACATACCTTTACAGTCGATAAAAAAGATACACAAAATCATCCGTCACATAGACTTGTACTCCTACAGAAATGTAATAATGCATAAGCATTAGAATGGGAAAGTAAACTTAGAAGTAGAATTATATTACATTAAAACACACACATTACAATAGCACAATCTTGCTTACCTCTCTTCAGAGCATATATACAAAAGGGGAGAGGTAAAGGTGGAAACAACTCATTTATAGGACAGTGTGGGGCAGCTAAAAGTGTACGTAGGACTACAGGGACCCCCCCAGCGAAGGTTCCACACAACAACCGAGAAACAGACCAAGCTTTGTGTAATTATAGCAGTAAAAGAACAACAAAATAAAACATATATGGTATATTATATAATACTAATACAATGTTACGTATATATTTAACCCACAACCACTGCTGCTCAACTGATCCCGTTACACTGGGATAACGTGAAAGATAATGAAAGAAATGATAGGTACCCACTGCTTTGTGTTGCTGTTTCCCCTTTTGTCATTGTTCTGATTGTAAGTCCTGACCCCCTGCTTCTTCTTAGCTCTGTTTTGGTATTGGCCAACTCCTGAGGGAAATATCTGGAGTTTGTAGCATTAAAATACTGCCCTGTGTTTTGCATTTGATGCTGGGAAGATAAGGCTAGTGTTTTTGAGAATAGCTGAAGCTAAACCAAAATGTAATGCTTCCACCTGTGAAACCAACACTGAGAAATAGAGTTACGTTGAGCTGCAGATTAGGGGGAATATTTTCTGAGGCTTTGCCACCAACATTGCAGTGTTGGTTGATCAGAAATGCCACCCTCTGCTTCACCTCTCTTCACAGCGATGCACTGAGAACCATATAGCAGCCTGTCCAAACACTAAATAACTTCACTCTGCCCCTCTAAATTGCCAGATCATTGGTGCAGAGATGCACTTCTTGCTGTGCGCCTACACCACAGAGCATCCAGTCTTTAGTCTCTAATGGAGCCCGTTTCCCTTAATGGTCTAGTTGGCATTGATCTAGGCTATATAAAGTGAAGAACACTGAAGCTAGTAGCCTAGTGTTTATCTGACCACTTTAACGTTTATGTGTCACACAAACCCTGTTGGTTGTTGTATTTACAGCGTGCAGCTCAAAAGAGCCGACGTGTTGGAGTCTTGTTTGCAATGAAAAACCATAAATTGGCTAAACAGCTGTTATTTCCCTCTATTTCTGATTTAAGTTTATCAGTGTTAAGCTTCATCTGCTGAAGATGTTGGCTTCAAACAGTGGAGTATTACAAACTGTTAAAGCACAGCCATCAGGAACAAGACCTTTTAAATCACAATATTCAACTTTTGTCTTTTATTAATCCATGTGACAAAAAAGATGCTCATTTTCCTTTTTTTTATTTTTTTGGTATTTAATGTGAAAATTAAAACATGGAGGTATGCTAAATCTAATAAGAGTAAGAATAAAACAACAAACGCTTTATTTCTGTTTCTCTGTTCAGCTGATATCTGACTTTTCCCTCCCATGCACATGCATAGAAAGTGACTCCTGTACACAGCTTTTAAGAGCAAACTACCCAGCAGTTTAATGATTTCAGAGGAGAATTTGTGTTTATGACAAATAGCTACCTTTACTATGCAGTCATTAGTGCTGACAGATGACCTGTAGCCTGTCATAATACTAATAATCGAGGTATTATTAGACCACAAAAGTCCCAAGTTGTAGGTTACAGTAGGCTAATGATAATGAATTAACAGCAGAGACAACCCGAGGCAACATCAGCTTCACAGTAAAAGCGTTATTTAAGGGGAATGAGTTTTTCTTTGTGTATAGCCTCTGTGTGAAGTCTATAAAGGTAGTCATGGCATTTATTTACTAACTCATAATATGTAGCTATTCCTATAAGACTTCTTTCAAAAATAATTCCCATACAAACCACTACCTTATTTAACTCACATAATCTCTATATGTGGTCATGATGCTGCCTGTTTGTTCAAGTCTACTGATGAAAGTGAAAATAGCCAGTGCAAAGGTTTAAGTTGTGAGATCAGGAACTCTTTGTGTCACAAATAGAGAGCCCAAAAAGTTAATCGGCTTGGAAAGACTCTCACCTCAAATCATCCAATCCTAGCCTAAATTCTACAGGTATTAACTCCTTAAATGACATAGGCCACTAGATGATGCTTAATGGCACGAGCACATCAAATCACAGAGTTTGTTTCCAAGAGTCATTGTCTCTTCTCAAAGTGGTTTTAGTACAAATTGGACAAATCCTCACTGCAATGCACCGCAGGGTAATTGTCTAACCTTTAAAAAAACAGCAGAAGCTTTAACCTGAGGGCTTTAATTCAGGAAACTCAAATCTCTATGTGCAGGAAATGCTCGGTCGCATTCATAGCAGGCTGCAGTCCTCCTGTCATACTGATGAAATACTTTTTCAAGCCTACCAGAGATGAAAAACAACATTTTTTTTTTGGTCTTTGTCTTTTTAGATTCCAGATTGCATAAAACAAGTAAATGATCAGACTCGACATGGACCCACATCACAGGTATGGCAGACAATTCTGACATCCCTCATCCTGCTCAATTTGAGTTACAATATTTTTGAAAAGGAAAATGCCAGCAGGAGTTCTCATTGATTTACTGCAAAAACAAAGGTTCACTTAGAGTGTGCTGAAGTCCTGTCTGTAATTTACGTCCATGTTGTGCCAAGGTAATTCTGGAAAACAAGGGATGCACCAAGGGGGACCCATTCCCCATGCCGTTCAACAAAAAAAACTTCGATCCAAGAGAATATTTCCTTATTATGCTAGAAAGAATAAAGAGAAAAAGGGGGAAGTGGAGCTCAGATGCTTATTTACAGCTTATTAGCCAGATACAGTTGGGCATTACTTAGCTCCACGCTGTGTGGCCTGCCATCTTGACTGCATCCTGGGACCTCACAGCGGAATCCTGTCATCTACAGCACATTGTATGTCTTTGCACTTTTCTTCCAGGCAATGTGGCAAACTCTTTACTGGCTCTCCAGGGATGGAGAATGACCAACTTTAACTAAATGTCCTGTTCAGTGGCCCAGAGTAGCCATTTAGGAATGCAGTGTAATGTTCCCCCGAGCACATGCTGCCTCGCCAATTAGAGGTCAGAATGGAGGTAGTTGTGCAGCGCACCGCTGTAGATAGATGATGTCATTGTTTGGTAATGAACACAAAGCAAAATGAAGAGGCAGGGCTCACTTAAAGTGCAAAGTCAACGGCTCTAAGAATGGGTCACTTCTAGAAAGACGCAGCTAAACTACACATTTAGTCTTTGTGTTAAGGAGGTGGAACAGACAGGTAGAGGTTTGACTAAAGAAATGCAGCAACCACCCCAGTGGGACAAAGAATACTTCACGTTTACATGCTACAAAACCAAGTCACAGTATATTGCATACAGTATGTGGCTTTATGTCAGACAACTGCTGTGAAGCTTCTTTATACGTGAAAACAAATCGTTTTTTGGGGTGGACAGCAGCACTTTGTTTATTCTGCCTGAGGACACAGGCTGTATTTTGCCTGGGGCCCACATAGTTGCCATGACAGGTTTAAATAAGGACATCAAAACCACCCAAGGCGAGAGTGTACATTTTACTTTGTGTCAATTTTGTCTAACAACAAGCTCACACACTCCAATGTGACAAAATGAGAATGTTAGGTTTCACCTTCATTTGATTTGTTGATAACAGCAATTGCATTTGATGTACTCCAAACGGAATTCTTTACTTGTATGGGGTCGTATCGTTGTTTAGGATTTGGGAGTCTTTTATTATTTCACAGGAAAAAAAATCCAATTGGGTGGCTAATATTTGAAAGCATAGGTTCCTTGTTTGACTCTCACTTCATAAAAAATAATGCAGTTTACAGTAATTTTTATTCATCAAGATTTTAAGATTTTATTCATCTATTTGACATGCTAGTGCCTATAACTTTTTAAAGCCCAACCAGTGACCACTTGCCTATCCCAACTCATGTAAACCTGATTCAAGTTTGAACCTTTGTGGCCCTTTGTGGAAACATGGCCAATTTTACAGATAGAGTTTAAAGTGAAACTTCATCAAAAAAAAAAAAGACAGAATAGAACTGAACTCACTGATTGAGATTTCTCTTAACACCAGATATTTTTATTGGCTTTAACCTGAAAAAAGGTCTGTATCTATGCTTCCTTTTATCCAACTGTTACTGACAGAGCTCTTTTTATAGTGACTCTCTCACATTATGCCATTACCACCCTCATATGTACCTGTCAGATGTGTCTGCCAATGCTCAGCATGATCTCGCTCACTGTCTGGTTTGGAGTGTTGTAGCGCTTTACCTGAATTATTAAAATTAAATATAAAAATGCCATTGTAAATAGCATTTTCTGATCAAAGGTAAAACTACTATTTACAATAGCATGGACCTTATAGTGTATACTTTGTCGATTTAACAGTTGTAATCACTGCAATTCTAGATGTCTGACTGAATCATCAGCTTCCATATTTTAGAAACACAGCTGAAGACTTTAGTGTAGTCTGCTGATTTCTCATGGATGTGATGCTAACAGTGAATTGGCTCTTGGTGAAGCCCAGTTTTCTATGTAAAACATGTACAAATTGGATACAGAACAATTACCAAGTATAATGGATACATAATCATTTTTTTCTAGCCTTACCATCCCATATCTCATAACAGCTATTAGAAGTCTTTAACTTGATAGCGTGGCTCTCCAACACACTCCTCAGAAAGGCATTCTCTTTCACATTACATGATAAATGGGACTAAATTACAGTACTATGCACAGATACAACATATTGTGTATTAATCGCTGATCAAAATATTAGTTTGTAGTTAATTATTAGCTTACTTCCAAAAAATGCTTCTGAAAAAGAAAGGCCTTGAGTTGAGCACAGGTGTGTGTTATGTACGGATACCAAATCGTGCGGCCTTAAATATGCAGTGGAATTGATGGGGCTCGGAAACACCCCCACAGTTTAATCAATTGTTCTTGTATAATTTCCGACAGATAAGTCCTGATAAGTCCGCAATGGTCGATTTGTAGTAGGATCGCAATAATGTGATTGTCAGCAGGCAGCTGATGTAGTCTTCACTTGTTGTCATAGTTACAGTGATGCCGTGCCACTGTCCCGCAATGATACAGAAATCCTTAACTAATCCATGGATCCAGACTATAAGCCCCATCACTGCCAAAATCTTATCAGGTGGTCCTTGTGTCATTTCTGACCTTCCCTGAAAATTTCATCCAAATCCGTTATTCCATTTTTGAGTAATGTTGCGCACAGACAGTAAGACAGATAAACAAATGCACACCGATTGTCACATTACCCCACCACGTTCTTTGGCAGAGTAATTATGCAGGTTGTGATGCAGTTGTTTGACATCTCTGTCATAGCGCTTCAGGATGCTGGCAGCTGGTTGTCTGATGCAGCTTAGTTGCCTCCCTCAGCTCTTCCTCTCTTTATGAAAGGCATCTTCTTTCATCACAGCCTATATGTTGGCCAGTGAGCTAGACAAGTTTGGCTCAGATAATAGCATACAATCAGGCAGTACTGCACAATGTGATGCAAACGAGTTTTGTATTTTTTAAAAACATGTGGCGATTTTTATTCACAGAAAATCCCATTGGTGAATATGTTATCATTTCCACAGCTTTAAAAGAGACACCAGGAGTGCTCATACAACATCAACAATACCAAGGTTGGATGTTACAGGGTCACATGAAAGGGGGCATTTTATCTTTTTACATTGCGAGGCCACCTTATCAAAGCATACTTATTAAAAAGTAATGAAAATTTGGATGATCTGGTGATTAAAGTCTAACTTTAGCAGTTATGGGCTGTTTGTATTGAAAACGAGCTGTTTCTTGGGCATCTTTAGCTGGGCCTTGTGCATGTCCTTGATCACAGTACTATAAACAGTATAGCAACATTGCATCATGTTGTTCCAAGCACTTTATGCTGAATCTGTCATGCTAATGAAAAATGAGATCATTGAGGCTGGATTAACAAATTCGTTCCAAGCTATTTTTGGCTTGTGGACAGCGGCTTCCACTTTTTTGTTGAAGGTTAGAGAACAGGATGTTTAAATGAACACATGCATACTATAGTACTGATAAGATTATGCTGACTTTAGCACAAAGGGCATATTCATGTTCCTGGACTTGAATTATTCATGCAGAATTTAAATAACATGTGTCATTCTAAGCTAAAGAGACCTAACAGAGGATGTAGCTGATCAAACCCACCACTGCGCAACACTTTCAGGTTCTATAGCAAATGCTTTTATTCATTATTTCCAAATCATGTGGCTGAATGTGGCACAAAATCCTTTATCTGTCCACTTAAGGTCTTTCATTTCACAATTCTATTTCAACTCGGGGAGGTTGTGGACAGATCAATGTGTGCAATTAGACACACAGACCCTAGCAATTAGCAGTTGTGCTAATGTGCTTGAATGGATTTTCTGATTTGGTTGGAGGAAAGCAATACTGTACAGCTAAATCTCTCCCCATCTGTCCTCAGTCAGCGTCTCTCTGACAGTACAGTCAGAGAAGAGTAAAGCACCTCTGCATCACCCACACACTACATCAGTATACCTCCATCCAAAAATGATTATTCCGAGGCAGAGCATTTAAACTGTCATGTATTGCAGTTTCACAGCTTTTTAATGGAGAAACTATTTTGCCAATGAAGGCTTGGAAAATGCTGAATTCTTCAAAGAGTCACAGTTTCAGAGGTTCTTATATTGTTCATCTGTCTGTCATTAAGGTGCATATAGCACACTTGTGTCTACTAACCCTGACAGTCTGTGATTTGCACAGAATACAGAAGGCACAATGGAGACAAATACATTCCTGGGTTGGGAATATTGTTTAACTTGTCACTTTCTGCAGGTGGAGATGTGGCGATACTAGTCAATAGAATTTCATTTGAGCTAACAAATTCAATCAGGCAGATCTCCCAGAGGCACACCGGATGCACCGTATTATGACTTCGGACTGATATAATAGGGCAAGTGAATTCTGTGCAGAACACCTGTTCAGATTTTGAGGGTAGACTTTGAAAAAAAAGGCAAACATATATGCAGCATTTCTTATTTATTAGATGGTGGTGCATTTCAGGAGAGCGTCCATGTCTTCATAGTAAAACTAGTAAAACTCTTTTTAAATATTGCTAAATCCCTATGTGACTTTTTAAGGCTGATGTTTTTCAAATTTAGAACATTATGAGACACTTTTTAAATTTTTTTTTGCTTCAGGGCAGCAAACATGAGCTGCAAACATATTATCTTCTGAACTATGCTTCTTAGCAAACAGTGGCTTATTTAATCATTCAGTAGATGCAGAGCAATATTGTCACTCATTTTGACTTAGCCACCTGATGGTGAAGTTAATACAAAATACACTTTCATTTGGGCTTAGAAATGTGTGGCTCTTCAGTGCTACATGCTAAACAAGCCATGTTTTATTGCAGCTTCGTTTCGTCAGGTCAGATTTGAACACACCGGTACACTTTAGCGTCATTTTTTAATGTGGAGGATAGTTCGATATAAAATTACAAAATTTATGTCAAAAATGGACGCCATGAGTCGGTCGTGAAATGTTCTGCTGGTGTCGTCACTTTCTGTCCTTCAGGTGGTTAGATGTTTGACTTGTAAATGAAGTTAATGTGAACCGTCTCTGAATAATCATTTTCCTATAAATGTAAACTGCATTGTCATTTTTTTTTTTTGAATGAATGTTATTTCATTTAGAAACACTTGGTTCAGTGTAAAACCTGAGCAAAACAGCAGTATAATGACGGTTAGATTTAAGAAAATAGTCTGATTTGCATTCAAATACAACATACATGCAATGAAATAAATAGAAAAGATACACTACCAGTCAAATGTTTGGACACACCTTCTCATTCAATGGCTTTTATTTAATTATTTTCTACATTGTAGATCAATACTAAAGACATCAAAACTATGAAAGAATACATATGGAATTATGTTGTAAACAAAAAAGTGTGAATCTTCAGTATTAATCTACAATGTAGAAAATAATACAAATAAATAGAAAGCATTAAATGAGAAGGTGTGTCCAAACTTTTGACTGGTAGTGTATGTTAATTTGATTTATTGGAGACACATCACAGCATTTCACTCAAAATGTCGCTGAGATTGGAGTGTAGTTTTAAAGAGACATAATTTTGGGAGACGTGGCTGGTATCACATGTACTTTAACCCAAACCTTGGTGTCTTCCTAACCTTTAAGGAGGGATTTTGGTGCTTAAACCTGACCACACAGTGAGTGAAAACAACGATTCAAGTGACAAATTGCAATAAAAATGGACAGAAAAGGACACAAACCTCAGTGTCCTGAAAGAAAGTCTTGTGACTTCTTGAAAGTGGTAGAACTCCTATATATCTACTGACATTGAATATTGACAGTGAGGCCAAAGCTCCATGCTGTCTTGCTGCTGTCTGGTGCTGGGTCGGTAACGTACAGTGGTTTGTTAGAGCTCCTTCGAAGACAGTCAACCAAATTCCAAAAATTTAAAAGGCTAAAAGAAGTTCTTTGGTTTAGAGAAACTTAAAAACTGATTGTAAATTGTTGCTAGTGTCATCAGTGTCAGTGACCACTTTCACATTATGCATTTGATCTATTACAATTATAAAAATATAGATTCTAGCAGCTTTAAAAATATACTTTTGTATGTGAGACAGAGGGGGCTATAAATGAAGCCTATTATGCCACTCACACATGCCACTAGCTGTATAATATCCTTACATCTTGAATATATCTGTTTGGTCTGTGTTTCTCTGTTGAGATAGACCCCCCATTGTCATGCACTGACTAACAGGTCTTGTCTTTCTCTGTCTTGCCTTGTGTGGAAGATGCACAGTACCTTAACAGAAAGTGAATACTGTCTTCTGTCCTTCTGAAAAAGCATCGATTTTTACTTTGCAGCACCCAAGGTCAGCGTGAAGAACAAGCCGGGAGGATCTTATCACCTTAGAAGTACAGGCCTTTCTCTCAGTCTATTTATTGAAGGGAAAATAAACACAAATGAAGTTGAGAACACAGCTGTCTGACTTACCGCGACCTTGCATACAGCACGGCAACAAATCACTAAATGTTTAAACGCCGAGGCATTTCAAATTAAATTGAACAAAGTGTTATGATGTTACATATCTTTTCTTTTTATGGTTCCCGCTGTAAGCAATGCATATTAGCGCTTTCAAATTGCTCCGTGCCTGTTTACCGTCTCTTTTCTCAGGCTGAATTTACCTCATAACCCCAGACTTAGCTTTTCCTTGACTGGTTGCGATATCATACTTAGGCTGTAAAAGACAACACAAACGCAGCCTCGGAGGCAGAAAACAAGTAATGGGCCTAATCATGGCAGGTGACAGTGATTTCAAATTAATTCTTTCCCGGTGAATGACTTCGCCTTGGCCCAAAGTACATGAGCAGAATTAGAAGTGACAGCAAAACACAGCAGCTAAGGTTGCATTAAAGAAGAAATGAAGAAGATGCAAATTATCTGAACACAAACATTACTCATTACATGGGTGTGTTGTTGGTATGGAAATCTTTCTGACACACACAGAACTGCAGTGTAACGGTAGAAATCACATTTTGAAAACCCCCGTATTCTTTTATTTTAGTAAGTAAAATGAATAACGTGCATGGAGCATTTAAAAAAGAAGTCCTGACAATATATGTGCTCTATTTTTCACACATAATAAATACAATTTATGGTTTGTAAAATGCAGGAAAACCTGTCAACTATGCTTCTGTATTTACAGCAAGATATTTCACAGAATGTTGAACTGAGTTTACTGGTAGTCTGTGTTAATCCATCAGCAGTTTGACACTATTTGATTGTCCCCATAGAGAAAAAGGGCTCCAACAACTCAGAGTGCCTCGTCATGAGTAATAATATGAAAGCTGCTCGAAGCGTTACACGAAATGTCGTCCTCTTTGACCAAGTGGATTGATCCTGTCATAGCAAACACAGCATGCATTTGCATGTAGTTAACCGTTTTTTCCACTCTTCCTCTGCCCTTTGACTTGTGTTGCGTGCTCGCTTTGCATCGCAAGTGAATTATGTGTTTCTTGGAAAAAGAGCGGTGACAGAATAGATTTTTTAGTGGTTTGTATATTGGTGGAGATTCACAGTCCTTGTCCTTTTGTTGATGTGAATGAAAAAGAGGAGCCGGCGTCTCATGTCATCCTGTAATCCTGCCATGTACAGAACACAGCTGGTGTGCAGGAATGCCAAGACACCTAAGCTACAAACATGTATCTGCAATTCCACCAGGGTTTTACTCATCCATTATTAGGAATTTACAGTAGAAGACCGACTCGCCGGTGAAATTATGATACATCTGAAATAAATAAGTCATAAAAATATGCAACATTATTTGACATAAATGTACTGATCGAAAGCATTGAGATATGGATGTAGCAGGTTATATACACACAGTTGCAGCAGCTTTATATGTGAAGCCTTTCTTGTGCCACATCTATTCCAGCTCTGGAAAGGAACGCTTTGTGAGAAAAGAGAAAGTAGGACTTCAACGATAGCTTCAGTGCTGTTTCACTTAAGGAGCACATTCTACTTAGTTCATAGAGTTCAGTGCATTATTGTCCATAAAGAAGAACGTTAGGGCCCTTGGACTTTATTAACAATGCTGGTGGATGTCGCTTTGCCAGAAGGTGCACAACTGTGGTTCACACGACAATATAACAACAGCTATTGGACGGATAGCCATGAAATTTTATTTTGGCATTCCTTGTGCCGGGTGGTTAGCACCTCAGCCTCGCAGCTAGAAAATCCCTGGTTCACGTCCCTTCCTTCCTGGGATCTTTCTGTGTTGAGTTTGCATGTTGTCCCTGTATATGCATGGGTTTTCTCTTTGTACTCCGGCTTCCTCCCACAGCCCAAAAACATGCTGAGTTTAATTGGTGAATCTAAATTCTCCATAAGTGTGAATGTGAGTGTGATTGTTTGTCTCTATATGTAGCCCTGTGATAGACTGTTACCTGTCCAGGTGTCTCCTGCCTTCACCCTCAGTCAGCTGGGATAGACTCCAGACTCTCTCTATTATTTTTAACTTATTTATTGTGTCACATATTTTATATGTTTTTAGTAGCATGTGTTCTGTTTTATGCGTTGCAGTGCAGCTTGATTTTTCCTTTGTCTAAGACAAACTTATCCCACGGGAGACAATAAAGTGAACCTTGACCTTGATCTTGAGATAATGGATGGATGGATTCATGGTGCCCAGAAGTTGACCCATACTAATTTTCTGAGATTCCCAGACTTTTCATCTAGTGCTACCACCAGGCCAGAATTTAAAGTTTCAGTCACTATAACACTGCTGTAGAATGTGAAGAAAACTGAGAAACTCAAAAAACCTAAAAGGGAGCACCCATCAAGAAGATATTCCCTGATAGTCTCTTATTTTATTTATGCTCTTTAAAGGAATATTTCCGGATGTTTGGAGATTCACTAATTGTTTTCCATGCCAATAATAACATGAGAAGATTGATTGAAATATAAATCAGGGGAACTGGGTGATTCGCTTTCTCTGCAAACAGGGAGAAATAGTTAACCAGCACCTCCACATACAGCAGATGTGTATAGACTGACAGAAGGGTAACTTTCTGCACACGTTATTCTAATGAGGCCTCTTAGCCATATCAGTCCAATCTTCTCATCTAAGTCTTGGCTAGAAAGAAACTATGTGTTCCTAAACTATTCCACTGAAGACTGATCAATCAGCTGATCAGTATAGATAGTGAGTCTTGTCTTGAAACCTTATTTCAAGTTGAACAGCTACGTCAAACACTTTTATTTTCAGAGTCGAAACAGAACTAATAGAGTACTTCCTCACTCACTTATCAGATAGCCTCCATTAACAAACAGACAATATTTCCATTTTGAAAACTGCGCAGCGGGTTTGTCATGGAGTCAGCATAATACCCCCTCGATGCTGCCATAACGGCTGTCATAGGCAGGTTGTACTTAGTAATTTAATCTAATTGCAGTGTAATGCAACTGATACTGGGGTGGCATAAGGGAAGTGAGTCTACAGGGAAAGGGGCCTAATTAATAAGCTTATTACCGGCGCTCTGGACTGACGGGAGAAGATCCTGCGACGCGATTGGCTGGAGCAATTGAAAGGAGGCCGGCTTGAGAATGCTGTGTGTATGTGTGATGATTTGTGGACTGTACAAACAAGGAGAATGAAAACGCCTGGGGCTCGAAATTTTTTGCTCCACCCGTTGTTATAAGTTTTCCACTGATAAGTACTGGCACACAGTGTGTCCATATAGGGAGATGTCAAAGCATGAAACTAGATAACACACACTTGGAAAAGGCACCCAGATGGATCCATGCGTGAAACAGTCTTTTGGGTTGAGATGAATTATGTTTGCTGTAAGAAATGGGTGAATAAGGAGTCGAAAAAGAGATGGAAAGCATGTTATGACACACCAGCATTTACAGATGCGAGCTCTTTCTCTAGGAGTGAGATATCAAAGTAGCCTGGTATTGATCCCAGGGAACAATCAATATGAAGCCATTGCACCTCAGTATTTGTTGCTCAGCGGTGTGCCTTCCTCTGAAAGGGGGGATCATGACACCAAAACTAATGGCTGTGCCTCTGCATGTATACCTTCTGTAGAGCGTGTGCATGTGTGTTTCAGGAATGCTTGACGTGCCGTCTACATGCTGTTTCTGCAAGTTTTCTATACATGCATGCGTGTCTACATATCTGAGTATGCGAGTTTGTGTCATTGTGTGTGTTTGTTGCTGCAGCTGACAGGTCCTGTAATAGTGACAGGATGCAGGCAACTCCCATGAGGCCGTGCATGCTGACAGCAGCTGGCCAAGAAAACGCACAGCTGCTGATGGGCTTCCAGTACAAAGAGCCCACACAGCGCTTCCCCTTTATCTCTCCATCCCTCTTTAGATATACGTCCACTTTATCCCCCAGTCTTTCACTAATTGCTTATTTCAATTTTATTTGTTGCTGATATGGCCTCCTGCTTTGTCTTTTGCTCTCTTTGCAAGCATTCCTCCCATAACATTGAAGATACACATGCACGCCTGCCATGAATTCTATGATTCAGTCTCCACACAGTTTTTTTTTAGTGTGAGGGAGGAGAGGAGGGGGAAAATAAAAAAAAAAGAAGCTGGTTATCGATTTTTC
This sequence comes from Amphiprion ocellaris, assembly GCF_022539595.1. Classification (NCBI taxonomy): domain Eukaryota; kingdom Metazoa; phylum Chordata; class Actinopteri; family Pomacentridae; genus Amphiprion; species Amphiprion ocellaris. The sequence goes on along the minus strand of NC_072787.1, from coordinate 5,046,644 downwards.
CACGACACCCCTCATTGTCCAAAGTGATTGTGCTGCCATCAGTCCCACCATGCTTGACCAGCTCAGGCTTCCGCTGCTTTTCCCACCATCTTTCCTGCCCTCAGTATTATCTCTGGATTTACTCGAAATGTTTCAGGCTCAAATGGGGCACCGGCACACATGCAGCACGAAGACACACATACGAACTCATGCACTGCTCTGCACTCCCTTACACCTGATCTCCACTCAGTTCTATGTGGGACTATGGCTTAGATATGCAAACAGGAACTGGCCAAGTTTAATTAAAGAGGATGAGTTGTGCATATCTGTGCAAATATGTGGCTTTTTTTTTTTTTTTTAAAGATCCTGCACTCATTTGAGAGTGGGGAAGCATGCTAAAAGGAGTAGTTTAATGGGTAGTGTTTAAGACTGAATGGTAGAATAACATTCTGTTCATGTACATAAAAGACATACTGTACAGCAGCAGTGTACAACAATACCAAAACAGAGACCAGTTTTCCAACGATATGCAGTATATTTCTACACAGTTTACACCTAATGCAAATGGTCAGTACGAATGCAGGTAGTGGTACCTACAGGTAGCTAGGCAAAAAGTGAAGGTGTGGAGGTCTCACAGGTAGATGTGCATGTTACAAGCTTGAGTTTCATGCAGGAGCATAGATTGTACATAACAGATGGCTGACACTTCCATGTCTGAAAAGTAAAGCCAATGCAAAAGTGTCTTAAACCTGTGTTCTTTCTAACTGCCAGCAGGGAAGACTACAAAGACTAATTGTAGAGAACCATTTGAGAGAATGACTCTAATTCTCGCTTGATCTGTCACTTCAGTAAACATTTTTCTAAAGAGTTTATGGTCTCAAATACTAGTTCCAAGTCTCCTTTAATACAGCAGGATGATTGTTTTGTAAATTATGATCCCATTGGACTTCCAATGGACAATTAAGCAGGATGTGTTTTAGGGCGGGGCTACTTTGTGACTGACAGGTCAGTACCGAATTAGCATGCACAGTGTCCGAGAGCCACCCTTTGTTCGTTATGGTGATGATCAAATCAAACCATTGGGTTGTTATGTTCAGCTTTTACATAAAGTCTGTCTACAAAGTAAAGACTTTTTATCCAGTCACAGAGCTGCAATTAACGTTTGCCTTTTTACAAACTCTTTCCATAATCTTTACCTAACCATACTGTCTTAGTTGCTTTACCATCTTCACTGCTGTTTATTATTTTGTATTATTATTTACCATAACCACAATCTTTTTATAACATTAAACATATCTGATTTAACGTGCAATAAGTGTAGAACGTATGATCCAGCATTCCAGCAGCAATCCAACATTCACCCCTCCCTAATGCTGTCCTTAGTCAGTTGTGCAGGTGTGAGAAAGCAAAGTGGATTTGAACTCTTTCATTTGAATGTTACACAACTATTTGTGGCACTTTTCATATGTGCTGCCTGGGAGTGTCATGTGCACCCTTATCCCCGTGTTTAAACATTATCATGCCCACTTTCCTCACTATGCTTTTCACTTCACCTTCAATTCAAATCAGGTATAAACACTTCAGCCTTCTGAAGTTGTACAAATTTCTTCTTCTTGAGCATAAAAATTTGATCATGAGTCTCCCTGCTGACATGAATAAACCAACTGATGGAATATTTTTCTTGCTTCTTAAAATGTGCATAAAGTGGTGTGTTTGATATAGAAGAAAAAGGTAATAATTCTGTTAACCTGTGAAGAGTACTGAACGTGTTGGTCTCAGCTGCTGACTCCTAACTGAGGGTATTTGTACTTGTAATTAAAAATAAATAAGTGAATAATAATGTAAATATTCAGCTAAATGCTGCTAGATGCATGAAAACTTGCAAGCAAAGAAAATAAATGGTTTTTATCTTAAAGTAATGTAAATACTTAGTTGCCTAAAAGTATGATAGTTGAATAACCAACTATATTGGATAAACCAGACAGCTCAAAGTAGTGAAAAAATATTTGGAACAGACAGCTATTCATTTATTCATAAGGTGTAGCACCACTGGTCTAAATCATCCACATGTACCCATAATGCTTTCTGATTACAATGTTAAGCAGAGGGTGGAAACTGTCCAATTTTTTAAATATGAGAAAGACATTTTAATCTCATTGCATCATATGATACCAGCGGTGTGACCTTAGCATGTTACCATCCGAAGCGTTGTCATTTTGATTCTTTGAGCATGAATGCACACACGTATGGATTGTCTTACTTTGCAGATAAAGGTAAAGGGTGGCAGCCATCTCCTCTGTAGCTGGGGTTGGCTGTTGGCTTCTCCCTGAAGCTTGAGAGGAGAGGAGGAGAGCACAACACGTCCAACAGCTGCCTGTCTGTCCGTTCTGTCTACCAGCTACAATGCATGCAAACCCCCTTTGCCAAGCGCACAGAATCACAATCTGAATTCCTCAGTCTGTATTTCACACTCCAGCAATCTATCCTATTGTATATTTCCATTCCTCTTTTGCTCTTCGTCCAATTTTGAATTTGACCAGTTGGATGTGGGCGGCCGGCTTTGATATTTGTTGCACTTAAGGATTACGCTGCATCTTTAGATAATGTTCGGTGTTATTGTGCTTCTAATTTAACATAAATAAAGTACATCCAAATGGGAAAAGAGGAGCTTTTTTTTGCTTTAGTCTCCACTTTTGAAGAATAATTAAATGCACAATTCCCATAAGGATCAGTGCTTGAAAGGCAGCACTAGATACAGATTTAAAAGAATTTAAATGTGCTTGCACGTTCAAACACCCACCTATCCACCCACACACACAAATTCCCGTGTAATATATTTTTTTCTTATGCTGCAATGCCATTATTTCACTTGCACAATATCGCTGCTGTCTTGAAAACAGCCAACTACAAGGCATTGTGCTGTGCTTCTTCTCCCCTCAAACCACTGCTTCCTTCTCTTGCTTCTCCTCTTTATGAAATGGGATGCAGCTCCCGCTCATTTGTCCAGCATCTTTTGCCAGAGATCTCTGAAACCGAGTGGAGAGGCTCCCACAGGACTGACTAGAAGAGAGAGGAGCTGAGCCACGAGCAGCTGTGCTCTGCCTGCCATAACTTTGGGGGAAGCTCAGAACTGGTAATGATCATGTTGTGTTGTGCAGTTACATGACGGACACTGTAGATGTGCTACAGATGATTAGGCTCTGTATTAATTATAGAGCGAGATGCTACAGACAGTTTATTGCTTTGGTTGATTTTTGATACATGTATTCTGAATTGCAAAAGCCTGCAATGGCAATATGACTAGAAGATACCAAGAATCACTGCATTTACATGGTCACTGTAACCTTAAAAATTATACTTAGTGGAAATGGGTAATACTACAACAAAGACTTTCCAGAAAGTTAAATTCTCTCTAGTCTTCATAGAAAATGCTTCAGTATTTTTGAGCAAAGCAATGAGGACTTGGGGTAATTTATGCTTAATGTCAAAATGACTTCATTCTTTTAAGACAGAGAGACACACAATGGAGCTAATGACAGCTGAGCTACAATCGACAAATTGTAGAGCAAAGCGTGAGAATTGTACACTGTTTTTAGAGAGGCAGAAATTCACAGATAAGAGTCCCATTTATTACTGCACTTTAATATCAGAGATCTTTTTTTTTTTTTAACCTTGGTGTCAGTGTCACCTAAAACACACTTCTCAGCTCCTTTTTTGTCTCCTCGCACATTCCAAACATCAGCGTGTGTGAATCCCTCATTAAAGAAAATGTGCTATTCAAAGCAGAAAACACTTGAACACGAAGGAAAATAATAGCAAAAAAATTAAATATCAAGTATTGAGGCACTTAAAGCACTTACTTAAGCAACTGTTTCACATTTTAATTAACTGATGATTACATAAATAAACTCATTATACTCTGTATGAGTTCTCATGTACGTCTGCATGGCAGTATTTGCCTGCATAAGCAAATAGGAGGAGTGAAGGACCAAAAAATTATTTGACCAACAACGATTTGCTGCAAATTGTTTTAATGTAAATAAAATGACATGATGAGGCATTGTGCCACCCAAGTGTGAGTAATGGTCTCAGCTGTAAAACTGTCTGGCTGTCCCACTGCACAAGGGGACATGAATGAAGCAATTATTAGCACACATGGTTTTAATATTGATTGAATTTACACTTCCCACAGTGGGAAATTGGTTTGCACTATTTGCATATACTTTAACATGCAGAATAAAAACACACAGCTGCAAATCAAATGCACGTCATTTCTGTTATTTATGCATTTCAAGGAAAGTCCATTTACCACCAACTAGACCTCACTGAAATGGTACGCTCCAAAATCCAGCATAACAAAGCTGCCATGTGTGTCATTATGTTGACGTCAGTATTTTAAATTGATCCACCATATTTAAAATCTTTCTTCTAAAATTCTTAAGTTCATTCTTGCAACTTTTTTCTTGCATATCACGTACAACAGCTGCACCTTGACATTTAGCATTTTTGCCATTTTTCGTCAGGTGCAGTCAACACTACGGCTTCACAAAATGACAGCAGCTGCATCTGAAAAGTTCCCAAAGACCCAAGGTCTCAAAAGTAGGGAAATACTTCAGATTACCACCGAACAAATGGTAGTTTGTACACTGTGTAAAATTTTGATGACATAACACAGCAGCACTAACGCAATGCACGAACACACAGGTGCTTCTCTGGAGGATGCCCCCCCTGAATATGCAAAACCACTGTGAACACTGTCAGTTCATCAGTAGTGCAGGTTTTATTATCTTTTGTGCTTGTAGCTGGGAAATACACTCATGCAGCCATAAGGTTGTCTGCCTACTACCTTAGAATTAGCATTAAATGAGTGTCTGAGAAAATTCCAAATTGCGTACTTTTACCTTAAGTATATACTACCGCTTTCCTCACAAAGTGCTGTTTTATGCAGTATGCACACAAGTGGGACATACCACTTTGTCATAATAATGCGCCTTAAACTTGGACTGTCACAGTTTGCAAAATACGAGTCGTGTGTCTGTGCACTCTCAGTACCTCAAGCTTATTTATACTTGAGCAATCTTCTGTGATTAACTGCACAGAGGATTGTGGGTTTGAATGGCCACAAAAACTAATATTTCTGGCATAGTACACTTGGCATAGTATATATTGTCATGACACTAGTATAGTAGTATGGAAACTGGAACACACAGCATTTAAGCTACAATCTGGGTGTATTATCTTGGATTGAAGGTGCCTATATGTGGGTTTGTGCATGTTGGGCTTTTTTGGGACATGTGCTGTTGGTCATCTAAAAATGATTTAATTCAGCTAGTAGTTTAAGCCTTTACTTATTCACATTTTGTGCTGGTTCTTGGTATACAGTGGTGGAAAAGAGTTTTCGGACACCCCATACATTTGCGTGTATGTTGCATTAAGAATCACTCTTAGGTGCACTCTTCAAGTGCAATTTCTTTTAGTACAATCACAGCCATAATACTTAACAAATCTGAAAGAAGATAATAAAAAATTAAAATTGATTGGTTTCATAAAAATAAGATTTTTGTATAATGTTTTGTTAGTTTTTCTTGTAAACAACAAACAAAAAAGATATAATTTGTATTTGTTTGTGTCTGTCTAATGCAGCCACACTTTCTGAAATACAAAAAAGATTTTTCCACAAACATTTCATGATATTTGAGATTGTGTAAAATTTTAAGGGTGTTCGCAAACTTTTAGCCACCACTGTAGTTTACAAAACATGAATGCACTTAAAATGAATAGTCAATTTGATTTATTGGAGAAAATCACTTCAGTTTATTGAAAAATTGATTAAATAGTTTATGGATTAATAATAAGAAAGTAATCGTTTGTAACAACCCTATAAAGCAGTTTAAAAAAAGAATTAGAGAAGAGTCTGTCGTTAATCGCTGTTTTACCTGGTAGAAACTCATATGTACCACTTTTCATCTGACAGTGAATGCAGCAATCCGACCTCAGCTGCAGTTTGCTTGTGGGGAATGTAGTCCGATTGGCTTTACGTCTTGCTTATCGTGTGTTGAGGAAAACTACAAGTCCCAGATGACAGAACCCGGAAGTATTACAACAAAACACTGCTCGGCTGCAGCACGCTATAGCAGGGAAAGATGTCTCATGTTGTCAAAAAGAGAAAATTGGATAAAAGCCGGCAGGACCGACTTTATTTCGACAGCTACTCCGATGTGACTATCCACGAGGAAATGATAGCGGACCACGTCCGCACCAACACGTACAGGACGGCGATACAGAGGAACAGTGAGTCAATCCGGGGGAAAGTTGTGCTGGACGTCGGGGCAGGAACCGGCGTTTTGAGCATCTTCTGTGCTCAGGCTGGAGCTAAGAAAGTGTACGCAGTGGAAGCCTGCTCCATAGCCGAGCAGGCGGTGAAAATAGTCAAACACAACAACATGGACGACAGAGTGGAGGTGATTCGAGGGACGGTGGAGACGGTGGACCTACCGGAGAAGGTGGAGGTGATAGTGAGCGAGTGGATGGGTTATGCCCTCCTCCACGAGTCCATGCTCAACTCGGTCCTCTACGCCCGAGACAGGTGGCTGAAGCCGGGCGGCGTTATTCTGCCGAGCAAAGCCGAGCTCTACATCGCTCCCATCAGCGACCCGGTGGTGGAGGACCGCTTACACTTCTGGTACACCGTCAAGGACCAGTACGGCGTCGATATGTCCTGCATGTCCGACTTCGCCCAGAGGTGCATCATGAACTCGGACATCACGGTGAACTCAGTGACCGTGGAGGACGTGCTCTCCCACCCGGCCCGCTTCGCCGAGCTCGACCTGTACTCGGTGACCGTGGAGGAGCTCCGCGCGGTGAAGGGCCACTTCAGGTGCGAGTCGTTCGGCTCGGCGGCGGTGAACGCGTTCTGTGTTTACTTCACGGTGACTTTCCCCTGCCCGGACAAACCGCTGGTGCTCTCCACGTCCCCGTTCAAACCGGAGACGCACTGGAAGCAGGCGGTGCTGTACCTCGACGCTCCGGTGGAAGTGGTGCAGGACACGCCGGTTACTGGAGAGGTCAGCATGTACCCCTCGGAGGACAGCGCCAGACATATATGTATCCATGTGGACTACAGTATAGGAGAGCAGAAAACACAGTCCAAGACTTTCTCCATCCCTGACTGGAGCTCTGAGGCTCAGTCATAGTGGGACATTAACATTAGGTCAGTTTACAAACATCACTGTCAAATGCCCAAGACCTTGTCTCATCAAATGTTATTGAAATTCACCAACCTGGTCGTGGGGATTTGGTGCAGCGATTGTATTTTTGACCCACGTGGTCACTTAGTTTTTAAAACATTACATCAGCTTCATCCACAAATAAATGGAGGATCTGCTGCTGATCCATAGATCTCCAAGCCAACTTCTGTGCATTTTCTAAACACACAAACAGTGGTTACTGCAGTCTAATGCCAACTACAGTATATTTTTGTTTTGGCCCATCTCAGAATGAGATTCTACATCTCATAGGGATATCCTTTCAATACATTCAAATTCATTTCAGTGTTTGTTATGTTAATGTTTGTTTTCACACCTATAAATAACACCTCATTTGGAAGAGGGAAAATGCAAACCCTGATCAACTGTTCATGCATTAACCTCACTTAACCAAACGCCCATTACGTATATTGTTGTGCTGTATATGCATTCTGCAGCATTTTATAACAAAGCATTGCAGTAGTACTGAGTGAGGCTGCAACTGACAGCTATTTTTATTAATCATTAAAATGCAGACAGTCTTTGAGAAATCATTGGGTATACAAAGAAAAATTCAGAAAACTGGTAAGAAAACGCACCACATCTCAAATATGTTGCTTTTCTAAAAGGAGAGGAAAATTAAAAAGAGATTCTCAGAGCTGAGAAGCTGGAGGTTGGGATGACTTGGTGTTTTTGACTGAACAAAACGCCTCAGAAATAGTTTACTATCGTGGTGGTGGGGGGGAGGGGGGAATGATAACAGTAGATTATCATTGTAGAAATGCATTTGAAACAACATTTGGCTGTCAGTGGAGATTAAAACTGTCCTGAAAATGTGACTAAAGGTATGATTTTGAAGTGGTTTTGTAGTTCATCTTTAAACAGCGTTAGACTGATTTCCAAAGTGCTGAATAAAGTCGACACCACGCCGCAGACATGTAATATTCTGATGAATTCAATCATGAATATTGGGTGGAATGGAATCCAAATGCTGCATTCAGATGAGCATGGGACCGATATATTGACTTGGACTAGCTGCAGTCAGGCAGGAGGCGGCATCATACAGGAGGTTTTTAATGAAGTTCCAAATTGGCTCATTATTTTGGCCTAAAACTAGGATGAACCGTCATCTGTTGACAGAAAACAGAAAGCTTCTGATTCTGCTTCAGCATTCTGTGAAAAACACGGACAATCTGAGTTTAAGAGTGACAGAGTTTTTCATCACTGTAACAGGCAACAGCAGATTTTATAGTTTGGGATATAACTCATCATTTATTGACTGAAAAGGATCTGGTCAGTGATCAATCACTGGTTTACCTGCTATATGTCAGAGCCATTGTCTGCTCAGTGAGTGTGGAGGGTTTGTTGACAGCTATATTGCAGGGTCTTTGATTAAAGTTAGTTTAAGTGACACCTCTGTGGGTCAAATAGAAATTGTGTACCAGTTGGGCTCTTTACTGAGCAAATGGGAACTGGACTCTAATAAATGGACTGTTTTATGTGCCACAAGTCTTAAGTTGAAAAAAAGATAGTCCTCAAGAAAAAGGATCATGCGTCGACGCTAGTGCAGTTTTTTCTGCTACATCTTCACTCATTAATCTATAATCTGCCACATGGAATCTCCAAGTTTAAGCACTCATCTTGAATTACTGCCAAGGGACAGGACTGTTCTTTAAATGTGAGTCTCGTGTCTTTTTTCAGGAGAACAGAACTGCACTTTATTTGATTCATTATTCCAGTTTTATTACAGATTTTAGTATCTATATATTTCTGAGATGGGTGGTGCTCTTTCTGTGTCAGAATACAAGCATTTTTATATTCCTGTTACAAATACTAATACTAATACATTATTAACCTCCTATGACCTCCCGCCCACATATGTAGACATCTTTTATTTTGAATTAATTACAGCGAAAATACCGCGTTAAAAATAACGCAATTGATTACACCCTCCTCGGCTCCCTCATTTCTGGCACACCGGTAACTCTGATGAACACTCCAGCCCAGTAGGTGGCGGTAATGAACCTAAAGTCTGTTTGTAGCCATGAAGAAGAAGCACAGGAAGCACTGAGTGAAGTCAGGCGCTGATGAACAGTGAAGGAAGACCAGATTGAGCTTGTTGGGCAGAAGGTTTTCTTTTAAAAATCTTCCCGATGGCAGCTTGGATAAAAGCCTGGTTGTGTGCAAATTGTACAACAAAGAGTTTTCTGATCACTGCGTCCCTTCAAGCCGACGGTATCACCTCAATGTAAAACATGTTGCTGTTAGCACCAGAGCTAACGTTAGCTACGAGTCATGCTAACGGCTAACGGTGTAGCCATCCCATAATAGACCACTTTTCTAGACGGTGCTTGAGTTTACAGAAAGTCTTAAAATGTTGAATAAAATCGCTATAATTGCACTTAGATTTGCAGTAATCTGTGAATGTAGCAGACAGATGAAAAATGCAGATAAATAGAAATGAAACATTTTTGTGGTTTAAGGTTTTACTCCATTGAGGCTCTGCCTCCTTGGAGGAGGAATAACCTAAACAACAAAAATATCTCTTTTAATAACTTAATTATAAACTTTTTGTTTATAAAAAATTACATAAAAATTGATATTCCTATAAAAAGAACCATCAAAATTCCACCATTTATCAGACCCAGAAAAGATGAAAATAGAATGAATCTCTGGATTTTCAACTTTCTGAAGCTCCTTGAACTACTTATGCTGATTTTATGTGCCATACAGTGGAAAATAAATTCAGGCTTTAAAATCACTTTTTTCTATATGTCCCATTTTCCTTTTTTAAAATAAATTTTAAATTATATACACGTATATGTCTATTCATTGATTCAACTTATTTGAATTGAAGAGCTTCACTTACTGTCAAATATTGCTATTTGACAAAACTGCAATTATTGCGATTAATTAATTACAAAGCCTGTAATTAATTAGATAAATTTTTTTTATCATGTCCAACCACTAATATATATATATATATATATATATATATATATATATATATATATATATATATATATATATATATATACACACACACACACATATAATCTGATATTAGATATTATCCGATAGGATAATATCTAATTATCCTATCGGGGATTATGTTATATCTGATTATTACAATAATCCTTATTATAATAATGTAAAAATAAATATCTTTAAAGATTAATATAAAATATATCTTATAATGATAGTTATTAAAATAATCAGATATCAAATATTATCCGATAATTATATTTCTTGGTTACTCCTTATCCCAAATAACTAGAAGAAATCTAAAATGCAAGCCCAGCCAAAGCTCGGATCTTAGGAGATTAAAGAGCCACAAAAAAATAAATGAACAAATAAATAAAAATACCAGCAGAATATTATAAAATAAAAACGATAAAAACTTCTGTAAAATATATAGGTCTAATATGTTTTTAAATTCATATTTTACTTAAATATCATAATCATAATACATCCATGATTGTGATATTAAAGTAAAATACCACGATGATGATATTGTGCTTAAATACGACTGTCTCATTCTAAACTGTTATATTGATCTGACATTATTATCCTGCCCTATGACTGTCTTCAGAACGCAAGATTTAATACCAGCAATGAATCCGTTCTTAAATTACAAATTCTGTTGAAACACATTTTTCTCCAGCAATCAATATTTCTATAGGTGCATTTTTTTCTCTTATGAAATATTATGTTACAGTCAGACCAAGGACACCATGTTGATTAAACCTGTGCTGATTGTACCGCTGACTTTAAGCCATTAGTTGTAAGTCTTCGAGAAAAAGTTCCCTTTTTCTGCATTTTAATGAAACAGTAGTTAATAAATAAACGTAGATTCTTGGAGATGTCAACTAATAATTCATCTTCCACACCCCATCATCACCCAGAATGTGGTGTTCATTTGTTTTAGTGTCAGCAGTGCAAATGTGGATCCACTCTAATGAAGACACTGGAAATTAATCACAAGCTACAATGTCTGCAAATCAACGGTACTGTCTGTCAGTTCAGGGAGAAGTGAAAAATGGTTGTGACACATTTTTAAACTGCAATTATATTTGTGGTATTTGTGGTTTCCATTTAGATTCAGAATTTCATTTTTTATAAATATTCATTTAATGCATTTGTGTTAAAATAGTAGAAGGTGTCATCTAATAATTATCAACTTAGAATCATACAAGAATTTCTCCACTTTAATTTATATAATTTAGATACATTGTGCTATAGTCATAAAAATGAAACATAATCCATTATTAACATGCAGATACAGTTACACTGTCGATCAAAAGTTTGGGGTCACTTAGAAATGTCCTTATTTTTGAAAGAAAAGCAGAATGAAGATAACATTAAATATATCAGAAATACAGTCTAGACATTGTTAATGTGGTAAATGACTATTGTAGCTGGAAACAGCTGATTTTTAATGGAATATCTCCATAGAGGTACAGAGGAACATTTCCAGCAACCATCACTCCTGTGTTCTAATGCTACATTGTGTTAGCTAATGGTGTTGAAAGGCTCATTGATGATTAGAAAATCCTTGTGTAATTATGTTAGCACATGAAATTGTCTGGGTGACCCCAAACTTTTGAACAGTAGTGTATATCAATATAATATGTAATAAAATGTAGGAACATTTTGAGCCTATGATGGGTAAAACTAATAACGTTCATGCGAAGACTGAAAGTGAACCAATAGAAGACTGATATAATACACAAATTGGTTTTTTCTCAGTGACATAAACCAAACTATTAAAGCAGGTTTTGGTCACTGACAAAAGGCAAATCCCACACCAAAGCCTCTTAGAACAATCTGAAGTGTAACTCTGACCCACAATTTTCTCTTAGTCTAGACAAAATTGTGTGATTGTGGTAGATTCCTGCTCCTTACATAACACTCATCAGTCAGCAGTCACCACCTCGGGCTTTAGAATACTTTTCATCCTAATTACTACTTAACTACTTTTGGTTGTCAACATTCCTAAAATAGAATTAGCTTTTTTAAAAATTCTACAGACAGATTTGCCTTACAAGCACATCCAGACCTGGAGATACTTTTAGGATGTCCGACATCCAACAAAAGTGTCATATTTCACGTCTTGGGTTTATATAAGATCACAACGTTTGTCTTGTACATGATGAAGAAGATACTAAATAGGAGCACAGACATTGGAACATGGGCTCAACCCACTTTGGATCATTTCTACCAGACTTTTTGATAATGTACTGTTTGGGCTCCTGGATGTACAAATGTTATTTCATGTACTTCATTGCAAAGTATGCCACTATGTTATGGAAAGCATCACGGCAGTGGTTTTGTACCAGAGATTCAAAATGGTGGATTGTGTGGACATTGTGGTGAAACCTGCACTTTTTCCTGAAAAGAGTCTTGTTTAAGCTTTACATTCCATCCAGTATGTATCGTGTTCTCTCTTTTCCTCAAAAGTCAACCTGTCAGACTGTTCTAACCCTAAGTCTAATATCATTTTAGCCTCAAGACACTTTTGGGAAACAAGGCAGTGGTTGTGACCATGTTAGACCGAGGTCTTTGTTGTCAAATGTCTAACAGGTTCTTGTTCTTTTATCACGTGTGCATGAGGCAGTTCTTTCTCTGTCGCTTTTATTGGCACAAAATTCACATTTATGCCACAAAAACTTACTTTTCCTTTAAAATTAAAGTCTCCACTTGCATCTAGGCTGATGTGCACCACAGTGACTCAGTCTGTCCTCAGCCTCCACAGGTGTCTGATAAAAAGCCCTGCAGGCAGAACAAAAGAAGGTCTCCAAAGGATAGAAATGTCAAATGCAGCACAGGCAGCCACCGTTAAGCCCAGAATCACACTCTTGCATGCACGGCCACTCTCTGCCGCTAAATGCTAAACTAATTGTGATCCATTCTATGCCTGACATGATTTGGAAACCATTAGAAACAAGTGTTGAAACTTGGAATGGGATTATTTGTATTGTATCACACAGCAATTTAGGAGCCAATCAATAGACAAAGTGCTTAATCTAACTGATTTCAGGACCCATTGTTCGCTGGAGGAGTGGTGAACGAGGTGGAGAGACAGCAGCCACCAGGACTCAGCGAACTGGGGTCACAACATCTGCAGCTGCTCTTAGAAGTCACATTTCTACTTTTTGACAGTGAAAAAAGCTGCTTATTGGATAGAAATAAAATTCTGTATTATAAAATATGTTGTGTTGATATAAAAATATTTTCAGCTCACCACCTTTAAGTCCTCTGATATGCATGAGACAGGAGGACTGAGAGTCTGGGACCAAATGTCAGATTTCTACAACTTTATATTATCTGAAGGACTAAAGCCACACTGCGTGCAGAACACATACAATGAAAGCATTAAGTTATACATTTTATGTCTTTTTATCAGTGTCGCAGGCTTAAGTTAAAAAGGATTGGAATGAGATTTGCTGCTCTGAGGAAAATACACCATTACAAATATTTCACATTCCTCACGAGGTTTAACAGATGAAATGAAATAGGAAAATATAATTGAATCACTCAGCTGCCTACATTATGACAATCTGACAAAGTTTTATTTGTATAGCTCATTTGTTACGAGTAAACTCAGTCTACTATACATTTAAGACAAAACCTAAAAATAATGGCATAAAAATGAGAAAATACTTAACATGAACAACATAAGCATTAGTTAAATGCAACATCTCAATCACTGAGTACACAGCACAATGTAAATAAAGCATACCACACATTAGAACTGACAATTTGGCAGCCAAATCAGCAATTTGGGATTTTCCCACATCCTTATTTTCAGAAGCTCAAGATCATTTGAGTTGGACAGAAAACATCTGTGATCAACTACAAATGATTACCACTAATCTCCCTGTGAGATACAAACAAGACCTCCTGCTTCTTGTGTTGTAGCTTTTCCATTGCCAGACTCTCTGCCAGAGGTCGTGTTTGAACAGCCAGTCTGAAGCTTTTGGCATTCTGCAGAGGGTCCTATCCATTCTTTCCTCTCGTGCCAAAACTCTCCCAGTTCATGCCAGGGAAGATGTCATGGTTTGACACCACCAGCACCGCAAGTTGCACGTCTACTTTTGGTTTTTGATTTCACTCATCTTGAAGTGTCTTTTAATGAACTCTGGCTGTATCAGTCAAAAGTTCTTCACTCAGTAGTCCAGGATTGTGACCTTGTCCATCTCTTATCTAACCAGAGTCCTTGCCGATGTCCTCAGTTTGGGGAGAGACCCCCAGTGAATCAATTATAAAGCCAAGTCAACTCCTCCTAAGGGCTGGAGTGTGTAAGTAATGATCAGATACTCCTCCTGAGATCTGTGCCTCCTCACTGCTCTGCCTTTTTACATCGCCTTACTATTTGTTTTTTGTTCGTCTGGCTGTTTGTCAGCAGGAATATGGAGAAAATACCAGGCCGATTTTTGTTAAACATAGTGGAGAGTTGGAGCTTGGGCAAAGGAAGAACCCATAACATTTCGGTTTGGGTTGTAAAATCGGATTGGCGTACTGGCCTTGGCAGAGGTCTGCGCTCTCCAAGTGGCCTTCTGATTTTTGGACAGTTCTCTTCAGTACTTCAGATTCTCCTTTGCCCACAGATGGGTTGTGTATGTTAATAAGCATGCCATATTGGTGATATTACGTCAAAAAATATGGATCGTGTCAACACAAAGGGAGTTTTTTGACAGGATTTGTTGCTTTTAAATGACTGCTAATGGGGTTTTAGAAGACCTCGTAGGTCACAGGAATGGTTTGAAGCAGGACTGCAGCTTCCATTTATTAGTCTGAAGTCCAGCATGTCAGATTCCATCGTGTTTTTTCTTCAATAGCTTTATATTTGTAGCTAAATATTTACAAACAATAGAAAATAGTAAAAAAATATTCCATCAGGCAGTGTGTATTTCAAATATTGGCCACAGTCGGGACACCTCAAAAGAGAACTACAGAAAGGCAAAACTTGCATTTCTATGATTTTCATGTGATAGTAGGGATATCTGTTTGTCCTCGAGTTGTCAGCCTTAGAAAGATGGGAACACGGCGTACAGCTTTTCGCATCTGTGTTGACCACGATCGGAGCTGTTCAGCTCAGGTTGCAAGGCTCCTCTTTCTCAGAAAATTAGACTGACATTTTGTTTGGCATCTGACTCAACAGGACTCCATTTATAAATACCAGTGCTAACAATGTAACAACATGACTTTAGGAAAACAATGGGTTTTTCACCATATTACAAAAAAGGAAATCTAGAAACCAGTTCGCACTTTGTTTGCACTGTAAGCTACATGAAAAGTGATGGATGTCAGGGCATGTCACCTCCACATTCAACACTTCACTGTTACTGTGCTGAAATCAAGCAGTGTCCCCTGTGACAAAAACAATGAAGTTTTTCTTCTAAAATTTAATCTTAAAATTTAATGAAATAATCTGATTTGATAGGAGATAACTGTGAACAGTGTTGGGAGTCCATTTTAATTCCTGCAGCATTGCATTTGAAGTTTGTAGTGATCTGATTAACATGAATATCTATAACCAAACAGTATGAATCCTCAACTGGAAAATCACTGAATATGTTTCTTCAGAGCGACTGAAACCCGACTGGACTCTGGTGGCTGACAGTATCTAATCGTAGACTCTCATTCATCCTTGTATGCTAACGACACCATGACTAGGCCAATAGGATTCAATTCCCACAGTCGGTTACAGTAACCAATATTCCTGTCAGCATATCCTGTGAGGACAAATTGGGAACATGGTATTGACAAAAGCTAATTTTGTGGGCAGCCTCTAGAGTGGTGGACTTCATTTCTCTGGGGCCCAGCAGGCCAGACCATTTGTCATCATTATCATTAGCAACAGGAACTGACCCATGTGCCTACTGCTAAACCCCAAAATAACTCTGTCCTGCTGTTTGCCCTCATATGTTTTTTCCTCAACAGTAATAAAACCATACGCTTATTTAAATGAGAAACAGTATTTATTCTACCCCTGAGCGGCAAATCTCAGCCGAGAAAGCCACAGCCTATCAGGAAAGCATCCAGATGAAAGCACCGAGGCGTGACTTCATGGACGGACACACACCGTACAACAAGGACAGATCTGGACGCCGCCTGTTAAGAAAGGAAATCCCAAATCACTCGCAGGGGCACGTAAATCGGAACGGGATGGCCCCGATTCACAATCAGCCCGAGGCAGATGGCTCTCAGCCTGTGAGCAAAGTACAAATCCACCAAACTGTGAGGCCACATCCTCCTTCCCACTAATCCGTTTTCAATCATGCACTTTTTGGATTATGCCTCTATGTAATTCTTCTCAGGTATTGTTTTATAACTTAATATGATATTTCAATTTGGGCGAGTTGGGTTATGGGTTTAGGACACCGTGCAGGATTGGATAAGCAGCAGAGGTCTGCAGGCAGCAGATTGGAGTGGAGGGTTAGTGCCAGGCTGAAAGAAGTGTGATAAACCTTTGACACAAAGTCCAAATGGAGCAGGTGCATAAAGGTGGCGAGAATGACCTGATTCAGTCTTTCCAAGGCATCTCGCATTGAGATGTGAACACGCTATTTGTCCTGACTCCCACTAAGTGTCTCACCTCTCAGGAGAAGTTTGAATGCTTTGCATAGTCAGACACTTTATGCAATAAGTAGAGAGCAACTCTGATGTCTTCATCTTCATTCACCTTGTCCACATTATGCTAGACAGCAGTCAAAAGCTTCCAAAGTCAAAGTTGCATAAGAAGTGACTGTAAAGAAAACTCATCGTCTTCGTTTCTCTTTCCGCCTCTTTGAACGTCTCACCATCCAACAACGTAAACTCAATAATCTGCATATTGTGGCATAGGGGGCTTTCATCTGAGATTAGATTGAGAAAGCTTATATAGAGAAAATAACCATAATCAAGTGTACTTTCAATGCGAAATCATGAGGGAAGCATCTGATTGGTCCCAAAGTCATTCTGCAGGATGACAACAACCCCAAACTTACAGACTAGAGTCACAAAGAGCTATCTTCAGCAGCAAGAATCCTGCAACAGATGGTATGGCTCGCTTAGAGCTCTGATGTCAGCATCATAGAGTCAGTGTGGGATTATGGGAAGAGACAGAAGACACTGAGACAGACCAAATCCACACAAGAACTGTGGCAAGTTCTCAAACATGCTTGGAGCAACTTACCTGCCAAGTGCCATGGTCTCACCAAATATTTATTTCATTTATATTTCTCTGTTTCCTGCACTTTGTATGAAGCAAATTGACAAAAACAGTTATTTTTACAAACATCCTCATGGTACTGACTTAAATGTCAAAGTACTCATTTTGCCCAACCATATGCATCAACAACAATATCTCACAATACTTACTGTTACTTAATACTGTCGTACTTTTACTTAAATTAAATAATGAATGCAGGACTTTTACTTCTTTTTTCTTGTACTTTTTTCGAACCCTGCTTTCTTTTCTGGAAGCCGCCACTCTCCGTTCCGCAGATTTGCCGGAATATGCAGCTTTCTGCCCTGGCCTCGTGCACTCTCGATGACACAGCTGTATTTTCCCCACATAAAGGTCTATCGAACACGGGCTTAAATGCAGCACTTCTTTATGAATAACCTGCCCTCCCCCTCCACCTCTTCCACTAACAAACACACTCCTCCGGATAAAGGCAACATTACCCTCCACTGAACAGGCGCAAAAAAATTCAATACCACAGTGCCTGGCGTCCGCCAGACAGGGATGTGCAAAAACAGCTTTACCCATCAATTTTCTAATAGCCATCACAAGACATGACAAGAACAGAGGAAAAAAAAGAAACTTAACAGCACACATGAGTGGAGGTGAGATACTGGAAGATGGGGCCACGTGATTATGAGTCTTATGGGTAAAGAAGCACCCATTGAACCCACTGAAGGAAATGAAGGCACATGTTTTCTTCTTTGTATGACTGTGAATAATAGTAATACTTGTCCACATTCAGGCAAATCCTCTTTTCATTCATCTTGTTGACCTCCTGCACATTTCATTTGATACAGCGCTACCATAACATGTTAATATAATTATCAATTTGTATTCAAGTGCTTTAACCTTTTTTTGGTGCCCGGCTTCATTTGCAGAATCCCTTTGCAAACTCTGTCTGCACAAGTAGTGTTTTTAGGCCTTGAAGGAAAGACAGAAAAGAGCTTAACGGTCTGCGGATGAGCTTCTGAAATGTATTGTGAGTGAACATTTTATACGGTGTCTTTGTATTGAGTCAATAAGTGGGAATTAAATGTGCTCTTTGGTAGCTTTCCACTGTGCTCTCCTCTTTCTTGTCGCTGAGTGAATTAGAAAAAGAGGTTCATGTCAGGCAAGTTGCCCTTGGGCTCACAGAGGAGAAGGAAAAAGAGAGAGGCAGCTGCATGAAGGGCTGTCTCCACCGCTCACATAGTCAGCACTGTATCCTTAACCTTTCCACTGTGACACGAGTAAAGTTAAAGATGAAGTAAGTGACATCTGAACTGTCCCATAAAACAAAATGTTAGTGTTCTTAGGGCCTCCTTGGCTTGTTACATTCTATCGATTAATACCAACTTGGTTTGTTGTTGATATTTCTAGAATAAAAAACTCTTTTTTCTGGATCATATTGTGCTTTGGAAGCCTGTTCTCTCAACTGCAACTGCTACAGAATGAGCACAAGGGAGCAAATGACATGATATTTCCAGATTTGTAGTTTTTTCCCCTGATTTGCTTGCATGTGGGGATGTTTTGTCCATTCCAGACTATATGATTCATGTTGCAGTTCCTTTCTTGCACATACATCTCACTGAAAGTCACATATTTCTTTATGTAACTTTAAAAAGTGCCATGTGTAGCAGTTTTAAACATCACTACATTATTGTCAAATTAAATCTGATACTTTTGAGTAACAAGATTATCACCAAGTCCAGTGGCAACAACTATCTGGCAGCAGTTGCTCCAAATTATGAGCACATTTATCAAAGTCTGCAGAGATTTCAGTGTCCCAGGAAAGTGGCTTTTACATTATTTGGAAGTGATTTTTACCAGCAGCCTCTCATGTAAGCTTTATCTTTCTTCCTGTGGCCTGCAATAAAATGATCTGCTATAAAGCACTCCAATAGGCTTCCCACTCAGTCCTACTGCTGCTCTTATCAGATTTTATGTGATCACATCTTTAGACAATAAAATGTGTCACTGGTCAATTTGAAAAGCCCTCAAACCCGTGCGATTCATCAAATAATTAAACCACGCTTCTCTTCATGGCTGCACTCAGCTGCTGCTCGCTGCCTTCAGCAAAGAATTAAACTTCAGGTGAAAGTCAGTTGTCAAAGCCTCACAGCTTCATTGTGTCTGAGAGCAGCGAGTCTGGTCACTCTCTGCTGTCTCTCAGCCTCTTTTTAAGGAGACACTCGGACTCTCATTGCTGCTCAGCCGTTCCGTTTTTTGCTAACTTTTGAAAAAAAAAAAAAAAAAAAACCCAACATTTGGCTTTGGACGATTTTCCCCTGTTCAATCTCCACCTGTGTGTCCGGTGACGTTGCGCCGGTTACCGGGAGCTCTCCTCCATTCCCCGGGAGCGGCGGAGACGAGCGGGTCGCTTCCACGCCGAGTCTCCCGTTCCTGCGCCTCGTTAACATGTCCCGTTTTAAAGCGGATTTATTTGGCTGCAACAGGAGACATGACTGGCTGTTCTCGGTGGTATGAAGCACTGAAAACCAAGGTGAGAGGCTCAAACGGCCGAATTCTTTTGATTTCATTAATCTCCAACTGGATGGTGGGGCGCGTAAACTTTTGAAGCTTCGCTACGACGCGCGCCGAGTGGGTGGCCAAATTGTGCGTCGTGATTAGAGAAAGTAAGCCGACTATTTTGAGAACAGATGCTATTTTTTTAGGTTATCTTTGCGTGCTTTTTCATTCAGCACCGTTAGCTCTACCTTTTCCCGGTCACGGAAATGCACTCATCAACACAAGCGACATCTTATAGAGCTGGAAAAGAAATCAGGTGTAGCCTTGATGTTCTCTGTAGACTGTAGAGGAAAGATGCGTTTTGTACTTTGTTCTTCACAAACTGCCTTTTATTCAATTTCGTGCGTAATTCACTTGGTGTTTAAGTGGCACAAGGACGCGCGGTGGGCGCACAGAACCACAGCGGTAAGGGTTCTGGATTTCCACATCTAAATCGGAATGAATCAGTCATGCTCTGTGCTGATAACAACACACATGATTCCATTTGCGGATAACACGAAGACAGCGCTCCTGTCAAAAAATAGAATGTTCTTCTCACGCTGGATAACCCACCCGTCTGTCTTTATTCCTGCTTTAAAACCAACCTGGTGAAAAAACAAAACAGTCTGACTCTGTGAGGAGGTCTGCTTGACTTTTCTTCTCTTTCTGATAATAATTCTGAATATTACAGGCACTTTCACGGGTCAGGGTGATATATGCGGGGGTGATTATGGGCCTCTGTGGGCCTATTGAGGCTGGACACGCACTGTGGACATGGACACACTGAGCTGTGTAGAGGGTTGTCTAGCTGCTGCGAGGTTAACCTGCGCGCCAAGTGTCATGACCTGACTCCTTCTAACACCCCCTCTCTTCCTCCTCTGACTCACTGTGATTATCAACTAAAGGTGCGAGAAGACAGAGCACGCTGGAAGACATTTCTGCTTTTTAAAAATGTTTTATTTCTGCAGGCTAAAGGTAAAGCTGGAATTAATTTAAGCCATGCCGCCTCATCCAGTTTATCCACAGCAGATCTGGAAGTTCTGCTATTAAATTATCCTGAACTCATGTTCTTCTCCTGCTACATTTATCTAATTACCAATGATTAATTGGACTTTTAAATTGTATGACAGCTTCACTGACACCTAAATATTTTCATTATTCTGATTAGAATGTGCTCATTTATTAATTTAAACAACTCATTTAGTGGGGCAAGGATAGTAAAACCCGGAGAGATTTTGGAATTTTGGAACAATTACGCACCATTCTGAATAGTCCCAACCGACTCAAATAGTGCATTTGTTTTATTAAGTGCATATAAAGATGACTAATAAATAAAATCACGCACTAAATGTTGCATTCCAGCTTGTTCCTAACGGGTTTGGCACGTGTGGAGCCCGAAACACAAATGTAAAAAAATAAAACAAAACACTTTTTCTTCAAATATCCTAAGTGTCTGTTCACATTGCTGGCAGGTTTGCCTGTAATAATCGCCCAGAGTGCTTATTTTTCCTCCTTCTGTTTTGCCCGGATGCAATCGCCTTATTCCTGTGGGACTGTATTATTTGTTGGATAATTTAACGCGGTGAGGCGAGTCGGCTAAACTCCACCAAAAGAGGTTCAACTGCGGGCGATCCGCCTCCCTCCTGAGTTTCTTAACGGGTCCCGAAAGGGGATGGTGCGTGTCGAGGTCTGCGAGGAGGTGGGGGGCTGAGGGCGAGGTGCAGAAGGGGCTGGAGGGGTGGGGAGAACAACCATAGGTGTGCGTGTGTGTGGGGGAAACAAGCTGAGTGTGCGTCTCATCTAATAGAGCCTCGGAGCGCATTATCTTCCCCGTCATCTCCGTCTGGGCGGTTGGTGCTGCGCCGTGCGGGGAAGCGGCCAGGAGAGGACGCGTTGATGCGAGCGGATATTCTCAGCAGCTGAGACTAATTGGTGTGATTCATGTCCCTGTTGAGTGGCTGAAACCTATTCATAGCCGGGGAGAAGGCGAGAGAAAGAGGCGAGTGGGGGACCAAAAAAATCGCGCAGAGACCCGCACGCAGGAGTCTTTTGGAAAATGAAGGAATTCTAAACAGGTCGGAAATTAGGAGGAAGGCACGGCAGCAGGTCAAAGTTTTCTTTTCTCTTGCAGTAGTGGGGCTTTTCTTTCCTGCGGACATCACTGATTGACGCTGTGATGGAATGACACTTGGAGAGAAGATGATGGACACTTTGGCACCGGAGCTCCTGCTCAGAAATCCTCCCGTTTACACCCGGCGCGGTGCTGACCGAGCCCTCGGGACGGTGATCAGTCATTTGTTTTGAAGTGGCAGGAAAATCCTCCTCTTGATTGAAACAAGAGTGAGAGATGGTGCGCGCAGCGATTCCTCAGAGACTGACGTGCGCACTCATCACATTCCCGTTAAGGAGCGCATCTTAAAGAGCTTCATTCTTCATTCATGTTCATTCTGCTGCTCTGAACTTGTTGAACGGCGTTTAAGAGCAGTTGGGACAGGGAGCACCCGGTCCGAGAGGGGCTTTCCACAAATGTAAGTTTTCCCTTTGCTTGTAAAGTTTACTTTTTGTGCGTTGAATCGTAAATTCTACACTCCTCCTTCGATAAAGTTGGCTGCATTCATCTCTACCACAAACAGATGAGGAAAGGGAAATGTGTTGGGGTGGTTTTAACATTTCTAAGCAGCATTAACAACTTTTAAGGCAAGTGGAATCAAAGAACAACTCACTAGTAATTAGAAATGAGGCGACCTTGAATGCATCCAGAAGTTGACACAGTTTCCTCGGGTCATTTTTTAAAGGCGCCCCCTTGTGGAAATTACCAAATCGTTGTTTATCTATCATGCATAATTGCATTTGTGTCATGCTGCATCCAATTGGCCAGCCTTCAATACGTCATTATATTAACAGCCTGTTACAGTGAGATTGGTTTTGGTACATGGGTTCAGTGTTGTTTAATTCAAACATGCTTGATTTCATTGCACCTTTGAGCTTCTGGCAGCTCTGATATTGTTTGTCATGGTCAGAATCTGCACATGATTTCACTCTGGCCTTGCATTGTATAATACCTAACAGTTATTCCTTTAAATATATACTTACATCCATTGTCACAGTTACTCCTGGGTTCAGGGTTAAGCCAAATACTAACTGGATTTGAAGTTTACCGTGTCAAAAACCAGGTTGCAGCTGCTCACATGCAGATTTAACCACACTTGATCACGTTAGATTTTAATTTACAGCTCACACGTTCGCTCTCCAGTTATTTGGTGTGCTTTGTAATCGTCCGTTTTAATATTTTACTCGCTCCATGAAATAATAACAGGTAGTAATGAGTCATCTTTTGTGCGGCTAAAGCAGCTGTCGCTTTAAACCATGTGACTGCTCCAGCCTTTTCACAATATTGTCAGCTTGAGAGAGCTACCTGGGCAAGCACATTCTTTAGAGCTAAAGTGAATATTTTGAGTATCCAGACATGTCACTGTGGTTGCAGAATAATGTGCTAGCAGCCTTTTAGGAAAAGTGTCTTTAATAATGCATAAGGTGTTCCTGTGTCGCAAAGAGGAGGCATGCTTGGTGGCCGAGAGGAAGGGGAGGGGAGGGGATGAGGGAGGGTGGGGAGAGGCGTGATCTTGTCTCACTGTCTCATTGGGTGCCCTGTGCGCCGCTGTGTATGTGGTGCTGGAGTAACTGATGCCCGAGGGTGTTCAGCTCGACTTGGGGCAGCATCGCCACAGTCACCCTGTCAAAAGTGCTGCTCTCACACACACAGAGTGCATGAGGCAGCTTCGGCAGCTCGGCGGATGGAGGGAGGGTAGGGGGGATGGGGGTGGGAGGAGGGAGTGATAGAGGATTGTGGCAGATGCAGCTGGTGGAGGCGAGTGAGGCACGTCCTCGGCAGGCAGGGACTTGCACGCCTTCGGAGGCCTGACCTGTCTGGCTCCAGCTGATGCCGGCTTTGAGAGGAGGCTGCATCCGCGTCCTGCTACAGGAACCTTAGAGTTCAGGCAGCATCATTCAGTTTTCATTCCTTCTGTTGTTCTTTTTTTTTTCTTCACAAGGGTGGAAAAGCCTCGGAAACATGAGCAACCAAATTCTAAACTGATGAAATTCAGCGAGAGGCCTGTTACGGCTCAGACACACAGACGGGCATTTATCAAGCCAGAGGTGGAAAACAAGCCTGGTTCCTGCTAACCAAACAGCCAGACTGTTTCTCTAACCCCACAGCAGAACCTCAACTCTGAGCTCCTCTGGAACAGCCCACCCATCCCCAACGCACAGTCACTTAACCAGCTGTCAGCACTCCACCCATTTGCTAACCTGTCGTCATTATTAAAAGATCATAAGCCTGCCGATTGAAGGTGGTGACATTTTAAGAAGTGGAAAAGAGCGCTAAGTGATGGACCGACTCGGAGGCGAGCCCCAGGGATGCATTATGGGCGTGCTCACTGTTCCACGCGAACGCTGGCTGTCATGTTTGCAGGGCCATGCTCCACTCTCCGTATGTTTATTCATGAGGACAGCCGCCCTATTGGCAGGTTGTTAACAGGCAAGATTAGGGATTCTGGAAAGGCAGCCAGAGAAATCTGGTGAGTGGAGCACAGAGAGAAAGCAGGAGGCTTTTTTTTTTTTTCTGATGCCGGGCCAGCTTCTATCTTTATCTATCTTTCATCTGTTTCTGACTGTCTGCCCTCCTGTCTTTCTCCCCTTCTCTCTCCTACGCTCTTGTTTCTCTTTTGGTAAGGCGCTGGTGGGGAATGTGAAACAGGTGGAGTAAGAAAAGATGAAAGCAGGTAGTGACAGGACAGAAGCAGGGTCAGAAATTGCCCTTGAAAGTGCATAAAATGCGTGAAATTAAAAATGAAAGGCGGGAAAATCGCCCAGATATCAGTGGTAACCTTGTAATTATTCCACCTCACTCCGGCCTGAGCACAAGCTTTAGAGCTAAAATTTTAGTTTTTTTTAAGGACATTTATAATTCGTTAAATTGCTAAATAATGTGTCAGTTGTGTAAGTACTGCCCCCTGTGGGCCACCTCAGATTATTTGCGAGATTATGACCTGACAGCTCTTTCCTGTGTGGGCGAACGACCGAAATAAAAAAAAAAAAAAGTGCCTTTCTTTTAACAGAACAACAAAAGAAATGCGATCTGGAGCCGGTGAAAATGTTGGCACCCTACAGCCAACAGCAGGAGAAATGCTGAACCCACACAAACCACTGGTCAACAAAGAAGAAAGCGATCAATATGGGCAAAAATTGGAAAGTGGAAGGATGGGAAATAAAGCGGTTAAGAGCAGAGGGGAGGAAGAAACAAACTGAGTGTGTCATTGCTAGATTGAACCATAAACCTCAATAAAACCACCATTAAAACATCTTAAAGGCCTTGTAATAGCAGAACCATGAATGACATGTGCACCTATATGCGTTTTCAGGTTAAAATGAGAAAAAAAAAACATGTAAAAGACTAGGAATATGACAGAAAATGAGGGATTTGTTCCCCATTAGTGGGTTTAATGACATCCATGATTTACAAGTGGAGAGCAGCTCTGGGGACATGCGTGTAACATTTGCCTCGTGATTTAGAGAAACACTCAGTCATGCTCGAACGGTCTCGGGGATGAAATGCAAGCCGACACCGGGGGTTTGTCGGCCCCGGAGACGGGGCGAGCGGTCGGGTGCAAAAGGTGGCTGTTTGGGTGGGAGATGACCTCAGCAACCACACAACCCCGCCCCAGTTTAACCAGGCCTTGTGAAAGATTCATGTATTTAAATATAAAAAAAAGGAGGTCTGCAGCGGTGGCGGCCTGATACCTACGGTCCTCCTGTCGGTTCACAAAGCTGTGAGTGCACACCTCACAAAACTGGTCTGTGGTTTACCAGGTCTGTCAAACGAAGACCTGCGCTGATGTATTAAACCTGAAGCTGGCAACGGTGCAAGCTGTTTTCATGCAGAAAAACATGCAATATTTCCACCATGAATGTATTCATCTGAGGCCAAAATAGCCCCTAAAAACATTTAGACCAATATTACATTCTCCACTAGAATTTTCCATTATTTATTAAAAATAATTTAAAGGCCTAACATCCTCCTACATCTGTAAATATCTCTTATTTCCCTTGTTGCTACGTTTGGAAATTGCTGCTTTAACTTTTTGAGATAAAAAGCTTTATAATCCGCACGTATTTGGACAGTTTATTTTTATTCTTCGGGCTTTGTGTGTCTCCATATTCAGTTTGAAATAATAATAATAATGGATACGAGGTACACAGTCTCAGGTTTAGTCACTTTTAATATTTTGGAGAGAACATTTCGCTGTCAGTGGCAGTTTCTTGACAGGTGGTTTTCTCCCAGGTCTTCACTGCAGCCTCCTTCAGCTCTTGCGTTTTGGTCTCTTGGTCTTTAGTGTCGGCTGATTGACTCAGCCAGTTATGATATTCCACCTCTTCACCCTGAACAGCTCTTCGGTTGCTGTTTAGGGTCATTGTCTTGCTGGTGTGAGTCACTGGATGTAGGATGTGGGTAGAAGCTTGCCATTGGCTGCTCCTGTCAGCCAGCCTTCTGCTCTCCTTCGGCAATCTGTGTGTTGCCATTTTCAAGAGTCACTTCACTACAGGAATCGGCAGCCTCTGGGCTAGCAACCTACCATGCCACCATTGGAACTTTGAAAAGTTTGCCCAGTGATTGGAATCATGCTAGTTTCTTTTTCTGTGGAAGATCCATTTTAATGACAGTTCTCGACTCCTTACATGCAAATGTTTCACCACGATAATTCCTCCCTGTCATTATTTTGAGGCAACGCCAAAGCCACATCCTTTCCTTAGCTCCGTCCACAACAACTGGTTTACAGAAATACAAACAAGCCAGAGTGTTTTTCCACTCCAGCAGAATGCTACTGAGGTGCAGCCAGTCCATTATGTTCTGCAGAATGGTCTGGCTAAGAGACACTATTGTCTTTCTAAACATTGTCCAGTGAGTTGTAATGCATTGATTGTGAGCACACAGAATGCTCCTGTGTGTACCTCTGCATTCATCCTCTATATGCAGTAAAATCTTCAATAGATGTCAGTGTGCCACCTCCATTGGCAGCCATACGTTCCCAAACCGTTGCAGAAGCGCCACCATGTTTAACAGATGCAGGGGCGTTTTGTGTCATGAACAGTTCCTTTATTTTCTCCACACTTCCCTCTTCTGTCATTCAGATAAAGGTCGTTTTTTTTGTTTCATTATTTCACAAAAATTTTTTTTTTTCCTTCTGGATGTTTAGGTGAGCTGCAGGTGGCCTTTCTGCGTTGGAGATTTACCCGGGGTTTTCATCCTGTGGTGAATCCTCTGAGGTTCCGCTCGTGAAGTCTTCTCTTGCTTGTTGACAAGGAAAAGCGTCCGCTTACATTTTGGAGAGCCTCCCTGACTCGCTGTGTAGTCATAAAGAGACTTTTCTTTGCCATGAAAATGGTTTTCTGCTCATCCTGGAGACTTGTGCTCCTCAGTTTACCAGGTTGTTTACCATTTGTATTCATGTTCCAGAGCACAGCTGCTTGTTAAAAATACACCCAACAGCTGAGTTTCCCCTTGGATGTTTTTCTAATAGATATGTGGTTGTCTGACCCACATTATTATCTTCTTCACTTGGACGGTCAGCGCTTTACTCCTCCTACTGACCGACAACTTCACCTAAATGTAAATGACAGTTCTCAATCAGCTCTGAGCTACATGGGAGCTTCTCAGCTGTGATGTTTAATGGTGTATGAATGTGCAGTTTGATTTTTCACTTTCACCTGTGAAAGTGTCTCCCTGTGCTCCTCAATACAGTGAAGATGTGTATTTACTATAAGGATTAATTGATGTTTTCTTTTCAAAGCCAGTACCGATACCTATTATTGGTAATTGAGAAATAATGTCTCATTGTAGAAAAATGAAAATCTTACTGTCAAA
This sequence comes from Amphiprion ocellaris, assembly GCF_022539595.1. NCBI lineage: Eukaryota > Metazoa > Chordata > Actinopteri > Pomacentridae > Amphiprion > Amphiprion ocellaris. Next base: position 5,018,776 of record NC_072787.1, on the reverse strand, counting down.
ATGAGATAAATCCCAACGCAAAATGTTAGTCAATGGCTAAAAATATATTTTCCATATCACGGAGTCCTTGTCTGCCGGTGTGGAGATCTGCACCAACACTGGCCCTGGAGTAGTGGTGGTCTGCACTCTCCCAACCACCACGTCTTTCCCCAGAGCCTTCACCTTCTTAAAAAAAACTTTTCTACAATTACACATTATTGTTCCAAGGCTGTTACTTGTATCATGTAATCAATCAACTATCAAATAGTGCTTTGGGCAGATAGAAAGAGGCTGCTTAAGTGCACAATTTTAAATTAATGTACATTTATTAAGATATGGTTAAAAATAAAGGCAGTGATAGTTGTGGAAAAATGCTATATATTTGCCTACATGGGCCAGTAATTGCAAATGACATATTATGGATTATTTAATGATGGGGAAGGGTAAATGTAGCTTTGTGAATTTTTAAGAAGGTGATTAAACAGTTTGTATCTTCAGGATTAATTTTCCTCTTTTTTTATGGTTTTGAAACTCTTGCACAGGTGAATAACAAAGTATAAAGTAGTTGAAAGCACTGTATTTCCCTTTCCACTCCCATCCATCCATCCATCCATCCATCCATCCATCCATCCATCCATCCATCCATCCATCCATCCATCCATCCATCCATCCATCCATCCATCCATCCATCCATCCATCCATCCATCCATCCATCCATCCATCCATCCATCCTCTATACACTGCTGGAGACTGGAGTCTATCCCAGCTGACATAGAGTGAACTCTAACCCTGGACAGGTCAACAGTCTGTCACAGGGCTACATATAGAGACAAACAATCGCACTCACATTCACACCTACGGACAATTTAGAATCATCAACTAACCTCAGCATGTTTTTGGACTGTGGGAGGAAGCTGGAGAAAACCTACACATGCACAGGAGAACATGCAAACTCCCAGGCTGGGACGTGAAACAAGGGATCTTGTAGCTGCAAGGCGATGGTGCTATCCACCGAGCCACTTTCCACTCCCGTTTTATTTTTATTTTAATATATTTATATATTCATTTTTCACATATTTTAAGATGTACCTAGTAGAAATGTTAGATAAATATACCTGCATAACCATTGATGCATCTCATAAGTATTTCTACTCACAATGATTTAGAAGGGAAAAAAAGCAATTTTTAAACTTTTAAATAATACATTTTTCTGAAAGTCACCCTCCCTCACACCCAGCGACCTCCCACTGTTGCTGAAAGTGTTTATCGCTCTGCGATGCAATATACATGGAAGAATTTCAGACTTCCTGCGAGTACGCCTCCTCTGATGTCTTCAGACCGTGATCGATGGTTGGAGGAAGCGGCCTGCCCTAAAATAAACCTTTTTCTCACTTAAAATGCACGTCCACACTTCTTCCATCTGCTCTCCTTTTTCTCTCCCTCACCTCGTCTCCTTGGGGCGACGGAGGGTTATAAGCAGGGAGTAATGAGAGGTAGGGGGCTGCTGTGTCCAGGATGGTGGGGTAATAATGACCCGGCTTTTGTGATCTCTATTGCTTGTTATCGAAGCCCTCGCCAGTGCTTGTTGTCTCATTACCCACGACTCTAACTGCTTTTTATCCAGGGGTTGCACGTGACGCATGCACACACACCTTCACACACACACACACACACACTCTGGCCCTCTCTTTACTCTCCTTCTAACACGGTAATATTATGTCTCTTAATGGGAACAGGGAGCTCTGTGCCAAGAGTTCCCCTGGATAATTGGCTGCTTCCTCACCTGCTGACATCTTCCCCATTGACATTCTTACATTTTACATTTAAGGTGCTTCATTTCTTCTCTCCACCATAACCTCTTCCTCCTCCCTCTGTCCTCTGACTTAACATTACTTGCTCTTGCATTTTTTTTGTGCTGATTTTACATTGTCTTTCTCGTTTGTCTGCTGCAAAATTTAATCCCGGTTTCCAAAGAAAGCCGCAGATAACGCTCGTCTCACTTCAAGGGATGGATTTTTCTTCTGTGCTGAAATGAATGCAATGAAAACTTTTATTTCATTTGAACAGGACATCTGCCACAAGAGGCTGTTTGTGAGATTTTTTTTCAGTTTGCATCCAATTTTGGAGAATATTTTGCATCCTAACATAATATGTTGGAATACTTAACCTATACCAGGTTTTTCAGTCGTATGAATGGATGTCCTGCCTTTGCTGCTTTCATGTACAGTATTTATGCTTTAATGCTACTGAAGCTTTGCCCCTGACCTTGGTAGTGCCTTAAAATGAGGATTTACACTCAATCCGATTGAAATGACTCTGAATGGCACAGCGTGGAACACAGCAACAGCCTATATCTGTCGTACTTTAGTACAGTGCATCCTATTTGCATTTTGAGAGGCAAATGCAAATTCCAGTATTGCCACACCACCATGTGTACATGTAAAATAGTGTGTAGTGTGCCTTTACATTGTTGCTGTTCAGTGCAGTCCCTTCATCTGTAAGTCACAGCTCCACATCGGCACATTTTATCACTGTCTGCATAATGAAGTAAATCATCTGGAAGTCACTTTACCTCATCTCTAGCCTCAAGTAGAGCACAAAATGTGAATGCAACTGCTATTTTAAATATAATTTTTTACATATGACACACTCTCACCTTACAAACATCACTTTATAATTGTGTCACAGCTTGTGCTCAGCTTCATTTTTGCCACTCCTTTATTTTTTACATGTCCCTATAAAGAATCACGTGTATATGGTGCGGTAATGTAATCCAATTTTACCAGTGTTATTTGCTATTCTTTCTTATTTAATTCTAATCTAATCTAATCTAATCCAATCTAATCTAATCATAAATAACAATCTGAACTAATTACCAGTATTTTTGAAACAAACAAGAACTCTGTCTACAGTGTACAGCAGGTCTAATTGATCATTAATGACTAGAGGGTGTTTTTGGGTAGCACACACATTCTGACTGATTAAGCAGCATGAAAATGTCCATAAGTCTGTCCTTTCCGTCTCCAGCTCTGGTCTCCATCCATCACTCTCAGTCGGGCTGCTGTTTGAAGGCAGGAAACCTTCACATGGCTGTGTCCACGGCCTTGGCCACCTGGCTCACTGCTGCTCTCCGCTCAGATATCGTAGCGCGTGCAGCTTGTGGACAATCTCATTTAAAAGACATTTTAGGTCAGTTTCGAAAGCTAAATTTAAAAACGCCAATAATATGAGCAGTGTGAGTTTTAGAAAAGGGCAGCCGGAAAATGAACACTGATTAGGCATTTCAAAAGAAGTGCTGGAGACAAAAGGAAATGCGAGGCCACGGCCTGCAATGGTTGGCAGTTATAAATGGATGTTATATACTCTATGAAGTAAATCACTGTATATGATATAGTGCTGTGGCTCCTGCAGTAGGCAGATCCACCACTTAAGAGACTGTTTTAAGACTTGAAAGCAGTCACAAGGTGATAATACAGGACTGTTTTGTGGTAAATTGCAAAGTGGGACAACATCAAGTTAGAGTGGCCACTTTATTCTAAGGGAAGCTCTCATGTTGCTATTGCTCACTCTATTGAATGGAAAATTAACGCTGCTGTAATTAAAAGTGCTATATTAATTATGGATCAGATAACTGCAGTAGTGCTCATTGTTTTCATTTTATAGCCTGAAAATTTGCTGTTTTGGTTCAGCCTCACTGATCATATCAGCACAGAAAGCCCTTGCAAAAAATAATGTGTTGCAAAAAAAATAAAAATAAAAAACTTTAAAAGCTTTAATGTACACCACCTGTCTGGCACCAAACAGCAGACAGCTAGCTGCTCACATGTGAACATATTGAAACATTAGCTGCTAAAGGGCTTTTTGGATATTGCTTTATTAGATTTTTATTGATCAGGTAGATGCAAAATGTTTGACAGCAGTTTTTCATACCTGATGTGTAATTAGGCGAAATATTTTGTCATTCTGGTGCAAAAAGCTGTCAGTTCAGGTTTAAATACATTTAATAAAGTACTAATTCAGGTGGAAGTTTGATGTTTGCTATCTCTGTTTGACTGAAAAAATAACCAGTATATTAGTAATAACAACACATACACAACAGTAGAGCCTCCCATGATCCCCTGCTGGTGCATCAATGACTGTAGTGCTCAATAGGAGCCATTTCAGTATCAGTGTAATACATCTGATACTGTTAACTTTTGTTTTTCAACTACTTAAGGCACAGGTATGTTCACTAAGTGCACAATTGATTGCAACTATACAATTCAATTCAATTCAATTCAGTATCTTTACTGTCATTGTAACCAAAGCAATGAAATTAAGTGCAATCTTAAAAGAAAACAATGCAAGTTAAAACAGAATTAAAAAAAAAAATGGTAATAAATATCACATAATTTAAAATATATCCTAAAAAAACACACATTTCAGATACACCCAACCAAACATCTACATTCAACAGATACTGCAAAATCCCTAATAGTGCAGTTGTATGTGCATATTCAGGATGGCTGAGAATTTACACAGACTTCATGGCAGTGTTTAAAGCATTGATCACTCCTTTCCTATCCCATGAAAGTTATCTTTTCTAAGAGAGCATTCCGCACCAGTGAATCTAAAAACATAACAGGGTAAACCTGGACTTTAGGCTTACATTGAACAGAACATCACTGTCTTCCAGTAGCAAAATTGAAACCTTTGCATTCAGTCAAACATTTTCTTGATCAAATCTTTTATGGGCCTTAAAATTGTGATTTTTATACATGAATGTATGCAGCTGAATATCTATGTGAATATGCATGTGTGTTAGATAATGTGTATGAATAAGGGTGATGTGTGTGCACAACTCAGATCAAACACATCATGCAACAACTTCCGGTTCTCATTTTCCTTCTTTATTTTCCTTGATTTACAAGATATGTAGCTTGTTGACGTGCAGACACCATGTGTGCACAGCAAAATAAGAGAGGAAACGAGAGAAACGCTGAAAAGGAAGACTTGGTTGCAGAGAAACACCAGTTTGGCTCCAGAAAGGATGACAAAAACAGATATTCTCTCAGCAGTACAACTAGTTTTTCTTACTATTTAAATCAGCACCACAAAGCTCTGTATAACGAGTGGAAAGCCAGATCTGAATGCCATCCAAAGCAGAAAAAACAGTGTTGGATGTCTGTGCCAACGTTACATCATGTAAGAAAGGTTCCAAATAGCTTTTTTTTTTTTTAGCTTTATTTAAATTCACTTTTTTATTGTGATGAAGATGCACTACAAAACCACCCCCCTCATTATAGAAATAGAGATTATTCCAGTCATGTGGTGACTATTGCTATATCCACTGTATGAATGCATTGTATCGATATGTGTAAGTACACTTTGCCACTCACTGCCTCTATATAAAAAGGTGCTATACAAATAAATTTGATTTGATTCAATATACCAGTACAGTAGTGTCATATTTCCCATTATATGCCTCCTAGATTGACTCCTCTGTTTTTTATTTTTTGTATCTTGTATGCTCTTTATCATCCCAGGCCATATGTGGTGGGGTGCTCGGGTTGTGTGAAGTGTGAGGACAGTGTAAGGGTTGTGGGGGGGCTGGTGAAAGCTGTAACACTGTAGACTTGATACCGCTGAGTGCGATGAGGGTGTGGTGTGAAAGCAGCAGGATAAGTTTACTCTGATGGCCTCACTTACTGATTTTCTGTGTTTTGATGGACAACAAACACCAATGTGGCACCCTATTCTCGCACCCATCCAACTTTCTCTTCTCACATGCACCTTTTATCCATGCTGTGGCCCCAGCTAATGTTCTCTGACTGTCAAATTCTATTCCCATAAGGGAGATATATTCAACCCCCCCCCCTTCTTCTGTTTCTCCACAGTGCCAGATCGTCACGCAGGACGAAGGCCATGACTGACAGCTGGGCGAGCTGAGGAGACCTGTCACTCATCTTCCTATCAGCGTGTCAGAGAGCTATCTCCTTCTCGCCTCCCCCCTCTTCCTCCTCCTTCTCCTCCACCGTCCTCCTCCCTCCCTCAGTCCTCTCCTCTTATCTTCTCAATGGGCTGGTAGCCTCACCATCCCTCACAGACATCCAGCGCTCCAGAAACCCAAAAAGGAGAGAAATCAGAAACACTTTTAAACCAACCTGTGCTCCACCTAAAGGGAGTCTGGCATGCCTCCTCACTCCAGCTGAGTAAGCTGCAGTAAGTGGAAGTAGAAGAGTGATCCCTTGTTTGTACCCCTCAGAAGGAGATACGGCTCCTCCAGAAGGAGCTGAGAGAGGATCAGTCATGCGTTTCCATTTAGCGTTGACGCTGCAGGCGCTATGGACTGGTGTTTGCCAGGCGGCCATGCAGCACTACCCTGCAGCCTGGGGCCACTACGATGTGTGCAAGTCCCAGGTTTACTCAGACGAAGGCTTAACCTGGGACTACATGGCGTGCCAGCCAGAGGCCGCAGACATGACCCAGTACCTGAAGGTCACCCTGGATCCTCCCAACATCACCTGTGGCGACCCTCCGGAAACATACTGTGCCCTGGTGAGTAAAAGTAAAGTCATCTTTGAAAAAGTTTTCCACCTTGTAAGAAAAGAAAAACTAACAAACAAACAAGGAAGCTTTCTTATCTGTTGCTGTGTATCATGTATCTACTCAGCTTGTTCTGACCCCACAGCCGTGACAGACACTTTTAAAAGCCTGTGTGCCTCAGACACATTGCGGTGGCTGAAGAAATGGAGGTTTGTGCCCATTGACGTCATGTTCTACTGTTTAGAGAGCTGCTTCTCGGTGTGCACTGCAAACACCGTCTGATGTGCTGTTGACGGTGCAGAAAACACTGTGTCTTCAATGTGACTTATCACTGAATGCACACACACTCACCTCACTTCCCCCCCACCCCCCACACACACCAGAGTCACATAAAAATATAGTTTACTCAGTTGTTCTGAATTCAAAGGGAAAAAGACGTCCCAGTACAGCTTTAATGTAGCGCCAATGTTTGTCTGCTAGCAGCATTGGATGAGCGAGCGGCCTAAAAATTCAAACAATCTCTGGGTGAAATAGTGCACACAGGTGGACTAAAAATACAACAGCCTGTATGAGAACTTAAGTGGAGCATTATTTTCAGTGCAAATGCACAAGGGCATTGTTCCCCTTGCACTGAGCAGCACCTTTATCCAAGTGTTCACTGCTTTGGTTTTTGAAGTAAACATTGGGGCCAACATAATAATTGGCACTGATCACCCTTAAAATGTTCATTTGTGGAATCGAGCGCCCAATTTTGAGACTAGACACAGCTGTTTTGAAGTGAAGCATATATGCCGTCCTGTGAAAAATGAATCTGCTAGTTTCCTGATACTGTACAGCGCACCTGCTGACCACTACCTCCATTTTTTAGACATACTAGCTGTGTGGTAACACATTGTATCATCATCCAGTTGGTCGGATGGATAGTCAGACCACAAAATCCTCTTCCAAAAAATATAGAGCATCAAACAATTTATAGCATTCTGGCAAATTTTGCTGCATATGTATATATAATGGAATATACTACAAAGAGGCTTTCGGTAGTATGTTCTGCTTTCAGATAGTTTATTCTTTTTTGTAGCTCAGCTTCTCTCATTTATTGTTATCCCTGCTGAGCCAACACACATAAGCTGGATTTACTCATCTGTCCTCTTATGTGTCTTTTCTTTGGTCTTTAAATGTGTATATGGCACCTTTTTACATCAATGATGAATTAATTTAATTCAGTAAATTCATTTTAAACAAGAAAAGCACTCAGAGAGTGCAGTACTCCAGGAAAGCTGCTCAGTTTTATCATTTCTGACGCCTGAAATCTTGAAAAAATTTGTGGCAGAAATCACAGCACCATAGAATGTGGCCATTTGTTATAGATGTACCTTCAAACAAAATGACTTTGCGCTGCGCACAGCCGTGTGTTATGCATGTGTGCATTATGTACGGATGCAGAATTGCGTGATCTAAATATGTAGTGGGCGGCGGGAATTGATGGGACTCAGAAACACCCCCACAATTTAATCAGTTGTTCCTTGTATCATTTCCAATGGATGAGTCCCAATAAGTCCGTAGCGGCGGATTTGTAGGAGGATCACAATCATGTGATCGTCAGCAGGCAACTGACAGAGTGCTCACTTGTTGTCATAGTTACAATGACTCCATGCCGCTATCTCGCAATGACACAGAGACCTTTAACAAATCCGTGATCCAGACTATAAGATGCATCATTGCCAAAATCTAATCACTTGGTCCTTGTTCACTTCTGACCTTCCCTAAGATTTCATCCAAATCTGTTGGTCCATTTTTGAGTAATGTTGCTACCAGACAGACAAATCCTATTTAAGAAGGGCTGATCTAGAAAAAAATTATCCTTGCTTTTATTACATGGCGCTTGGACTACTGTAACTTCCTGTACATCAGCATTGGCCAGTCAGAACTCAACTGTCTGCAGCTTGTTGAGAATGCAGCAGCTGGTCTCCTAACCAGGACAAAGAAACATGAGCACATAGCGCCGGTGCTTTCCTCACTTCACTGGCTTCCGGTTAGGCTCAGGATTGATTTTAAGATTCTTCTATTTGTTTTTAAGTCTTTGAATGGACTGGTTCCAGAATATTTATCTGACCTTGTTAAGGTGCATCAACCTTCTAGAGCCCTTAGGTGAGCTGACCAGATGGTCTTGGACGTTCCTCGATACCTCATGAAAAGTAGAGGAGATGGAGCCTTTGCAGTTGTGCCTCCCACGCTGTGGAACGCATTGCCCCTCTCTGTGCAGTCTGCGAATAGCCTCTCCATTTTAAAAACACGTCTTAAGATCCACTTGTTCACCTGGCCTTTGGCTGAGCAGAGTCACCCTTAATGGATCTTTTATCTGTTTTATTTCACTGTCTTATTGTTTTGCTTTTTTGTTTTCTTATTGTTGATAATTTATTTTACTGTAAAGCACTGTGGTTGGCCATAGGCCTTTTTAAATGTGCTATATAAATAAATCTGACATTGACACTGACATTGACAAACAGATGGACAGACAGACAAATGTGCACTGATTGAGGGCAAATGCATGTGTTCTAAATATTGAGGGATACATACATATGCATTGTAAGGTTCAAGTTTTAACAATTTTATTTACTGTAAAACATCCTTGCCTGTCTCAGCTGTACCTAGTAATCAGTATCTTAACATAACATGTCCAGCTGAGATGATGAACATGTTCAACATTGTCCCTACATATTACAGCCTCCCAGTGATTGTGATACAGTGGTATTTTCAACACAGATTTCATGGAGAGGTTAAATCATCATTGCACTGTTCTATTTAGAGAGAGAAAGAGTGTTAATATCTTTTTTGGATGACAAAATAGCTCCAATTAGCTTGTTTAACTCTAAAGTTGTTGTTTAACTAAAGTTGTTCTCTGACCAAAAACACTTAACTTCAAAGGGTAGTTTTAGAAGAAAATCAACCAATTAGCTTGTTTTCTGTTTAATTTTAGAAAAATAACGCACATGGGTTGCTGAATCACAGAACGAAACTGACACATAACATTACTGCTCACTGGTAAAATTATGATGATTTTAAAGTGTAGGATGAGATGCATTTTCTATGTAAACAGCACAAGAAAAAGCAGTGATTAGTTAATTGGTCTACCCTTTTAAGTTTTCTGTGACGCTGTTGATTCTGCAAATGATATTGCAATCATGAAAATCACGAATTCCTGGTGGAGTTGAAAAGAAAACAAGCAAAAGTTGCATATTAGGTTAAGTATTTAATTAGCGCAACACCCTCCTACTTATTTTGGGTCTTTTTCACTTTGAAACTCACAGCTGGTCGCCTCGGATTAACGCTAAATGATGAATCCATTTTGGGCCGGCGTGTATTTCCAAATCATCAAAGATTCTCTCAGAACAAATGCACTCTTCAATGGCTTCAAGAGCTCTTTAGATAAATAGTGAGATGTTCCAGGAAAAGTAGTAACTTGAGGGGTATAAATAGACAGTCACCATCAGCAGAAAGTCAGCTGAGAGGAGAGACAGCGGAACAGAGAGGGATTAACAAAACACAGATGACAAAGACAGTGAGAGAATGATCAAGAGAGAAGCAGGAAGGAGCGAACATGAGGGAGACACAGACTCAGAGGACTATGTGCAACGCATATGATGACTGAAGAACTAATATCTGCAGCGCAGGGAGGGATGGAGGCTCTGAAATGTGAATAATTCAACATGTTTTGTAGCTAATGTGTTTTATTCATAGGACACAGTATTCAGCCCAACGTCTCTCAGGCACTTTTGAAAAATGCTGACTCCTGTGATCGGCTCACTCCAAGGTTGGTTGAAGGCAAAGTGAGTTAGAAGGTGTGGGAAGCCTATGTGGGCGGTCGCCGTCAACATGCAGTCTCCCTCCATTTTCCCCGCGGGCAGCTCCGTGACCTCCGATTGATCCACATTTGAACCTGAAGTGTTTCTGATTTGCTTTGTAGCAGCTGTGTTGTGGATAAATCGTCAGCGGTCATCCGTGTCGGATGCTTCAGAGGAGCTGTTCTATTTCTGGACGCACAGTTGAAACCGAGTTTATAATTATTATTGCCAGCCTTTTAACAGTCTGATGATCGCTTATTGAATTAGCAGGAGTTTGCGCCACGCTGTCGCCCTCATGTCTCCGGCAGTCAATGTGATAGGAGTGCTTCAATTAAACAGGCAGTGGTTAGCTCCCACATAACCATTTCCTCCCTCTGCTGTACTGTACTAATCACAAATCACACAAGCATCAGTGAAACATGACCCCTGCCGCTTACCATAGAGTCCAATTCTCTGCAATTGGTTTATGTTTACCCCAGGCAGTAACGTGGCTCCAAATCAACATCAGAACAATCATCATTGATATTTCAGCTACTCCGGCTGCCGATACGCTGCTGCAATGCCAATAGTGGTTTGTATCATAAGTCAGATCATTGCAGATTCGGGGCAATTATCATTAGAGCGCGTTATCGGAGAATTTCATCTCTCTGGTAATTGATTTTGCGCTCGTAGAGGCGGGTGTATTTTAAAGCCTCGTGTCTGCTTCCTGGAGTGCTGAAGGTAACAGACACCAAAGCCTGACAAGAGCAGAGAGAGACGGGGAGAGATGCAGCAGCTCCAGGGCGTGGTGCTTATATGAGCATAGTTATCTCAGGTTGCGGCCTTCATCCCAGGGTCACAGATAAAGAAAGACGGCATCACACACAGCACACTAGCACAGACACACACCACTCTCCCCAGTAAAGACTTTTTATTCTCCTTCTAGCCCAGTGACCTTTTCAATAGCAATAAGCTGGCATTCACTGAACTCTGGCACATGAATCTGCCATCATATAAGGTTTCACTGTCCCCTCCAGTTAGACTCAGACTGGCCTTTAAAAGCCTGGACAGCTCTCACAGCTTCAAACAGCTGATGATTGAGTTAGTGAAGGATTCAAGAGAGCAGCTTTGAGTTCATACTAAATTGATGCATCATTGCCAAAGTCGCTGATTCGTGTTAACCAACTTGTATAAAAAGATGCACTTAAAGCTCTGATTATTGTGTTTTTTTTTTTTCAGAAAATCCTAAACCCTAGAAAAATAAAGAAGTCACATAATCACAAAACCATTGCAAGTAAAACATTTAGATGCATCTTTGTTGTTGAGATAAAATAAGAAGTAGTTGCACCTCTTCTTTGTTGAGCCCTCATATCATACTAAAGGACACTCGAGGGAATTACCTGTTTCTGATTTACTTGACTGCAGAGATTTTGAGGTTTAAAATGACCGTTCAACCACTGCAACACTTAACAGCCAGCACGACGTTGCATCATGTGCTGGTTCTTCTTTGATGCACACGGCATTAAACATAAAGGAATCTCCAATATTGGTGTTGCTCCATAATTTAAACCACATGCTTGGTTGTGTGTCTGTGTGTGTGTCTGTGGATGTTCTTCTGTATTCCCGTGCAAGTACTGTACGTCTCTATCTGTGCCATCAATTTACAACCAGGAAGTGCTGATGAATGCTGAAACCTGAGTCCCGGCAGGCTGGTGCATTTCATAGCCAATCAAATCTAAATGAGGAAACGAAGGGGATTGTTAAGAGGTGCTGCAGCCTGTGGCTTTTTCTCATTTTAGTCTCAATAAGAGGACTTTAATGCTTTGCCATAATAAGAGGAGGTAGATCACAAATAGTGTCTTAATTAATCTGCTTGGCTAATGAGAAAACCGATTTAAGCTTTTAAAAGTGAACTTTTCAACCAAGCTGCTAGATGAGGCAGCCCTGTTGGAGTATGTGCTATTTTATTCACAATAAAATTTTGAGCATATTTTTGTTTTTCAGTAAAAATTCTGTTATAAAGCTGTGTGCGCATGTTTGAATACCTGTATTTGATGGAATGATGGGAATGTTTTGGTTCATTATCTACTTTTTTCATTCGATATTACTTCATGCTAAAGTATATATGAGGGATTTATTCTGCAGCACACCTGTGAGCTAAATACAGTGAACCGACAGAGTTCAGTGTCATATGCTTATTTTCAGCCTTGTGTTTTGTTCATTAAACAGTTTATCAGTTAACTTTAATGAACAAAACACTAACTTGTTTAACAGGTGTGTTCTTTTAAAAATATTCAATATATGAAGAACTTATCCCATTTAACTCACCCCTGTTTTTACCTCAGTAGATGGTACCTTCCAGTTTAATTCTGGCTGACTGAGCAGTGCTACTCACGTCTCTGTAGTGGTAGAAAAAGTTATAGGCCATGGGACAATTCTGCCTTTTGTTTGTGGTTTTCAACTTCAGCTTCAATATGGTTTACTTCGACTTTGCCACAGTTTAAGGTTGTGTTTGTTAATAAAACTGCCCCCTTTTTGCACGAACATCTATTATTAAAAATTTACATTCCCTCATCTCTTTGAAAGACTCCCAAACCGCCATCTAATTAAAAAGCATCATATAAAAGTATCAGAAATTAAATACAGGCTTCAGTCACAGGATTAAGATTCACAAGGTGTGTTTAAAGTTGGGCTCCCTCTATGGGAGTTTTAAAATCCTTACAGATTTTCAAATCTGGTTGCATCAAGCATATAAGAAAAAAAGCTTCACAAATAGTCTTCTCTTTAATCTTCAACATGCGTGTGGCTAGGAGGTGAGATTTCAGCTTTACAGTGTTAATATCTGTAGGTAGTGTTAGCCTCCCTCAAGGGCGCGACTGTTTAGGTTGCTAGTGGAGTTATCAGCCATCCACATTTTCAGTCTTGAATCTCAAACATGGTTGATATTATCAGGGAATCCTCAAGGAGTCAGCGAACAGCGCAGGAGGGTGAAAACTGGAACTATAAACCTCTGATATTAGCAAACAATGTGAGCTAAAGATCAGTTCAGACCAATATCCCAGACTGGATTTCATTTCATCGTATTATTCGGAGGGGTGAAGCCAAGATAAAGATGCTTACATATTAGATATGATTGCTCTGTACCGTGCCTGAGTAGGATTTGTCTCCTCTCTGACTCCACCACTGGTCAGTGTCTATATCTACATACCTGCTGCTGTTTTTGGTTTACCCGCATGGACAAGGAGGGCTCTCAATATGTACGTATACGCAGATTTCTGGGGAGATAGATGGTGCAGAGAACTGCTTTTTTATGTTTGAAGAAGTCAGTCAAGACATTCATGTAATTACCATATATCCTCACAAAAGGCACACTTCCCAATTGTCTACTGCACCCGACTACACCTCTTCCATACCATGCATGGGTACAGTAGTCAGCTTTCTACTCCAGTTTATTCAAGTTTGATGCCAAGTGTGAAAAAACTGCCCCTTCAACAAGCAACAGTCATGATGCCACTTTTCATGGGAAGCTTAATATCCCACTGAAACCCCTTACAGGAGCTTTTCTAGGTGTGTTAGCCAATGCATGCAAGTCAGGAGTGCTGTGGGATCCCATGGGTTTACATTGCGGTATACAAATCTGACCTTTCCCTGAGCTTATCCTGATTAGAGGTTTCACATAGACAAAGCGTTTTAACTCCCCCGTACCCTCCCCTCCACCCCCCCTCCCAGTCTGACACACTGTGCCGCTTCTCGACAGTCTCCACACTGACATTTCCTTGAGAAACGAATGCGCTGTCAGCAGCAATATGTCTCATTTCATAGCACAACACGCAGTGAATGAAAGGGTTAGAGGGGGATGAGACTGAGAGAAAAGAGACGGCAGCTTTTTAGCTGGGCTACAGCGTTGTCACATTTTCTCTCATAAACTTGTTTATATTGGCACTTTTGTGAGGGGTTGAGATTGCAAGAACAAGCACAAATGTGGCTTTTTCACTTCTGCTGATTAGTCTAAAAAGGTTCAGATTCCAGGAATGGAGCAATTAAACAGCACTGAATAAGTAATCGCTCATTCAATAGAACTGTTTAACATCAGACGATTAAGTATCTGCTTTCATTCCAGTCCAAACAAAATCAAAGGTTTACTGAAAATCATGTCAGAGGCACGCAACACGGACCAAAACAAGCAAAAAGGAAAAGTGATTGTTCCTGTGTTTGATCAGTGATGGTTATCTGGAGTGTCAAATGAAACTGGAGTTATTATTTTTGCATAATTCACTAACAGGCAGCATTTGAGACTTGGTTGGATTTTCGCGCTCGATTTTAATCTGAGCTCAAGGGAATTCTGCCTCTTTTATGTCATTAATTGTCTAATCAGCACTCAACAAACAACTTGAAGTTAAGGTAGCACACACTACAGTGTACATTCCTAATTATGCTTGACTTGATTGTACTCTTCATGAGCAGAGCCGTTTTTATCATCAAGAGCCACAAAATACACAAGCTGAAAGCTGCCGTCACTGATGGAGCCAGTAGATGTAGTAAACGCTCCAATGATCAGTCAGCATCAGTTTCATTATGATGTGAAGATGGGATGCATTGTCATACATAAAAGTAAACTGAATATTTTTGGATTCAGGACAAAACAAGACATTTGAAGTAATCATTTTGGACTGAGGCAAATAACAAAGGGTATTTTTCACTCCTTTCTAGAATGACTGATTAATTCATATGCATAATAAACACAATAATCAATAATATTAATTGCTAGCTGTCAGCCTGCTGCCATAGGTACTGGAGCTTCCAAATTACCCCAAAAATATAAGGTGCTGATGACTTTAGGCTGTATTACATGGCCAAAAAATAGTGAAATGTTGGGAAAACAGCTTTTACTTTCAGCAATGTGTTTGTGTGTACATTGATTTTATTAGCTGCAAGCAGGTAAGATTTCACTGCCTGTCTATTAAAACAGCTTCCTGTTTATAATAATCTGGATAATGCTCTCTTGTCTTGCTTGTTTTTGACATATACAAAATATGGTAGCTGGATTGGACAAGAGATTCGAAAAGATTCATTCGTTTTATGGTTTATATGGAAGTTAAGGTTTTTTAAGTGCATAAATACATCTTTCTAGAGAGATTATCAAGCACAAAAGAAGTGAGTTGATCTGTCCTTTCTCAAACTTTGTGAGCCCTGAAGCCGTTGGACTTCTGCTCCCCGTTTCACTGTTGTCCTTTCAACGTCCCTGCTCTGTGCTTAACTAAATGGAGAAAAAAAGGGCTCAAAATTGCTCATTGTGTCATGACTTTCTGACAGTTCTGACTGTGACTGCAATGCAAAATCACTGCACGGACCAAGACTTTTGCATAAGATGATATAACATAGAGCCAGATATGTCTTTAAAAACTCTGCCACTAAAGGGCCTGTTGCTTCTTAGTCCCACAATAATTAAAGCTGCAGTTGGCAAAAATATGGTTTATTCTAAACCCCTCCCACCACATGAGCATGCACTTAAAACATGCAAAGATAGTCAAGCACATTGTCGTGACTATTTTGAGGCTTCCCCAGTATTCAAACCCAACTCTCCAAATTGCAAGTTCTCCATCTAATCAATTGCGCCACCACATGATGATTTAATTGCGGACTTGAATTTACTCTTTTACACGATCTGTGTGGAAAGACCTGTGATTGGCTAAGATCTCCTGTCATCGACTAGAAAGCAGGGCCAAAAGGAGATATAGAATTCTAGTTTCTCTCTCAGACCAATTCAATTGCAATATGCTGGAAGTTAGAATGCAGTTATTGCCCAGTGATGCCAAAAATGACTGCCTGCCCCAATTCAAAGCATTTTTAACAACTTTTTGAACATTGCCATTCTTAAGACTAATCTGTACAGTCTTACTCTGAGCAGGGTTTTAAATGTTTTGTTGTCCATTGTACAATGTGTTTAAATTGAATAAGTTCTTTATGTTAAATATACACGACATATGATTAAAGAGATTACCACTAGTGGGGTTCTACTGTGGGTCCTCCAGGTTTAACCACCAAACCACTGTGTTTAAACACTTTTCCTCCCAATGTTCCCCTCATCTGAACCCAGCAGTATTACAACCTTTCATTGTGTAGCTTGATACATTCACCTGAAACTCTACCAGGGCAGAGAGAATAGGTCGGACATCATCCAGCCCAGCAGAGAACTGTCAGACAGTCAGGCTGTATCTCCCTGACCAATGGGAAGGTTATAGACACCGCAGTCACAGGAAAAACTCATCATATTCTCTCCGACACTTCCTGCACCATAAACTTTGCATGAGCGTCGAGCACTGTCTGAATTTTCATCATTTTCTTATTTCCTCCAACCGCTCATTCTTCCAGGCCTTCGAGCGCCAACACAAACACAGGCTTGTCAGCCAGCCCGGGCCGACCTCAAGAGAAGTCCATTAAACAGGTGTTGGCAGAAAATCCCACACTTTCTGTTACGGGCATGTTGTGGCTCAGCCTTGCATTGACTGAGCAAGACTGAGCAAAGAAACATCCTGCCACACTTATTCTTCTATCTTGTGATCTGATTTCATTCAAGGTTTTTATTTGTCTGTGTGTGTTATATCTGCTCTGTTGTGAATTTGATGATGTGTATTGGGTTTTCTTTTGTCAGCTTTGTCAGTTATGATACTTTGGATGACATTATTAGAGACAAAGTGATTTGATAAAATGTGTAAATGCATTGCTTTGCTGCACTCTTGTTTTGCCATGTTTCCAGAGTGTCTTTTCTCTTGCTATTGCTATTTCTATTGCAAGATACTATAGTGTTACCCTTCTTGTCCCATCAGATGAACAGCCTGAATTAGCTGCTTTTGTTGTGTTTTTGTTGAAGCTGGCTGCAAAGTGGAACCACACTTAAAATACAATAACAGCTGTAGTCCAATCAGTTGTATTTTTATGATACTGGATTTTTCAGTGAGTTGACTTGTCATTAGTGTTTTTCTGCAATTAAATGGGAGATGTTGTCAACTCTGAATTACCGTTAGACAGCTGATGTGAAGCAGTTTTCCATACTCATTTGTGTGCATTCATGAAATGACATGACGTTAAAGTGGCATATACTTGGACGAGCAAAAGTTACACTAACGTTACACTTATTTATTTCTATGGCTGTGTCTGAAACCACAACTGGGTTTACTCATTGACTCTTCCCTTCATAATCTACATGAATGATAAGCTGTTGAGGATGCAAGTTTTCACAAGGAAGATGCATTTTGTACCACAGTCTATTTTCAAAATATTATATGCAACCATTAAATACATCTTCTGATTAAAATCAAGGAAAATCAAGATTTTCACCTTGTTAACATGTCCATATGGTGTCACACTACACCTGCCGATACAGTAGTGAGCTGTCAATCACAAGGCAACTCTGCCTTAAAACATATGCTGCTTTATCACCTGTTATACCCTAAATAGGATCAAAACTTTCTAAATGAACATGAACATGTACTGAAGGTGATGTGAAACAAGCGTTTGAGATCATAAACTCATTTGGAAAATGTTTGCTGAGGTAATAAATCAGCTTAGTAGTCGGGTCATTTTCTCATAGACTTCTATAGAATCTGACCTTTTTTTTTTTACAACTAGAATAGTCGCCCCTGCTGGCTCTTAGAAAAAATGCAGGTTTACGGCATTTCACTTATCTCAGACCCGGATGCTGCATTCGTTTTTTATGTATTATCTACAAGTGTAAGAAACCATGGAAAACATGAAATTGACTGGGTGACCCCAAACTTTTGAATGGTAGTGTATATTTTTGTGTAAGATACACAGTGGTGAGTTATTAGGGGGTTAATCTGTGACCAGAGCAGGTCTTGGAGTGCATTTTCAAGACCACATTTCCATTTTCAGAAAGCTTCTGTTTCACAACTAATCATGCACACCTATCAAAAGGTTCACTGGAGTCTGTGTGGTCAACCACCTTATGAAACTATTGAAGGCTAATTATTTAGCTAGGTAGCTACAGCTTATGAAATCTGTCATGAATCAGTGGTCCTTCACTGATTAATGGTAGCTACTGCTTATTAAATCTGCCATGAATCGGTGGTCCTTCACTAGATATGAAAAAACTACTTTTGTTTACCCCTGCTTGAAATTAGAGATTTGTTTCAAAAATTACCAAGAATTTAAGTGGTGAATCTGCCAGTGTTATCATTACAAACGATCTGTGCAAGCTTTTTCTGGGTGCTGGTTGCTGCTGTGATTACTGCTTTTTAGCCTTCCCTGTTTTCAATATCATCGCTTCACCACCATTATCACCTCCACAATTATCAGCACAGTGTTATTATGTGATTGTTTTTGGTTTGGGTGTGAATGGAAATGAGAGTATTTTTCGAAAAGTGCCAACAGGAGGAAATGTTTACTCCCAGAGAGAGAAAAGTTTGTAAAAGTGAAGTTAGTGAAAAGTTGGTATGCAGACAACATCAGGTGTTGCTCTGTGATGTTGTGCTGTGTGAGTGTGTGACTTGTCTATCTGGGCTCCATCAAGGCGTGCAGTGTTGCCTCACCGTTTACACTCCCATAACAAGATAACAGGGGGCCCCCTTGACTCCAGCCTCCCACAGGGTTTTCTGTTGACTCTTTTTTTTTCAAAGTTAGGAGCAAAACATTTCCTCCTTTGCCATAAACTATGGAGGGGAAAGCTTGGAGAAGCCGAGGAATCTCAGTATCTTTATAGTGTTTCGATGTGAAACTACATGTTAGATTGTGAAAGTGCAACTTGGAAAATATTCTCTTGCATGTGCGAGGGCGACGTCAGTTGGAGAAGGGCTAATGTTTCATCTTGGGAAGGAAAACATATTCCTCTGTCATTCAGCTTTGGTTTCCAGATACTGAAATGATGAATTCCCAGAAAATTAGTATTGAATATAAGTCAAGGGAGGAATGATCTCTCATAGCTCAGATTTAGCCTCAGAATATCTTAAAGGCTCTTGCTATTGACTAGAAATCACCCAGAAATATCACATTGTCTCCGTTAAATGCTCAGTGCTCTCACACATAATATGAACTAACCATATGGGCCTTCACAGTCTGAATTCTGTGACATAGGGGTTTTTCTTCTCCCATGTACTTTATTTGACAAAGGCGTTTTTACCCCCTTTTCTCTTCTCTTGCACTGTGGGCTCTAAATCCCTTTCACAGTAATGGGAGCTTTTGTTGCATTTCACAGTTCATCACTCATGGCAAATTATGGCCTGGAACCCCCCCATCACCACCCTGTTCTGCTTCCACCTCTGTGCACGAGGCTCGGAGAATAGATGGAGATACAGCAGTGGGCTGTTTGACTTTTAATTGCTCTTTGAACCTCTGGGGTGCATTCCCCTCAGAGCTCACTTGGTTGTACACTGATTTTCACAATATTCCCCTTCCCTGTTTGGGACATGGATAACAAATGGAAAGCACACCAGCCAACACAGACAGGCTTACAGGGCCCAAAGCATGGCATATGGTAGCATTCATATTTCTAGGTACTCATGTTTTCATTTATTTGTGTTAGGGGCTTTTAATGTTAATTGCGGCAGATAAGAGGGAGTGTTGTGAATAAAGCGGTCCCAGTGATCCCATCCCTCATTTTTATCCATGGTGGGGGGTCAGATGCTCCCACAGCCATGGCAGACGCTCTCCCTCCTCTACTCAGCATTTCAAAGCAGCAGGGCCTCCCATCCCTTATCAGCACAACAAATACCTTTTTTTTTTTTGGAGTGACTGGTGTATGTGGTGTGTGAGTGTGTGCCACTCCGTCTGTCTCTATTTGTGTCTATATCTGCAGCCACACCACAGCCTTTCATGAATCCTGAACTGCGGTTCACATCTTACTGCTTCTGATGACTCTTCACATCTATTTTAGGATGTAAGCTACTGTATGTGCCGTACTCTGTGAGCCACTATGATGTGTTATAAAAAGACGCACACAAACACAACATGTCACCAACATGTCCGAATTGATTTATTTTCACCTGTTCTGCTTTCATAACACCACTTGGCCCATCAGGGGAGCTGGCTGTGCTGCTGTTACACCAGTCTCATGATAGTCACCTCAGATGAGTCATTCACTTACTGTCATAGCAATGCTGTGTTTAAATACACAATCTGCCTCCTAGAAAACATGTTTCTGTGTAACAAAATTTCTTCCCAATTATGTTAGGGTGCAATGTAATTACTGGCTGGATTATGTTCAGAGGAAAAATACCTCAGAGTCCGACACTGTCTCTAAAAAATGTGTTCCTATTCGACTAAAATGCATTCTCTTACGGTTTGAAACAAACTAGTTTCTCCTGGTAAAGTAACAGCATGACATAGTAGGAAATATTTCCACTTACATAGAGCCACAAAGTTGCATTAGGAAGACAGACCAATGTTGGAGACATAAGTCCATGACAGGACTTTCAGACTTTCAGCCAGGAGACTGGTGTTTTTGTCTTGCGTTAGACTGTTATATTTAGACTTAAGTTTTGTTGTTTTTATTCGCTGTTTAGTTAGGGTCAGGCAAAAAAGTACTTAATGAAGTTAGGGAAACATGCTTTTCTACAGTTTGGATTTAATGACACCCTTTCCCTAAATATTTAAAACCTCTCTGTGATTACTCTGCCAAGGAGGCGAAGCCTCGGCAGAGTTGTGTGATGATTGCCGTTGGTTTGTCTGTCTGTTTGTTAGCAACATTACTCAAAAACGGAGTAATGGATTTGGATGGAATTTTCAGGGAAGGTCAGAAATGACACAAGAACCAAGTGATTAGATTTTGGCAGTGATGCGACTTATAGTCTGGATCCACACATTTGTTAATGATTTGTGTATCATTGTAAGATCGCGGCACGGCATCACTGTAGCCATGACTAAGTGAACACTACATCAGCTGCCTGTTGACGATCACATGATTGTGATCCTACTACAAATCGACTGTTGCAGACTTATCTGGACTTTCTGAATCCCATCAATTCACGCTACATATTTAGGTCACACAATTCCTTATCCGTACATAACGTACACATGCAAAACACACGCCTGTGCTCAGTGCAAGGTCATTTTGTTTGTGGGTACATCTATATGAAATGGTCACATTCTATAGTGTTGTGATTTCTGCCACAAATTTGTTCAAGATTTCATCCAGAAATAATCCAACGACTGAGCAGCCTTGGTGGAGTTCTGCGCTCTCTGAGTGCTTTCCTTATTTTCTTTGTCAGCATCCCATCTAATCAATGGTTGGTTGGCAGAAAACATGTGACAGCTGGAAAACCATAAAGTAAATGACAAATGTGGGTTAAAAAAGTATTTGTTTTAAGTCACAAACAAACGTAATCCGGGAGTCATTGTGCTTCTCTCAAAGCACAAATAAAATGGAGATTTCCTATATCCAATTGAATCTTTAGGAGACAGGGAGACGGATACAGTAGGAGGTTGTCGGGGTGGATGGAAGGCATAAAAAGTACTTGGCTGTCAGAGACCAGAGAGAAATCTGGTTGAGTTAATAGAAGACTGGCATTTTACTGAAACATAAAAAAAAAACATGTTACCTCTTAAGTCATTATGAACTATTTCCCTAACCAAGCACTATGATTGCATAATCAAGACATTTCCTCACTGGGTGTGTGGAAAACAGAATCTAATTGCAGTTTACTGCATCTGCTGTTTTAGATTAAATGTGTGGAAATGTAACTCTGAAGAGAAACAGTTAAAATACAAGTCACATGTTGGCTGCATACCTTAATGACTCATCCATGTCATTTGTTTTTCTTTCTGTAATGTCAGAAACACTGGAATTAATGAGGTCTTCATCAGATAAAAAGGAGAACCTTAAGAAGCATTGCATCTGTAGATGCAGAATAAACTTATACATTAAGAGCTTTAATGCGAGGGCAATTTTTTGAAGTCAAAATATCAAATAATTATTAGTTTGATAGTCAAAATGATGTATGATCTGATAGCGAGCACTATTTGCTGTTGCCGGCTAAAAGCATTGATGAATTTAACTTTGAAAAAGAAGGGGGGATATTTTAAGCATTTGCACAGAATTTTAATGTTTTATTTGGTTGCTCAGTCTCACTGACGTCCCCCGTGGAGCATTTTTCTCCTCTCAGACAGCTTTTAGGCCCATTCTGTCATCCTCTTTGTTTGAGGGAAATGTGAGTCTGCGTGCTTCACCCTGACAGGCTTCGGAAAAGAGTCCTGGATTACCTTGACTGACAGCTCCCAAACCATAAGATCTGTTATGTCTGGCCTGCGCTGAGCATAGGGCAAACTCTGAATCAATAGCAACGCTATCAGCGATGGAAATTGAATGCGGAATCTGAACGATGAGTACCCCCTCATGAACTCTGTAAGAGCATTTTTCCGCTGATCAACACAGCTATTTTTCTCCCAGGTAGATATGAGTAGAACCACAGCTAAGAGAAAGTGTGAAGTTTGTTGGGACCTGCATAAAAAATGGAGCACAAAAAATAGAACTCAGGGAGATGAGAGGCCACAGATGGAATTGTCTTCAAAGTACAGAGTCGGCAGTCTTTTAAGGTGATAATACGCTCATAGAACATTTTTTTAGTTTCCTGTGCGCTCAGCTTGATCTGACTCTCAGAAGTAATTTGACATTTGCTGCCATGTATCATCCTGGATGACTACTCATTGATAGTTGCAAACAGGCTGGATTACTAGTTCAAAAAGACAGCAGACTACAAAACAGGTAAAATGAAGTTCTGCTTTGAACTCTTCCATCAAACCCACACACAGATATACATTCCAGAAATCACAAAAATATAAGAGATGTCACAGAAGTAGTTTTTTTTTTTTTTAGCCATTTGAACTTTTGGAAGCACATTAAAATGTCTCCTCTGTGCTCTGTCCTACACATGGCTAAGTTGCTTTGTGAGCTACTATCTGTCCCGCCGAGGGAACAGGAGTGGTCAGCGAACAAGACAAAGGCCTGGAAAATGTGCTTGCTTAATTAAAGAAGGGGAATAACCAGTGCAGCTATTTACACCTAATTCTGACATAAATCTACAGTTATCGCACTGGCGAGACAGTCTTCTCCTCAAATTAGGAAACACCCAAGAGCTTTTCCTTAATAAGCAATCCTCCTGATTAAGCCGAGGCAGGAGTTACGGTCTCTTTCTGTAGGAGGGAAAAGGACAAGAGAAGCTGAATCTAACTAGAGGGGAGGTAGTTAGCAAAAGGCCGTCATGGATATTGAGATGGTTAGCATTTTATTAACCCGAGTCAGGACGGAGAGAGTAATTGGTAAATTGGGTGTAGACTTGCTGTGTCTGTAGGACTTTGACCTGAGGGAGATGGGATATAGACACTTGGCATTTCAACCTATCCATCTCCGAAGCCATCCACTCAGGCAATACTGTCTGCCTCAGTCCATTGCTCCTCTAATTAGCAACTTGTCTTATTTCCTGTGGCTGCTAAACTAGTTTCCAGTCTTTTTTTTTCCAGGCCTCACTGTTGGGAATGCCAGGGCATGCATTGAAAACCTCTCCCACAAGGTGCCAGGCACTTGTCAGAGAAGCATGATGTGACAAGGGTGCAAACGGTAATCTGTTCAGTTTGTTCGCAAGGACAGCTAGCGATTGAGAGGCTTGGCATGGAAATGCATTTTTCATCCCCTCTGTCTGCACATCAGAGGCTCTAAATGAAATGATTTAGTTAGAGGTGCCAGGCATTAGCTGTTACTCTGGGACACACATTGTTGTCGCGTTGAAGGCTCTCTTTCAACGACATTCAGCGTAGCTTCAGACTATTTCCCCGCTGTAAACATGAGGGCGATACGCCAAGCTGCAAACACTGGCAGGGAGCGTTGGCGTTTGATATGAGTCTGCTACTCCCTCCTCGCCTGAATTCCCTTGGATCTCATCACGGGCTTTCTTCTACCCGTATTATTAGCTGGCTTGCTGTCTTGCCATCACCCTTACTGCTTTAGAGAATATGAGGGAAATGCAGAAATGCAGACAATTACAGATCAGTTGTCAATTACGTGAATATCAGATTTCTGTATGGCTGATACATGTCTCTCTGGCATACCTTGTGCAGCGAGATGTTTCATATCTTGCCTTTCAGCACATGTTCAGCTTTTCATCCTCCTGGTATGAAAAGTATGCGTTGCTGACTGCATGTCTGCCAGCACCTCCATGCTGTTTATGGTGATCTCTGAGATTCTTCTATTGTTGCAGGGAATTATAATTGTTCAGTTTGGTTTAAACTGTGAGAATGTCATCATCAGCCATCTGAGCTAAAACACAATGGCACATAACTTTGATTAAAAGCTCCACATTTTGAGGAATGTACTTATTTAAATTACTGCAGCGTTAGATGAGAACAATTTGTACTTTTAATATAAAGACATCTGCTGCCTAGCTTAGCTTGACAGTAAGACAGAGAAGAGTTCTGTTTTTTATGCTAAGGTAAGCTATATTCATATTTAGCAGGGAGATTAATGAGCAGCATTAATCTTCTCATCTATTTCTCAGCAGAAAAAGTGAAAAAGCATATCTTCTAAAATGACAAACTGTTAATTTTGAAACAAACTATATATATATATATATATATATATATATATATATATATATATATATATATATATATATATATATATATATATATATATATATATATATACACATGTATATGTATATATGTATATATACATATATATGTGTGTGTGTATATGTGTTTATATGTGTGTGTGTGTATATATATAAATAAAAAGTTTGGGATCACTTACAAATATCCTTATTTGTGAAAGAAAAGCAGTTTTTTTTCAATGAAGATAACATTAAATGAATCAGAAATACAGTCTAGACATTGTTAATGTGGTAAATGACTATTCTAGGTGGAAACAGCTGATTTTTAATGGAATATCTCCATAGGGGTACAGAGGAACATTTTCAGCAACCATCACTCCTGTGTTCTAATGCTACATTGTGTTAGCTAATGCTGTTGAAAGGCTCATTAATGATTAGAAAACCCTTGTGCTATTATGTTAGCACATAAATAAAAGTGTGAGTGTTCATGGAAAACATGAAATTGACTGGGTGACCCCAAACTTTTGAACAGTAGTTTATATATCTATACGTATGTAAATGTTCAGGCTGTAGTGTGAAGATGCCACACTGTCATGCTTCTAGAGACAGAGTATGTCAGCATATTTTTGAAGGCACTGTCACCTGTCGTGTGATGTACAGTGATATAGCTGTGATAATCATGGAAGACCTTGATTTGTCATGTTTGACGCTTTAAATAGACTTCACAACATGATCATTTTCAGTCACACATGCAGTGCTACCGTTGCTGATCCCACCGTGTCAGACATGTAGCAACGCTGCGGCTCACAACACAGTGCTTCAAAGAGTGTGACTGCACTTTGGTTGTCTGTAATTCTGCAGTCATTTTCAATTTTGCTCTGCAATGACTGAACAATTTGTTTTAGTCCCAGCTGAATAAAATACGTCCTGCTAATAATCCTAATTAGCTTCCCTAATGTACTCCCCCCTCCTCCTCTAAATACTCCCTCTGGTGTGCAATTGAGGTTGAAACCCATTCAGCCCTGCCACTACCTCTCAGCTGCCTGTCTGACTGATGAAGGCTTTCAGCCACTGTAAAAGGTGAAAGTGGTGTTGTTACTGTGGTAAGTTGTAGTTAACTCACAAATAGCTGTTTTTTTTTAATCTAGAAGGTCACCAGAGGACCTCACAAAACACACACATGATATTACACTAAGTTTCTCTGTCCTGGGTTATTTTTAAACACAGATATTGCCAAAATTATGACCAAAAATGGAATGGCTGCCTTTAAAGCTGCATATAATATATACAGACAGGTCACAAATACAAGGAAAAACCAACATAACATATCTTAGTAAGGTGTTGTGCTACTGCATGCCACCAGAAAACCCTCAGTGCACTTTGCTATTGATTCAAGAAGCCTCTGGAACTCTACTGGAAATGGAACAACATTTTTTCTAAACATATTCCCTCATTTGATGTTTGATGATGGTGATAGGGAGCACAGAGGTGTTCAGCTGGGTTAAGATCTGGTGACTGTGAAGGCCATCTTTTTCATTTCATCTGACCATTCAGTGAGCCCTGGTGCTCTATAGATAGTGTCATTGTGATCATCTCCATCAGGAGGGAAATGTTTCATCGTAGGATAAAGGTGATCACTCCGATCAGCTCTGTATTAACTTGCTGTGATCGCTCTATCCCAGAATGCAAAAAGATCCAAACCATGCCAGCAAAATGCCTCTCACAGCATAACAGAACGTCTGAATCCCCTCAGTGTATGGGTCAAAGGGGTCATGGTTTTCAAATGAATCTGTTAACTGTCTGTATGTTTGTAGCAACCCAGCTGTGTGGCTCTACAGATGGAAATCATAGTCTGGATGGGTTTCCAATATACTTTAAACAGTCATTTATCATGATTTCCAAAAGATGAACCTTAACTTTATTGGTGTACCCTGGACTTTCCCACTTGTACCACCAGCAGGTTTTGAGGTTTGTCATATTGAAGAAATTGTCCTAATGACTATTAGATGAATTGACTTGGCATGACTTGCCCATAATTAATTTTAATTACTGTATTGAACCATAACTTCTCATCTGGAACCATCATCAATTAAAAATTTCAGTTGGTCCAATACTTTGGTATAGGTCAAAATACCTGCAAAATGAATGAAATTCCCATCAGTTGTACTTTATGTGTCGTCACATATTTGCTGTCTTTGTTAGCATCTAGCTGAAAGCGTGGCTCTGTAAATAGTCTCATAGAGGTGATAGATTAACTGTCTCACTATTTTAGGATCAGTCAGATTTTGTGTTTTAAATTCATAAGGTATTAGCAGCTGTTAATATTGAGGTTAATTAATGTTTCAGTTTTATACCATATATACCAAATGTCTGTTGTAAAACTTCATTAAACTTATTTTTAATGAATCTTTTGTACTTAAATGTTGCTGATCACATAGAGTGGGTAAGATCAGTTCTACTTTCTGTCACTGAGGTTCTTCGTATAAAATCTTTAGAATTGTTGATGGAGAGTTCATTTCAAATCCTTCCCTATTTTACCAGCCATCCTGAGAACTTAAATTCACCACATGCTCTCCTCCTTCTAAATCTGAGCTCCCGCTATGATTTTTTAAAAAATTTAGTTCTTTGTAAAGTTAAATTGTCTTTAAAAAGATGAAGCATGACTAAATTTATATCAGATGACAAAGCAAGTAAAGACATCCATGTTTTCAGCTTTTAGCCTCATGTTAATGATAAAATGTAGCCAAACCTGGCCCAAGCCCATGATTCATTGCTATCGACTCCTTTGAACCTGCGGAAGTGCTTTGGGGGAATAGATCATAAAAGCCAACGTGTGTCAGTGTGTTTGTTGGTGTGTGTGACTGTGTCTCGCTGTGTATCCGGGTGCCATGTGGCACCGAGCGACTCGGCTTTGCTCTGCCAAGAGATAAGAACACAGGGTAAGCCGCTCGCTGCGCCAGCCTACTGGATTTCACCTCGGAATCTTCTTTGTTGGAAGTTGTAGGGCTGCTCTATTTCTAATGTGACAATTCTTGCAGCGCACCGTATTGACTTTATATGCTGTACATGCTCACTGTGAGAAGCCATTTGAAATACATTATCAATGACAAAGCACTCGAGAGCAGTTAAAAAAAGCAGTTAAATCCTGCAAGGGCAGGGAATTTGTAGGGTTGTTAAAGCATTGTTAATAGAGGACAGTTTCTCGTGGTGATTAGGGATATTATCGTGTAATAGGCAGGTGTAATTGTTTTTATTATGTAGCTACTTTAATCCTAAACATTTCATATCATTACGGCACAATTATGTGAGAGTTCCTGTTTAATCAAAGGGAGACTGGCTCTTGAAGTAAAGGTGTTAGACTGTTGTGCTGACTGGATGCATCCCTTGCAGAAGACTTCTGCCAGTGAAATGTTGGCAGCAGTCAGCAAACAGGTCTGCAACAAGAGGCCAGTGCCTGCTGGGAAGTGTAGGTGGAGGCTGGCATATGGCTGCTGGTGCTCACAGGCTTTTGCCTCACCAGTGCTTACCCTTGTTAGGCCGCCTTTTTAGCTTGTTTCAAGTGTGCAGAACTCAGATAATTAAATCCCATAACCCAGGTTCTTATATTGTTGGGCAAAAAGGTCAGCGAGCATGCAGTGTCAAACCGGTTCTTTACCAGTTTCCACCTGTAGATGTATGCAAACCTATATTAACGATCAACAGGCATCTGAATGTATGTATCTGGTAAATAGCAGAAGAGGAGCAGTCTAACTAAAGAGACAATGTGGTTGGCCATAATTTACAACTATCTTGTCAGGTTTTTGATGTCTTTGCCTTTGCATTTTTTATGGATTGGTCTGTTTTAACTGTGAAACTTTTCACTATATCTATCTTACAGACTCTACTTCCACTTGTGTATTCAAGGTGTCTCTTCCACTGGGGATGAGAG
This sequence comes from Amphiprion ocellaris, assembly GCF_022539595.1. Classification (NCBI taxonomy): domain Eukaryota; kingdom Metazoa; phylum Chordata; class Actinopteri; family Pomacentridae; genus Amphiprion; species Amphiprion ocellaris. The sequence goes on along the minus strand of NC_072787.1, from coordinate 4,989,968 downwards.
ATTCAAAATCCTAATTTTTGTCCGCTTCTGTATTTATAGTTTCAAACTGAGTGTTATTCTAAATTATCGGAAGGGTTGTAGAAAGCCTGAAGGTAACACATGCTGACACTACTCACCATCGACAGGTTGAAAAGGCATTTTATCTTTTTAAAAAAATGCCAAAATGACACCATTTAATAGAGCCAGAAACGGCAAAAACAGGAAGTGTTGTCAGATTTTCAATTTCCCAACAGTCCATTAACAAAACATATGACTGAAATCATAATGTTTAATCAAAATTACTTAATTCTGCATATCTAAATGTTAGGAAATGTTATAAAATAAATCATTTGCAACAAGCAAATCATGTCAGAACCACAAAATCAGCACTTCTCAGCATAACCGTGAAGTCATTAGTGACTCAGCAATGACCAACAGTCATTTAACAAAAATTTTAAATTTGAACCGAGTTGAACTGCAGACTGTGTTTACATAGAGCAGATAGGAGACTAGTATGATGTATCAATGAAGATGTATTTTTATATTTATAAGATTTGTGGTATTATAACTGTTTCATACTGCACATACATTTTCTGTACTTCCAGCTATGGTTGTGCTGTTTCAATAGAAGCGCAGGACTTCTATTATATATTGCAGTGAAAAATTAATCCGCAGTGGCAGGAACAAAAAACAACACACACAGACACTGCATGAGGTTCAGAGGGTTAATATAGACGAGACAATAAATCAAGACACACAGTTAAAATGTAGATTAATATCTGTTTTGTTCCATAGCTCCTATACCTGACTTACATGCACATGAGAGGTGGGATAAGTAATTATCAACTCATTTGGGAGATCGTGTATCTCTTAGCAACAACTCTTAGCAACGATGTCTGTTAATTGGGTGGACTGATATTTGTGATTGAGGAAGGATATTTTGAGACCACTAACAAATAGTGTGGTCACGCTTTGGTGCAGCTTTAACTCCTTTGACAGAAGTACTCTGCTGTGATGTGAGGTTGTGGTTTAGGGCAGCTCAAGTATCTGATAACTGTGAGGCTAATACTGTAGCTTCATGTTAGATACATGAAGAAATGTTAAGACTAATTTCATGCTACAGTTTTTTTCCAAGATATTTATGTTGGTTAGTTTGTGTTCTGTAGCTGTGGCACATTGTCCTATAGCTCACCCAGGTGATAAAACCTCAATATAACATGTAGCAGAAGAGCATCAGGTTTTGTTTTTCCCACTTGCTATAATACAGTCCTGCAGCTACGGCACGTCGGACAAACTGCTGTTTCCACTTAAAAACAAATCTATGTTAATTGTGTGCCAGCCAGGTACCTAGTAAACTAGGTAAAAATATTCTTGCTTCAGGGGGTGGATCCCCGTTGTTACTCCAATGCTTTGGCATGTCAAATTTAAAGCATTTGTCTAATCACAACAAACCCAGTTATTCCTCTCTAACCACCATAGTTAGTCCCTGAAGCAATTACTGCACAAATAAAAATTAAACAAGCTCTGTTTTTGGCTTACTGTACACCAATCCAGCACTTGCTTTTGTTATCTAATTGCTTGTGGCATAATTCAGTTTTTTTAATTTTTAAAGGATGTTATAAGTATAAAAATATGAATATTCAACACTCAAACTTTTACATAAAGGCCTGGTGGAAGTGCGATATATGTCTGAGTGACAAACACTAAACACCTCCCTCCCCCACCTCAAATCCCTTCTGGACACTGCCTGGCTGCCTCCAGCATAACAATTTAAATCCCACCTGATAATACCTCTTGTCACGCTGACAGCTGTCATCAAGTCAGCCGTGTTCGCTGTTTAGTTTGCTTTTCAAATTAGCAAGTGGATATTCTCACAATGGTCTTTGTTTTTCCTCTGAAAAAGGAAAATATATACCCTCAGGGAATACAACCAGGCATCGAGCGAGTTTTGTTCACGTTGCTGAAAATTGACAAGCAGTTTCAGTTGACATTTGTTGCAGTTTGGTGCCACAATTATGGATGTTCTTAGTGTTTCAGTTTAGATTTGCCTGGAAGATACTGATGATACATAATCTAGTTTGTTGTATACTGTACACAGTGCAAACTGCCTTCTGCCGTAGATGCATTGATCCAGTACATTATAAATCTTTCAGTTTCAGAAACAGAAGCCCAGTTAATTGTTGAGAAAAACAGTGTGGGGCAAGAACAGAGGACACAAACTTATATTACATACTATGAAAGTTTTATTCCTGAATTGTTGACACCTTAATGAAATGTTCAATATACGTCTAATTTGTAGCCCTGCTTTGATTTAAGCCTGTAGGACAGGTGTTGCTATGCATTCCCAATTTAAAAAAAAGCCTCTAAATAGTATTTTAATCTAAGCTGTGCTGCCAGCCGAGCCGCTAGATGTCATATCAGTGTCTGCTCAGCATCAAAATGCTTGCAGACCTCAGCTGCATGTAAAATAGCAAAACAATCATTACATTAAATTAGACCAGCATTATGGCAGTGATTTAGGTTTATCGTTGGCCATAAAACACTGGAAAGTGGAGCCCGTGGAGTAATCAGCTAATGTTCTGAAACCTACAAACAATAATATTTAAACGGCTGACAGAGCTGGAGGGCTGAGGCATGCCAACCCTCTGATTATCCCCAGTAGCTGAAACAGCATCCGTCACCTGTGACTTCAGTGGTTGATGTGTGCAAAGGTGCTGGCGGAGGCTAAATGGATGTACAGTATGTCACTGCGTCTCTAAATGGTACAGTACACGAGCCAAAGCTGAAATTTGGAAGCGAGTAGGTTTGTGTGAAGCAGGCTGAGGTGAGGAGCAGACCAGACTGAATTATTGAAAAACCAGCCTGGCTGCTGATCACACCCTTCCCTCTCCCCCCGGTGCAGAGATCCTGCTGCGAGGAGCTTCAGGTTTAGGTAAAAACACCAGGCTTTCACAGGAGCACTGCCGTTCATCTCTCTCTTCATGAGCATCATTTTTGTTCAGTTTCCGTTTTTAAAAATCCATTAAATTCTGAGATTTTTATGCAGTTTTGTATACCCGAAAAGGTTAAGTTCTGTTTAAGCAGGTTTCCCAGTGAGGTGCTTCTTCTGCATGTACAGTCTATGCATCCTCACACAGGTCTAAATAAAGGCTGCCATGTACACACCAACTACACACCCACACTAACACTGTGCACAAAATCAAACAACTCAAGTTGGTCTCCTTTTTTCTCTGTCCCAACTTTTATCAGGTTGTTTTTTCTTCACATCTGATTCTCTCACACACCAGCCCTCGCTGAAGTTCTGAGGCTTCAGAATCCTCTCAGGTCATCTCTCCAACTTCTTTCAATACTGTACACGAAGAGAAAAGTGGAAACTAAGTAACTCCTTTATAATATACCAATTAGCTTCTGGAATATGTAAATTCTCTAGCATCATGCATTTCTCGTGGTATATTAACTGTAGACATCTAAACCATGCATATTTGGAATTAATTAGTCTGGATATATTTTGGGGAATAAATGCATACAAAGACTTGTGAATAGAAAAGCAGAATTTGTGATTCTACTTATTCTCAGTGAATAAGCTTCAAAGAGCTACTGTAAATGTTAAGGGCCAAGGAGCATTTGTTCCAGTGCCGTTGCAAGGTAGATCAAGTTTTATGTTGATGATATAACGCTCTATAAACACATAGCAAAGCATTGACTTTTCACCTGCTTTCATAATAGGCTTATTGAGCTTTACAAAGTGCAAAACGTAGCTCTTCACATGTACTATTAAGGCCTTGACACCACACTGAATATGGACAAAACAACTTTGGTACTCAGTGAACTTCCTTTCTCAGAAATGTAAATAAAAGTACACTTTGTTACATGACTGCTTTCATGTTGTAGACAACTCAGACAAACAGATTTGCATCTTCTAATCAGAAAAGCTTCTGAAGAAACTCCATTTGGTGCAATATGACTTTCGTAAACCTGCAGAGAATAAAAACTCTCTGCTTGCTTGACACTGCAGAATGCAAAAATCCAAAACTGTTTAGTTTGCAAAGCTTCAGCTTCCATAATGATTTGCATGTTTACTGTTTGTTTACTCTGCCTTAAGAGTTTCAGCATTGGAGAAGATAGTGGATACATTGAGTTCTGTTTTCAGAGCTTGGTTGTTTGACTGTCCTGCCACCACTTGAACACAACTTGAACATTAATTCCATGCTAGAAAACAACTTGTCAGACTGAGCATCACAAAATGTATTGCTGAGAGTTTGTTACAGTGCTACTAGAACCTAACTTACACCACTCACTGTCTCCAAGTTACATTTACATTTAAAATGTCCAATTATATTTCATTTCCACACAGCACCATAGCTTGTTATGAAGGGTTTCTTGATGTTTAGTTTTATTATTTCAGGTAGATTGGCTGCCATGTCCCCATTAAGAAGTTAAAATTGGGAGGAGATTTGGCAAGGCAGTTTTGTCTTGCTGCCAACAGACTCTCTCCAATGGTTTCAGTCTGGAACTGCAGGCAGACACACACACACTGACAGTGAAACAAGACAGCTTTCACTGTGTGTGTCAGTGCAAGAAGCCTCATGTGCCGAGGCATAATTTTATGGATTAGAGTAATATTACAACCCAACGATTTCAGTAAATTGTCAATGATTGTCCATTTAGCTGTTTGTATCCCCAACTGCTGTTGGTGCTCTTCAACATTTACTGGTTTCAACAGCCATGGCTGAAAGCTTTATATTTCAAAAATGCCCACATACACTCTAAATGGCCAAAAGTTTGTGGACATGAGAGCATTAAAGCATTCTTAAACCATGGACCAGTGTTTTCTGGAAAAGCATTTAACAATATTTTGTAAACTGGCTGCAGAGATTTTCCCAGTAAAGACATCTCTGCATGTCCATTAATGGGTCTTTTGAAGACCTTATAGACAGACTCAAGCCTGCGTTTCCTGCTTTGATAATAACTTCAGCTCCCTTTTGTTCAACTTTGACTGAGTACATGAGTTTGTTCTAGTAAACTGATACACTGTTTTTGTTTTTTTCACAACATATTTTATAATTTGAATTACATCACACGACTACACATCAGTATTTATTTATTACCCACATCCGAACCATAGTGGCTATACCTTTAGACATTAATCTGGATTTGCCAGTCTAATTCTTCCACACCAAATTCAAAGAGAAATGTCTTTATGAGCCTTACTAGGAGCGATGGTGGCACTGTCACCTGGAAAAAGGAAACTGTTGCCACCAAACTGGAGGTACACTATTGTAGAAATATCAGTCATCACCCTATCATACCATAAAGTTTTACCAAAGTGGACACCGTCCAAACAGTAAAGAACTGCACCAGACCAAAGGTATAAAAACATGTGGACTGTGAGGAATATTGAAGATATTTCTTCTGGTGCAGTGAAGACTAGGCTTTTGTGTTATTTCTGTTTTTGACTCCGGAGAAAAAGTGAATCTTTCAAGATCAAAAGCTCACAATGAAGACAGAATCTTTCAAGGTGATGGATAGTGGAAAGATGGAACATTTCCAGCTAAAATACACCCAAGGCCTAACTAGATTTTCATAGCATTTTTAATTCTCTCTAAATGGTCTTTGAGATGATTTTATGCATAAAGGACCATATGGATATTAAATCTCATAAAACCATCATCTGAACCACACACGCAGAGGCATTAAAGCTGGAATTAATTTCTGCGCTGCCCCTTGTACATCAGACTAACTTTGTTCATCATTGCCACCAAAATTTGAATCCCAGTTGATCTGAATAAACACACTGCATAAATTTACACAGATGTATGCACACACACACACACATCTTTTCTGATCCAGGCAGTGGGCTGTTAATGCCTCAGAGATTAAATCTATAAGGAAGGCTGAATTACAGCCAGGCCTTATTCCTGTCGATACTGTTGAGTCAGAGGAAAGGTGGAAGTTTGATACTCCTCAGTGATATGCATTAACGTCTGTTTTTTCCGCCACTCCGGTGACACCTTATTTACGTTGAAATGAAATGCCAGTTTGAGTGGTATTGACATTGTTGATCCCCGTAGCATCAAAAAAAAAAAGCTGCTGCTCTTTGTTTTGCAGTGCTTTTGATACCATAGATGGGGATTTAGTGTTTAATGTCAAACCTGCAAATGGTCTGTTAAGTCTGTTTACTTTGTTTCTGCATCATTTAAACCAGGAATTTCTCCCTTTGGCATCCATCGCTTCCCTTTCCTCACCTTTCCTCTCCTTTTTCCTTGCCACTACTTCCCCGCCAGCACGTTCTCCCTCACCAGTATCAAAACTAGGCCAGCTGAACAGAGCAGGCACAGAGCAGTTTGCCAGTGTAGTTGAAATGAGAGATAAAGGGTGAAGTCAAACAGGCGGTGGCAAGGCAGAACATCGTCACCGGTTTCCCAAGTTGCATCCGAGAGCTGTCGAGGCTTTCGCTTCCTGCCATGTTTAGCGTTGTGACAGAGCATTTGTAACACCTCCGCCCATGGTTTCCACAACTCTGTCACGTCAGATGAAATCAACTTTCAGCGAGGGGAAGAAAAAGAGGAGGTGGTAGAGGTGGAGACAGGGAGAGGCACGTACAGGAGTAAGAGTGAGATCTTTTTCTGTTTATCGAGAAGGGTTTTGAGATGTTGCTGGGGCTGAAAACACAGGCACTGCACCCTAGTTTCACTATGTATTGTTATTGTTGTCAGTCACAGGCAAAAAAATAGTGGAGCCTTGGCGTGGGGTGTGTGGATGCGGGGGTGGTACACAATACCTCAACAAACGTCAAAAGGGTGAGAATATACAGAAAAAGTACCTTGAAAGGAGAAACGGTAATCCTCAATCTAGTGTCTGGGAGTGAAACAACCGCATGGTGCTTATAGACATTGTCCAGAATCAAAACAGTTGACCACTAAAAAGTTAGTTATGCTGCAACAGTAGGCTGTGTATGTACTGCAAAGGTGCAGTTATTTTTTAAAAAGGATGTGCAGAGAAAACAGGGGAAAAGGGCAGCGTTAGTCTCTATTGCTGGAAAGGGAAGAACAACCAGAATGCTTTGCAGTCTGTTCCTTTCAAGGCTGTTAGCCAGGCCACAGGTATTAGATCGGCTTGATCCCGGCTTCTGTGAAGGCTGGCCTATGAAAAACAAAGAGGGAGAGTCTGTACTTTTAAGTAGAAAGCGGAATCTGCAAAACTTCTCCAGATGATCTGAGGCCAGAGAACAGAGAGATTTTTAAAAAGTGAACATGGACGAAAATACAATAGAATTCATAGATTTGAAGTTAGTTAGTATTTATCTAACACACACATTCTGTCTATTATGCACATAGAAAACACACCCATATCAACATAATTGATTATATATGGTCAAAAGCAAAAAAAATAAATAAATAAAAATGTAGATCACTACATTACGAAATTTAATGTTCCCAGTCACAACCTTTTTTTCAAGTGGGTACAAAAACAAACCAAAAAAAAGAGATCATATGGGGATGCATAATAAATTATGTTTTCATACATGACAGTCCAATAACTACAGAACAAAATAGACACTGCACAGTAACACTACCTCTCAAGTGCCACTCATGAATCAAACATTGGCCTTTGGATTTTTAATGCAGTAAATCCGCATGTCACTGTTAAATCAATAGGAAAATAATAGCACCAGCACATAAAAGTAAAACGTCAATACCACTGAATGTAGATGGCAGATCCTCGGAATCTTCTACACGGAGCCACAGATGTTCAGTCAGCAGTAAGACACAAACAGTAGACAAAGTAAACGGAGAAAGTAATGGCATAAATTCACTCGAGAGACACAATTTCCTTTTATTTTATTTATTTTGTTGTATGTCTGTAATTCAGGTATTGTTTTACATGTACCACCAGGGGTTTGTTGGTTGGTTACAAGTAATTAAGCTAATGGTTCATATGTAAGTTTCATGCAGTTGCATTTGATTACATGAATTAATGACTCCCTCTGTGGTTTTACCTACTAATTTATGGCTCTGTTACATACGTATACACCCGCACGCTTGAACTTGTTTCATGGCACTTATCCAGGTTGCTTGTGTTGTATCTACTCTCAGATGTACATTGCTTTGGATAAAAGCATCTGCTAAATGAAACTGTAGAATTGTGTAATTGTGTACATGGTTCCTGATGCCGCATCGCACACACACAAATCTCATATTTAAACACCAACAAAGATACAAAAATGCTCCTCTGGCACAAACATTTCCCAGCATCTTCCTTAATGAGCAAACCTTCCTTAGAATTTCAGAATGGAAGGTGAAATCTCCCTGCCGTAGCACAAATTCAGTTTCAATTGCAATATATCTCAATAGAGATTCATAAATAGTCAAGCACCAAAATAGGATTTGGGAACCTGAAGTCAGCACTGTTCTTTCATGTTAAAAACCCAGTCTACTAAAACCTAACACCTCTACAAACAAGAAAAGGGAATATTACTCCATTCTGTGTGCCAGATCATACTGTACACTGTAAGAAGACAATTTAGCAGTTAGTGGATTTGTATTAAGAGCTGATGAAAAAGCCTAAGTGTGGATGGTGTTATATTCCCAGGACAGCTCTCTTTAAAGGAGAAAGTCCTTAAATGTGGTAATTCTTATTGTTTCTATTGATTTTAGTACTTTGAGCTCTGAAACAGAGGAAAGCTGAATGATCTTCATCCCACAGTTTCCCCAGAGTCACTGACTATAAAAAAGCACACTTGAATTAGTCATTTTGATTTTGTACTAGTGTCTGTCAAGACAGCAGACCCGTCTAAGTCTACCAATCAGTTCTAACTTAGTGTGACTCTCCCCTTGTAGGGCTGCCAATCAGAGAAGCAGCTCATTAGCGGAGAAGCTGCATGGATTTCACTCATACTGTAAGGAAAAGAAAAGGCCATTAGTGGAAGCTTCATTAATATAGCTTCTAATGAAATACTGGTCCGCTTTCAGTTTTAACTTTTAGATTTTTAAAGGATCAAGTTATTTAGATATGAGCAAATACAAGCAGCAAATATTATTTTAGTAGTATGGTTATATAGAAGCCAACAGCACAGAGTTATAAACAGCTTTAAGTTGTGTGACGTTCACCACTTTTCTAGCATTTCCTCCAGATTTGTTGGACAGTGCAGGTTTGAGCTTGACTCATATTGCACAGGTGTTACCTCACAATCCCATATTGTGAGACTTTACAGTAAATGAGAACGTTGAAGTGTTGGACTGTCTCAGACATAGGGGTTGACTCATGCTGCTTTTTCAGGGATGATATTGATGCCAGTTTTTAGAAGTCAGTGAGACCAATTCCAGTAAAAGTTCAAATCTTGGTGTCAGAATTTAGAAGTACACAGACTCCCACAAAGCATCAGGGAAATGCCTTTTAAAAATGTTTTACACATTTAGTTAAAAACAGAACTTTTTAACATTTGTTCTTCTGTGTTGATTGGTTAATTCTCATGAAGTCTAACCATTCAGATAATGGTGTGGGCGGGGCTTAGAGACAGGTAGGGGCATCAAGGTAAAAAAAAAAAAAACAGAATTTGAAATTAATCTGTTTTTTCAGAAATATTCAAGTTATGCAGAATATCAGATCTTATAATCAGCTCAAAAGTCAATGTAAAAAAGCCATTATAGACATTACTTTCTTAAGTCAGGTACACAGGTAGTAGCACTGTATTACACCCCTATATGTAAATGTAGACTATAGAAAACGTGAAATAAAATGAGCATAAAAGCTTCCACATGAAAGTACATAAAATGTTTGTTCCTTTTTGTTTCTCTGCCCCCTGCAGCAGACAGCATCACCCTCAAACTGCTTTCATCACAACAACACATGAACACCTGCTGCTCGCTTCATGACTAACCACCCGAGGAGTCCGTTGCAATATGAACATTAAATATTTACATTTACGTCAAGTCTTCCATTAAAATGCAGTTTACTTGAGGGAGGAGAAAGTTTCTGTTTACACTCGGAGAACATTAAAATATAAAAACCAAAGACTGTGTGCAGATATCCCTTTATCGCAGCTATTTTAAGCCTATTTTTTGGCTACTTAATGAGCACAGCTTGTGTGCAGCGATCACAAGATCAACCACTGCATCTAATCCCTCTTTAAAGTGGGTTGCAGCCTGAAACCGGTGTGTTGCTGCAGTTTTTGGTGCCAGAAATGTACACAAGAAATTTTACAGGCCACCCCCTCAGCACGCACACACACACAGACACACACATTGCTCTGTGTGGTCTCATTAGTTTGAATCTCTTGGTTTAATTAATCACTAGTAGAGAGCTTAATTCATCTATAATTTCAGCAGAGTGGAGTTGATTAGTGTAGTATTTCCCTCTGGCCCTGTTAAAGTTTTTGATTTCCTTTTCTGTATTTTTTTTTTCTTAGCCCTCCCACCCTCCTCCCACTGTGGCTTCTCTCTCATCTTTTATAATGGTGGCTCATCAGGAGGCCAGAGACAATCAGCTGGCAAAGCACCCTTGACTCCTTTCTGAGGGTTGTGATTACAGTGATGGCAGATGCTTGAAGTTATTGCCGTGGAATCAAGTGGATCCACTTGTGTTCCGTTGTTGCTGGCTGCGCACTATGGGAATCCTCCTCTGGTTTTCATTTTATGGACTGCTGCCTTTGTTTAGCTCCTAGCAGGCGGAGAAGGGAAGGAGTGCAACAAGTTCTCAGAAAATCCATGTATCAAGTGCATCTTTTTGCATTGTTGCTGGTGGTATTGAAGAATTCTCAAACTTGGATTTATGACGCATGTTAGAGAATTCCATATTTCAGTATATTTGATTTGTTATTCCTGCGATTTTTGATGGCTTCCTTTTCAGTAGTGGCACTTCTTAAATGTTTTGCAGCAGCTCTGAAGTAAGAACTTGTCATGCTATCGTACTGATAGCACATTTAAAGGAAAATTCCCTGGCGAATGTTGAAAGTAGTGATTGCAAAGAGGCGCCGCCCTCATGTGCTGTTACAATTGCTCATAATACTGTATTATTGAGCTTTTTTAAATGTTGAATTATTAAATAAGATATCTGAAAAGGCCATTCTTGGCCAAATTTGAGGCTTTCTTTGATTTTTGTAAATATACTCAGCTGTCAAAGATCATAGGAATAGTGCCAAGTTGATTCCTATGTGTGTTTGTGTGTGTCCTTATTTTTTCCTCAGTGTTCTGTGTGACTTGCCTTTAGAAAGAGCCCTCTGTGTGTGTGTGTGTGTGTGTGTGTGTGTGTGTGTGTGTGTGTGTGTGTGTGTGTGTGTGTGTGTGTGTGTGTGTGTGTGTGTGTGCGTGCAGCCACTTTGCCTGTCAGTGTGTTTGAGTGTCGTGATCCTCTGAGCTGTGAGAGAGGAAAAGGCCCAAGCTCTTTTTCCCAGGAGTCATCTGCCAATCATTTTCTCAGATTCAGTGGTAAGAAAAAAAAATGGCGGGGAGGGAAGGAGACAGAAAAAGAAGAATAAAGGGGAAAAGAAAAAGAAGAAAGTCTCCCTGTAGAATGACTAAATAGACCTTCAGTGATCTGACAGAGAGGCCTGGAGCTGCATCCCAACTACGCTCTCCACCGTTAAATATCCACTCCGGGAATGCTGAGCTTTACCACACTATTGATTTTAATCTTTCTTTTAAAAGCTCAGACTTTTAAGAAATGAATAAAATAAGAGACCCTAAAGACTGGAGTAAAGAAAATAGAAATTTTGTGAAACCGAAAGAGCCCTTTTGAGATAATTATAAGGTTCTAAATTTACCCCCTGCTCTGGCCGCTGCTGACCAAGTCACAGAAGCCCTCATTATCACGACTAGATCCCTGATGTTTTCCTAGCGCTCTGTACAGCCACTAATGAGGGGTGAAGCTTGATGATGAGAGCTTGATTGAGAAGACTTCACTTGGAGTGAACTGCGATAATGTAAAGAGCTTTCAGAGCAAAAATCACATGATGGGCACTCCGCTACTGTTCTTTATTGGCAGTAGGCCGGATGTAAAACTATTTCTCCTGACAGCATTTATTTTCATCGCTGCTAAGTTTTGCATGGTTTAGAACTAAAAAAAAGTATCTTTCTCTACATATTTCCCTATTTGCCCGAAAGTCTCCATAACACTTGCTGTGAATGGGTATAACCTGAAAAAACATGTCACTCACCGGATGTAGAATGTGGGTATAGTTCTCACAACAACCTCCAAGCCAGCATTCCACACTTTGACAAGTTTTGACACGGGCTTAAATCAATTATTAAGACAGGCCTGGATCTTTCGGTGAATGGTTTTAAAGATCTACAAAGAATGTTTACAACATTTGCCGTCTACCAGTGACACTCTAGCATGTTTGCCCAACGGTTATGGAAAAAGTTTCATTTTTCAAACATGTTCCACTAAAATAAGTTCCCCCTACATTATGTTTGCAATGACACCATCGCTGCATTTGGGGTAAATAAAAATAGGAATGATCATGAGGTGTAGCCACATTGTTTTCCAGTGCTGACAAAGAAGTGTGGAGATCAGTCTGACTAGTCCAGAAAAGGACAAACTAGTAAGTACTGGCAAAACTACTACTAAGAAACTGTACTTTCAAATTAGAACTAAACACAAAGTGTGAATTATAAATTTGACCTGGTGATGGTGCTGGATGGAAAATTATCACTAAGGTTATCCTAAGGAATACATTAATGTCTGCGCCAAACTTTTTGACAACTCATTCAATGTTTTTTTTTTTTCCTGTTTATCTATCTTTGCTTAAAACTACATAGAGAAAAATCAGGGGCTTCACCAAAGTCATCAACTTGTATCATCTGGGAACCATAGAAACGTGCTAGAAAAGTCAGGGAGTCATCTTCTGGGGACCACAAATACCTGTACAAGATGGTAGAGATGTTTCAGTCTGGACCAAAGTGTTGGACTGACAGTACTGCCATTCATAGCAAAGGTAAACACAAACATGGAGATGAAAAGACCAGTAAATATTGACTGAATAATTATTATTTTTGGTCAGTCCATTTAAAAAAACAACAACTGGTGAACACTGTTCATATCAACAGTTTTAAATGTATTCCCCACAGCATTTATACTCAGTGTGATCTTACAGTCAAAGGTATAACTTTCAATTTGATTGCAGCTGTTATTCTCTTTTCACTATATTTGACTGCTAATGACTGAGCCAGGCGAGGTCATGTTGCAGGTCAAATGATGAACTACTTCTCCTTGGGAATTTCACCTAAAGAATATCTTCTTTCGATGGACTTGGGGTCCAAACCAAAGGGTTTATACCAATATTTTGAGTCAGTAAAATGGCCAATTCTCATCATAAAAAACACAAATGCTGTTAAATGACAACAATATACCCAGAAACCATTATCACTGGAATACAAATAAAATTAACTAAATAAAGGAAAGACTACAGAACTGTAGCTGTTTGCAAAAGGTAGAGGTCATACTGATCATATACTAAACTACTATATATATATACTACTATACTAAAAACTATTTGGCACTGCAGGAAGTAAAAACAAAGACTTGCCATATTTGTAGAGATAGAATGAATGAAAGCAAATGAAAATATGATACCATAAGAATAAAGTTATTTTGTGCTCACACCCAAGTTAGCATTTTCCATAAAATGAATGACAATGAAGATGTGAGAAAAGCATTCGTGATTAAGTGTGCAAAACAAAGCAGTAGCGGCAGTCTCTTCACTAAAAGAGCGTACAAATTTTACCTTACGCTTTTCACAAGTTCTCTAAAAGTATAAAGTCAACCAGTAACTTCAAGAGGGTACCTTGTTTGCCCAAACACTCCCACAGTCAGAGCTTTGGCACACAGTGATTAAATACAGCAGGAAACTTCCGCACCAGCCTCTTTACCTTTAAGCCATTTCTGAGGACATGCTCAACACCACAGCAGGGGAGCACACAGCAGCATTGGTCTGACATGTATTTAAAACTTAGCAGCCTAAATGAGCAAACAAAGCAGCAGCGTTATGCTACAGCCCACGCAACACAACACACCTCGACCAGGGAATGAGCAGGAACGCCACAGCAGCGGTAGTGGAGGAAGATCAGAGCCTCCATGAGGTTTTTATTTCCTGTCTCGGTGCGCCAGTTAATTGAATTGGCTGCATTGCGCACATGAGGCACCGAAGTGGCGTGTGTGTGTATATTTAACTCGCTGGTTACGGGTGTATTCCAGCTAGATGCATTCTGTTTCTTGCTACATTTTGCCATTAGGATGAAAGTATTGTTTTATCTTATGCAGAGTTGCTATGTGTGGCTCCCAAAGATCTTGTTATATTTAGTTATTTTAAAATTTCATACTAACATTTTACGCATTTACATTTATCAAAGTATTGACTGGCTGCAGAGGCTGAGTCGCTGTAGAAATCAAAAATCTCACGCTTTGCTTTGCCATACCAACAATAATTGTTGACCATGCACTTTGTTATATATTCCTTTGTGGTTTCAACTTTTTCCCCTCTGGCGTCAGGAAAACCAATGATGTAGCACTAATTTGTAAGGTAGGCTTATTGTTGCAGGCAGGTTGGGGTTTGCATCCATGGGGAAGAAGCCAGGGCAGCTCCCTGCGCGAGGGTTATGCTCTTAGCTTGGTCAAGGTGACAGTGATCCATGTCTCTCTAGAGGGCTTCTATGTAGGATATGTAGTGCTATTATACCATTAAAAATACCAGCGGATTGAGAGATGACCATAGAGAAAGGAGCAGCGATGGGGGATAGAGTGCTTGTGAGAGTTTGATGTAGCCTCAGCTTCTAGATGTCAACCCCTGAGGGATTTCTCAGCTAAAAGATAAGGGGTGATCATGTCTGCGGGCTAGTCTTGTTTTCAGTTCCTAATATATAGTGAAAAATTCCCAAGTCTTCATTTTATCAGACAGGACAGTTTGATTGAGAGATGTAGCACTGCAGCAGCCAGCAGATCGATCATGCCCCAGTGTATTACTGCGCTGCAGGAATGTCATCTTAATAAAAGATGAATGACACTTGTCTCGGAAACGGTGGAAAATAACACTGATCCATTCCTGATTTGATGCGGGCAGCACCTACAGTGTACTTTGTTTTTGAAACTACAAAGACCCAAATCTACTGTATACACGGAAGTGGAGCAGTGGAGTTCTTACTGTATGAGTCACAGTTTTATATAACCCATAATGCATTATCCATAATGTCTGTGACCACACCAGATAGCACTTAAACAGAAAAGTTTGAAAAGTTTTGGTTAAGTTACTTGTAAATTAATAATGTTCCATTTCTCTTTGGTAGATTTAAATAAAGAATTAGCCCTTGATTTGAAATGAAACATTTTCTTTTTGTACCGTAGCACACGGCCACCACCACCGGATCGTCCTTAAATACCCCTCACAGATATTTCATTATTGTTAGCTACATTAGGATGAAATACTGTATATTTTTCTACATATTAGGAAAAAGAAAGAAAGAACTTACAGTTAATTAAACTTCTATCCACATACTGAGCTGTCTGTAACATCTCAATGTGGACATGGATGTGTGAAAAGTAATCTAAACAGTATATCTGTGTTAAAGGTGCACTTACAGCCATCAAACAACCCTCGGCTGTTGCTCTTGATGGGTGTACTTACCTCGCTCTCACAAATGTACCATCTCTTAAATGGGGGATATCGCCCTGTCCTCCAAACCATATCGCAGTGGCACCCGGTGGGGCCCGCATTGCCTTATAAAAGATAATGGAATATAAAATTGTTTTTATATCCGCTGAATGTGCAGAGGCTGCGTGCTGAAGGCTTTCCCTGCTATTGTTTTAAGGCTCATGAATCTTCTAAATCGCTGCTAGCGATCGCTCTGAACGCAACACGAGGACATTTACACATCGTCTCACCTCATAACCTCTCCTCAGTCGACTGGACGGCCCACACTGTGGTGCTTAAGATGGCTGAACGGTGCAGGTCAATGCCTTAGATCACTGTTGGATTTCCCCCAGTGGTACTACAAACCAGCATATTTCATCTGTTGGATCCTTTGAGCTGCTGGTCGACAGTCCACTTCAAGCTGCGGAGTTTTGGCAGAGCACCAGTATTCTTATAATTTGTATTAGTGTATGCAGTTGCAGCAAATGTCATGAGATCAATTTTGCTGATAAAACTTTTATTTCATTATGTTTTCTCATTGTATTTCTGATTGTATGATTATAATTACTCACATACACTACCAGTCAATAGTTTGAACACACCTTCTCATTTAATGGTTTTTCTTTATTTTCATGACTATTTACATTGTAGATTCTCACTGAAGGCATCAAAACTATGAATGAACACATATGGAATTATGTAGCAAACAAAAAAGAATGAAATAAATCAAAACAAGTTTTATATTTTAGACTCTTCAAAGTAGCCACCCTTTGCTTTGATTACTGCTTTGCACACTCTTGGCATTCTGTCAGTGATCTTCATGAGGTAGTCACCTGAAATGGTTTCACTTCACAGGTGTGCCTTGTCAAGGTTAAATTGTGGAATTTCTTGTCTTCTTAATGGGGTTGGGACCATCAGTTGTGTTGTGCAGAAGTCAGGTTGGTACACAGTTGACAGCCCTATTTGACAACTGTTAGAATCTATATTATGACAAGAACCAATCACATTCAGTGAGAATCTACAGTGTAAATAGTCAAGAAAATAAAGAAAAACCATTAAATGAGAAGATGTGTCCAAATCGATTGGTAATGTACATGTAAAAGAGCTGGTAGGTAGATTTCAATAGATTGGCAGTGCCGGTTTTCATTCTTTATGTTAAGCTAACCGACTGCTGGCTTTAGCTACATATTTAGGATGTGGAAGTAGTATTGACCTCCCCATATAAGCCCCATAAAGACAACAAATCTGCATGTTTCTCGTACTGTTATTGCTTTGATATGTTATTACAAACCCTGAGGATCATGTTGCATCATTGTAACATCACTAAGGATGAGCATTTCACATATATTTCAGGAATGTTTCATAGTTTAAAACCTTCATATTTCCCCTATTTATTTCATCATTTAATTATCATATCATTTTAAGCACTTGCAAAATGTGTTTGTTTTATTAAAAGGCCATAATAAAATCTGTGAGCATACATGCTTAAACCATGCCTGAGCTCTCACACAGTTGGCAGGAGTATCTGTTTTGGGGAGTGTGAGCGAGTGTGTTTCAGGGCCCCCTTTGCCTTGTTGACCACGGTCCAGGCTGGACGACCTCCGGCCGACCCTGAGCCATTTGAAAATATGATTGTAATCCTCGTGAGGATTTGGCCTGGGTGTCTATTACCACTGTAATCTGTCACACTGGCATCCAATATTCATTCCACGTCCAGGTTAAGCTCCTCTTTCTGTCTGCACCACCCATCACCATGGGAGAGAGAGAGGGGGAGGGAGAGGGGGAGGTGGGATCCAGTAAGGTTGTTGGCATGACTGGAGAGTGAGAGAAAGAGAGAGAGAGGTTTTGAAATTGAGAGAGCACTGCTTCAATCAAGCCCCTGGGTCGGGGTGAAGAAATCTATTGTGGAACACAAGGTCTCATTAATGCAGCAGGGATAGCTTTAACCCCCAACCCCCCTCCCCTCCCGTCTTACACACATGCACATGTACACACACATTCACACACCTTGCAGAGGATAGAGAGGTAGAAACATGGAAGAGAAATGGATAGATTTAAAAAACCAGAGAGAGCGAGAGATGATGCGTTTCTGTGGAGAAGGTGGGAGAAATTCTGCTCTGCTGATGCAATGAAATGTTCACACACGTGGGACAAAGTTGTAACAGAAGTTCAGCAAACAGAAATGACAGTAGTTACCTGCTTTGTGACCTTCTGTGATGTTGAACTTTAAATGTCCTGCATGTGGTGTTCTTTGCTCAGCAGTAATTTAGGTTTATTGTCAGATCATAGCTGAAATGATGATTTATTATAGTCAGCCCTGTACGAGACAGCGGATCCAGGATGAATGATAGACAGTATCTTGGCCAGTAATGGTCACCGTTTCCACTCGACCTTGGACAGGATATGCAGAGCAATGAATGGATGGATTGAAACGTGAAGCGATAAGATCTTAAGTGTCCTGAGATTGTGTTTATATCCAGTTATTCTTACCAATATTGTCTTTGATTATCATTGTTGTGATGATTTATGGACAGTAATGTGCAGCATGTTGTCCTGAATTTTGATGTTCTTTCTCTGTGGCAGAATACAACAATTAAATCTTCACTGATGATCCAAAGAAAAGGAGGATGGCTAAAAGCATGACATAAAATGTTTTCAAATGGTCATTGGTGAAGTGTTTTGTTGAGGTAGGAATGTGTAACGAGGAGCCAAGCAGGAGTTCCTGAGCTGTGGTGTTGTGTGTTTTGTGATAAACTCCTCTTTCCATCTGTCTTAGTCTATCTCTTGTATTACCAGGACACTGAAGGAAGGATTGTACATGTGCTTTGGTTGGATGGATATTGGTCTGCCGGCTGCAGCATTGTGTACCTAAACAAGTATCCTGCCTGAGCCATAGTATTCAGACCGCTGCATGATTGTGAAGTGAAGCTTTATAGTTGGGAGTTTATTAGATAATACGGTCTGCGCTAACCAAAATATTGCTCTCAGTCACTCATTTAATTAAGTACTGGCATTATGCAAATGAATTAACTTTATCTGATGAAATATCTTAAGCAAGAAGGAGCAGTATTAGTGGCAGAGAAACCGTCCTCGAATTTTGTTTTCTTTTTTACAGAACAGCTTTCGTAGATGGTGCATGGACTAAAAATGGTTTTGCTTCACTAAACAGTAGCCACGGCTTGAAACAGAAGTATTGTAGGGCACATAATGTGCAAAATGTGGGACTGGAGTTGCACCTAATGACTATCATATTTGTTAAATGTAAAAATCATTGTAAATATCTAACACCAGGTTAAATATTTACCATGTTAGTGCTGTCATGACATTCTAAACACAATTATTCTGGTTTGTCAAAGATGGGAACAGACGTTTCTTCTTTTTTTGTGCTATAAAAACTGGACTGGTGTGTTATATCATAAATAACTAACCACATTTGACATGCTTCCTTCTTTGGGAGGCATTGAAGCTCAATGTGAATGTCACAGCAATTCCATGAGTGTTGGTCAGACTCTTCAAAATAGTTTTTAGCTTTAATTAATTTTCAGTTTGCCTCTTGTTATATATTGACAGAATAGTAAAACTTACATGATGTAGTTAAGGTGTGAAAAGGGCCAGTATTGATTTCAAGCACTTTGACGCTCAGAATCTTGATCTCAGAGCTCGTTTATCCAAATTGCACTACAGGTCCTGCTTCAGCCTTTTCTGGCAGGAAGTCTGTTGAGTGGATAGAAATGTCTTTATAAATAGAATAGGTATAAAAAGCTTGTTGTTTAAATCAAAGTATTTGGTCTTCTCTGTGTCAAGAAGCACCCTTAAAAAACAAAACAAAACAAGGGTTTCAAGTAAAAGAACGAGATCAAATCACATGTTAAAACTAATTTCTCTTAGATGGCGATCACTTTTGAAATGAAATGTGTTAGAACAAGAAACAAAGAGCTGGAGGCAGACGACAAGAGGGTAAGGTAGAAAAATGGAGTGTGGATTCAATTTGCTATCTGGGTTCCAAGTCCAAGACATCTGTCACACAAGCGGATTGGTTTGATTGGTGTGAGCACATCTATCTAGATGGCTTGTCTGCAGTTAGTAAATTTATATTCCCCCAAGTCCCATCCTCCATCAGTGGTTACTGTGTGGCCAGGCCAAGGCTGTCAGCCACCATGGTCATATCTTATTTTAAAACTAGACCCAGTCAGAACCTCACAAACTTATCTGCTCTTCTCTTCTTTTGTGTATGTGTGTCCTCAGAGTGTATCTGCTCGTCATGGGCCCAAACTGCAGCTTCTGTATCCCACTGCAAATAAAAGAACCACTGGAGAAAATTCCACTTTTTTAAAAGAAAACATTAAACATGAAACACCTCTTTTTATCTTGTATGTAGAGTCACAATGAGAAAATGCATGTAAGAAGGGCATGATGCAGCACGGTATGTTTCCCAGGAACGCAGTTTTTATTCACATCTTCCAGTCAAGCAATAAATCATAAAAAGGTGAGAATTTGCATAAAAGTAAGAAGAATTTTTGAAAAGGATAATGCTCAGGAGCCTTTTCTGATTTCATTCAAGAGGAGAATATTTTAACTTCATTGTTATAATTGCTTAAATGACTGACATGAAATTGCAGCAGTTACATGGTCACAGTAAATAGCCAAAACAGTGCCTTGTTTGAAAGTTAAATTGCTTCACACCACTGGTAGCAAGTGTTACCTCTCTGAGTGCATCAAGGAAATTATACTAACATGTCTAAAAGCCTTGGATGGCAAAACAAGAGAAAAATACATCCCATGACCTAAACACTACGAATACTGCTGGTCTATAGAGTGCAGCTGAATTAGATTAGTCTAATTCATTATCCTCTATGTTGCAGCCCTGCTGATTTTTATTCCTCTAGTCAGTTGGCTAAATTAGCCTGAACAGTTTGACAATAATGGGGACAACGCCAAAGGAATTTAGAGCAGCTTCCTGATCATTTGTGAAATCCACCCACAACCGTGTACTTGCTGGTATATGAACACCCACCTGCACACACACACACACACACACTCACACACTCTTGTTCTCCCACACTATCTCAGTGCATCACAATGCTAATAATCGGATTAAGCCGGTGTGTTTTGGGTGGGACGACGGCATCTCTATTAGCGGCAATTTGGCGTGACCTATCCGCTCCAGCGAACACAGCGCTGGCTTTGTAATCTGTGCTGGCTGCCCCCCATCCTGCCCACTTATCATCACACTGGGATTAATAGAAACATCTTCTGTAATTACAGAAATAGTGCTGTTGTCGTGCCGGCTGCTGTCAATTGTTTTAATATGTGCCAAACCATTAATTCGCTAGCGGAGGCCTCAATGGTGCCCCACAGTAAAATACAGAAATCTGTCATTGATTTTCATGAGGCCGTATACTCAGCGTTTTATCTCCTTGCTCTTCTCTGGCAGACTGGTGAGGTTATTGATCTCCATAAAGGCAGTATTTTGTCGTTAGGCGAGAAGCGGAGGAGACAGTAATGAAAGGTTTTTAACCTGTGTGTTCGGGGGATTGCTGGACCACTGGCCAGGGCTGCCAGGTGCTACACGCAGCAGATTTTCAGCTGCTCGACCACAGGGATCGATAGGGATACATCTTTGTCTGATTACAGAGATGTGCTGGGGAGGACAGCAGTTTGTGTGTGAGTAGCCCGTGTGTGTATCTGTGGGTGTTACAGTAATAGCTGACCACTGGATCTGCCTTTTTTAGACATAAAGGAACAAATAGGTTGACCTCGGAGATGATTCAATTGCTTCCACGAAGACCCCTGCAGAACTGTTTGTTTCCTTTTACTCTTCAGACTAAACATAAGTTACAGCTGGGGTTTTGGAATAGAGGTGTTAGGCAGTTTGTTTAAACTTACACTGCCATACTGTGGCCTGATGGACAGTTCACTGCAGTCTTGTGGTACTTGTGCTTTATACTGCAATATTAACAAATAAATAAATACAAACATTTAAAGCCCTAATAAACAGTAAAATGACATTACATAAAAGCAAGTTGGTCAAAAAGGTTTTAAGAAGTAATGGAGCCTTATCTCAGGTCGTCCCAAAGCTGAAACATCACCTTTAAATTGAAACCATGACTTTGAAACAGCCAGAAGGGCCCCAGCTGAGTATCTAAGGCTGTGAGGTGGCTCATCTAGGGTCCACTTTTCTGCTATTGCTCGGGGCCAGACCCAGACCTCCTTTAAAGGTGATCAGTAAAATTTTAAAATGAATTCTCAAATGAATAGGAAGCCAGTGAAAAGAAGCCAGGATTTGGGGATGTCGTCCAAAGTCAATAAGATAGCATATGCAATATAACATATATTTTAAGTGCTTTTGCTTTTGGTACTAAATTCTGCTGAATATGTCTGTACTTAACTGAGGTTTTGAATGAAGGACATTCATTTCTATTGAAGCATATGTACACTGAGTAATTATAAAAGCAAAATCTGTATATGTGAGAGGCAGGTCATAATTGCTCATTGAAATAATACAGTATCAGAAATCCTCATTTCAAGGCAAAGTATTCATCAAAATATGAATTTCTTAGCAATACTCAATAAAACACAAAACATCTAAGGGCATGTTTTTAAAAGGCAAACCCTGATCAAAAAATGCACCCTATTAAAAGTAGTCCAGTTATTATGGTATGATATAAACACAGAATAACCCACAATAATAATGAACATGTTCTCTCTCCTCTCAAGTCTGTACATGTATCAAAGCAGAGCCCTCCACTGCCACTAAATAATCATTTTAGGTCCCCCTCTAAATGAATGCACATTCCCAACAAGCCACAGCAACACAGTCAAGCATCCTGCATGCCAAGTGTCTTTTTTAGAGACTGCCCACGTCCCCTCAGCACGCATAACTGTCGCCTATGAGTTATTACACATCTGTGTGTGGATACACAGTGCACCAGATGCTGCAGTTAATGGCACACCTAACCTCCCACCATGAGATGGTATACTAAAACCCAAGTGGAATTTTCCACTGCCAGTCTGCCTTCTTCCTCCACTGTCTCCTCTCAGCCATCGCTGCCCAGCGCTGAGAGAAGCCTGTAGGGGATGGTCCAGACAGGATATTAATGGGGCCCTCCAACAGTCAGAAGGCCTGACAGAACCCTGTTTCATTGTCACCTTGCCTTGGAGGACGACAAAAAACTTGCAAAGCTTATTAGCCGAATGGAGCTGTTTCTCCCTCTAACTTACTCGATCTCTGCCTCACCGCTTCATTAGACTGCCTTACATCAGTGGCCTGCTCCTCTCCCTGTTTCCTCACCACATCACCACACTCACTTCCACACACACATACACACAGTGTGACATCTCCCACCTAATCAAGTAGTGGATTATCTTGTCCTGATAAATTGGAGCTTGTAGCACTTGAAAGGTCCTCTTGGAGGAGTGCCTCCTCCCCCTGACAGTGAGATCGAGCCCCCAGGGAGTAAGGAGAGAGAACATTGCCTGGTAATGATTTGTGGTAAATCGGACAAGTGTTTTTGGAAAGACCTCTTTCAAGCAAGGGGCTTGATGAATTTAAAGCTTGTGAAGAAACTCAAAAAAACACAAGTGAAATTCAGGCATGAGGGCCAAGCAATAAAGGCATCTACTTTTCAGATTGAAGTTGATGAAAATAATTAAATCCACAAAAAGATTAGGGTGCATGTTTTACAGAGTGAATATAATGTGTTAATGAAGCAATTCAATCTGGAACGAGTAGTTCAAGGTAACTGCACATACTTGAAGAGCAAAAGAGACTGAAAGAGGCAACTTTCTGCTGCTCTTTTGCAAGTTTTTCATTTTATCAAACAATTTCACAAATGAATTTGTGTTCACACCGGGCACACTCTTTTAATGATTCCAACACTGGTGAGAAGGGGAACTGAGACATCTGAATTTCCTGACTGAGAATGGCATGACATGAAATTTGTAGTTACACGGTGTAACAATGCAGCAGATACAGGAAAAGGTGCTGTAGTGACGAGTTAACAGAGATGTTGGCAGACTCTTAAAAGATAAATGTGTAACGTAAAGCTTAGTGGCCTCAGATATTCATATTGCACACTGCAGAGCATGTGTATGCACATGAAACGCTCACTGAGATTCAGTTTCGGCTTTCATGCAGAGCGCAAGGCTTCAAAAATCCCTGAATTCTTTTCTAATGACATGGTGGTATATGAGACATAATGATGCCATCCTTGCACGGAGTTCTCTAAATAATCAACCCTGGAAATGACCTGATTTGTTCTTGTTATTTAATGCCACAGCTAACTTTCCTGTTCTGCCTCTGTCTGTTTCCTCTGCTTTCTCTCTATGTAGGAGAACCCTTACATGTGTAATAATGAATGTGACGCCAGCACTGAGGAGCTCGCCCACCCTCCAGAGCTCATGTTTGACATCGAGGGCCGTAACCCCACAACCTTTTGGCAGTCCACATCCTGGAAGAAGTACCCAAAGGCCCTCCTGGTCAACATCACGCTATCTTGGAACAAGACCATTGAGCTGACTGACGACATCGTCCTCACCTTTGAGTCAGGCCGGCCCGAACAGATGGTCCTAGAAAAATCGCTAGATTATGGGCGAACCTGGCAGCCCTACCAGTTCTATGCCACTGACTGCCTGGACGCCTTCACCATGGAGCCCAAGACAGTGCAGGACCTGACTCAGCACACCCTCCTGGACATCATCTGCACTGAGGAGTACTCAAGAGGCTATGTGTGGAAGTATGACAAAACTGTGCGCTTTGAGATCAAGGACCGATTTGCGCTGTTTGCTGGGCCCCGGCTCCACAACATGGCCTCGCTTTATGGACAACTGGACACAACCAAGAACCTGAGGGACTTCTTTACCATTACCGATCTGAGAATCCGCTTGCTCCGGCCGGCCACAGGAGCCACGATGGTTGACGAGAACAACCTGTCCAGATACTTCTATGCCATTTCTGACATCAAAGTTCAGGGCAGGTAAGATATAGATCCATCTGTATGACAGCTGTGTGGTGGACTTAAGACTGAATACCCAAATAGGAAAAGTGGTCACCTACCCTAGACCCTTATAACATGTCTAGGTCCATCATATATGTCATGAATTGACGATTAATTTGGCTTAAATCCCCATATAAATTTAAATGAATCAACCAAAGTGGGGTTACCAGTAACATAAAACCCTTAGCTGGTGTCCTTATAGAGTTATCCAGCCATGACTGGGCCGTTTCTTTGAAGGGGCTCTTTTCTTAACCCTTGTGGTGTCCTGCAGGTCAAATTGACCCGTTTTAAAGTTTGAACATGTGGAAAGAAATATATATTTTCACAGTGAAACTTCAACATTTTTGGGAAAATTTTGAACATTTTTTGGTGGAAAAAAAGAAATGTTAAAAATGTTTCTTAAGAACATTGACAAAAAATCTACCAAAATCCAGCGAAAATCACTGGATTTTGGTTGATTTTTATGTGAATGTTCTTAAAGAAAATATTACAAGTTTAACTGATATATATGTGATCACTTTAGATATTTTTACTCATTTTTTGGAAGATTTTTACTCATTTTTTAAAAAAATATTTGCAAGAATTTTCTTGCCAAATTTGGGGGATTTTTTTTTTTTTTTAAATAAAACTTTTAAGGAAAACTTTAAAGAAATTATTGGAATTTTCTTCCTGAAGGTTTTGCAAATTTTCAGAAATTTGGGGATATTTTTTGCTGAATTTTTTATTTTTTTTTCAGACAAGGATGCAGTATTTTTTGGTTGCCGTAAATGAAGACAACAGGAGCGTTAATGTAAAGACTATTCTATAGACTGATACGTCAGTAGTTTTTTTTCTTGGTTTTCTTGAAGCTACTGTGCAGCTACCTAGTAGTGAAGAAAAATGTGTTTACCATTAACCATTCTTTCCAATTAGGCTCCGGATCCATAAAGATGTGCAGAGTTCACCAGTTGTCAGCATGTCTTAATTAACCAAGCTGCTTACGGTTTGCTGAACCACTCAGTTTTGGACATCAAATTCACTCAGCTGTCTATTAGCCCGTGGAAGACATTAGATGTAGCGTTTCAGCCGTCAGGTCACTGCACCTTGTAATTAGTGTTTGATTTACAGAGTCCACAGGGGGTCATATAACATGAAAACAACACGGCATTATTCTGTTAGCAGGAAGACCGACAAAAGCTTCCCCTGCTTCTTGACACTACTACAAGAGTCACAGGGGCATAGATTTAAGTGGATCTGTTTTACACTGTGTGGGTTTTCAATTTAACAGATGTGAATATGGTTGTTGGGGTGAAGGAATGAAGATTTAATTACTCTTGTTTTGCTCTTCACACATGAGAGGCTCGCTGTACATAAGCGCAGAGTAGTGGAATGTCACAACAATTCGACAAAATGGGTGGAAGTGTTGAAGCCAGCCTGCCAGACCGCGGCTCACAAGTGTGGTTGTGTCACAGTGCGCCTGAAGATAGACTTGGAAACATGACTACAAATAGAAACATCAGCGGCGTCCTCTTCGGTCTTCAGCAGACATCAGTGTAGCTGTGTGGAAAACTAGATCAGAGTTTTCACAGCTGAGTTTTAGAGTTAACATCAGGGGATAATATAAAAAATTACTTCACTTCTTGTCACACACTGGCTAAAACATAGAGTATTTGTATTGCCATAATATGTTTGCTGCTGTGACATTATTTACTTTAATAGTGTCAAATGCCTCAAAGCCATTTAATGAATCTCTAATCTGTGTATTTCTTTAATGTGCCATTAAATTTGGGTGCAACCATACAACACAGCGCTCTAATGCTCCATAAATGGGCAGGTACCCTTGAGCACAAGGGGCTATGATAATGAATGCCTCGTTCAGAAATTGAATTTTTGACTTTTCTTGTGATTGAGAAGGTCATTCAGCAAAAATAACTGGAGGGAATTTACTAACACAAAAGAGTTGGACGGGGCATCCATTCAACACACACAGAAATGAAGAGGGCTGTCATAAGCGCAGATTATTTATTCTATCTGACTAATCATGACTGAACTCATACATCCCTGTGGGGCTGTAGATTTGAGCAATGGCTGTGCGGCACCATCGGGCCGCGGTCGTTTACCAGCCTGCTGCTTTTAGAGTGACGCTCGCCTGAGAAATGTTCCCCACTGTTTACTAAAGGTAACACACAGTTCAGACATAATGAGATACACTCTACACAGAGAGGCTTCACTCTTCTTTTCCCCCCTCCCATGGCGAATCACTGCTCAGCCTCTTTCTCCATGCGTCGTATACGAGACATAAGCTCCTTAACCCCCAGAATACAGTTCTGTGAGACTCGCCGGGAGAGATTTTGCAGGGGCAGCGAGGTTGAATCGGGCATATTTCACTGCGCTGGACTCAGCTACCATCCGCCTGGATCAGGAGTGAGAGTGGGTGTGGAGGGAACTACAGTAGGAAAGCTTGCAGATTTTGTGCCCTTGCCACAACAGAGCGAGAAACAAAGAAAGGAACCTAAGCTCCTTGCCGAAGTAGGTCAACCTAGAAAAGAGAGAAGAAGCACAATTTTGCAGACGTAGGCCCCTTTGCATCTGTAACATGCAGCTAAAGTTGTTACGGGGAAGCCTGCGGTGTCATGCATGACCATTCTATTATGGTTGATTACAAGGGAGGAGCCGACCAAAGGCACAAGGGGGTAAAAATCGATGCTGAGAATTTCAAATCAAACCAGGCATGGAGCTGGGAGATGGATGTGAACAATGCATACTGACTGGTGACTTAAATGAATTCGACATCCTCACTGTTTCATTGTATCAGCAGCGCTAAATGGATGTGTGGAGAGAAAGCATGGAGAGTCGGGAGGATTTTCTAATTATCGACTGTATGACTTTGGTATAATTGCTGTGTCTTTCCTTTTTTTCTTTTTACATGCTTTACAGTAACTATAGCCTACAGTTTCACCAACTCTCTCTCCTCTTCACTCGATCTCCCCCTCCCTTTCCTCGCTCCCCCCTGTGATCAATATAGTGTAATTAAAGCTGGAGAAGATTCTGGCTACGAAAGGATATCTTTCTGGCTCTCAGTTTCTCCCTTTCAGGGGTCTGTCCCTCTTGCCTGTCTCGCTCTAGTTCTCTTTTTACCTTAATATATATACAAAAGACCCTTGCCCATTCAATTCTTGTAACACTACTAGAGGGATGAACACCAACCACACAACTGCAAAAACAAAAAAACAAAACATTACCCACCACCAAAACAAAAAATAGGAATAACTGTAGGTGGGATTTTTGGCACTTCTTTTTTTTTTTTTTTTTTTTTTTTTTGGTAATCATAGTTTTTAATTGCCAAAATCCACCAGAACAATCGTTTTAGGCCAGAGATTTAAATAACCTTCCAGTCTGACAACAGATTTTTGCTTGTGCTATTAGTCCCAAACCTGTTCATAGGATCAGTATATACACCACCAGTCAAAAGTTTGGACACACCTTCTCATTCAATGGTTTTTATTTCATTATTTTGCACATTATAGATTGATACTGAAGACAAGAATACATATGGAATTATGTTGTAAACAAAAACGTGTGAATCTTCAGTATTAATCTACAATGTAGAAAATAATGTAAATGAATAAATACCTCTGAATGAGAAGGTGTGTCCAAACTCTTGACTGGTAGTGTACATCAGCCTCATATTATGAACTAAATTTTCAGCTTTTTTTCTATTCTGTTTGTGTACATGTGGGAGGTGTGATTCAATTTCCAAAACATACATGTGCTGAGGGGCATTAGCAGGGAAGGTCAGAAACAGCCTCAGAGTTCACGGTCACCTTGACTGCAGGGGTAGACAGGTCATTTACTTGAAGCAGCAAATTGGTTATTAGATGTGCCAAACCTTTTTTTCTGGTTTAGATTCCATTCGGCTTCATAGAAAGAAGGGCTTGTTCATTGACTGTGAATTCCCCACTCTGATGAACCAAAATCTCAGGATACTGCTGGGGACGACTCACAGTCTCATGTTGAACTCTCCCAGGGTCTTGAAATCACATACAGTAATGTCACCAGTTCAGAACTCTTGGAAAGGTTATTTGGATCTTATAGAAAAGGGTCTCCGCTTGTTGCCTTTTACATTAATTCCCTTGACATCCCATAGTGCCTGGCAGCGAGGGGCAGAAGTCCACTGAATTAACATATTAGACAAGCACATTCTCTTCATACATTCTGTTTCTTTATCAAATTCTTGATAATAGTTCACTAAACAAACAAGGCCCCCAACTTCGGATCACTTAAGTTCCTCTCCAGTCGTTGATGAAACGCCTAAAACTCAAATTATGTATTTATTATGCAGGTATGTCCTCTCTTTCCACTTAGTTTTTCACTACATGCTGCAGCTTCAGCACACCAGCTCACCTGTGACTCTGCTTAAACCCTGTACAACTACTCTATGCCATCACATTAGCAAGGTGTAATACTGGAGCAATTTGACCATATTTGTCCAACTGTAATCAGAACAATGATTCAGAAAGACCGAGCCAGCAAGTTGACAGGATTGGATCCTTGGGTTTGTCACATGTGAAACCCTGGAGGTCTGCATCTATGAGACTGTTACCAGAACATGGCAGGTTTAAGGGGGAAATGCTCAGCCATGTATGCAGTGCTAATTTTGCTCATGATGTGCCTCCCAGCATATAAAAAACACCATATGGATGTTTTAACAAGCTGAAAAAAACTTGAATTTCACCGGAGAGGATCTTTCAGCTCTATTCCACTATAGTGGAATAGAGCTGATTTGGTCTCAGCTGTTGTTGGTGAATATGTATCACCAAATGTCAGTTGCAGGTTCTTTTAGAAGGTTTTTGCGTTAGTTTGACTGTCAAAACAATTCTTAAGTAATGTATCTGACCATATGGAAGACACCGTTAATGAATTCTAAGATTATATGTCAGAGGGGTAAACTTTTGTTTGTAATGTTTTGCCAGTGTAGACATTTAATACAATTTTAAGGTTGAACATAAATATTACTTGCAGTCACAAGGAACAGCTGGGTCAATATATAATTGAGGGATATATCTTGCATACATTTTTATTAAAAGTAAAAAAAATAATAATGTTTTTATGTTCATTATGATCATGCCTTTACAAATTCCATAATTATTTATTATGGAAACAATCACTTATTAATAAAAAAATTACGGGATATTACTAAAATGTCAACTAAATAACCTTCCGAATTTAATAACAACCACCTTCTAATTAGCTAAACAATAATAAAATGAGCTTATTCAAAAACTGTTTTGATTGTGTTCTTTTTATTAATTTGAGATAATCATGACAGATATTTATTTTTTGGCAATATATCAAGTTTTATATGGAAAATAAAAAATTGTATCTGAACCAGAAAAATCACTTTCAACTAAGTTACTCATTACAAAAACACCTCTCAAGGAAGTGTATTAATTCCAGATCACATGACCTGCTCCACATGATGTCATTTCCATAAATAACTTTCTATTTCAATTTTACTCAATTGTGTATATAATATTTTAGAGGAAACTTTCTGTAAAAATGCCATGTGGTGTTTGGTTAGAGGCGGCCATGTTGATTTTAGGCCTGAAAACAGCGAAAATATCAACTATGATACAAAAAGTCCCGCAATTATATATTAACCCAAATACTGCTCTACCAATTTGCATTGTGGGTAATGTAGATACCAGATCTAGACAAGGATGAGGAATTTGCTGAATAAAAAGGTGCAATCTCGATTTGCATCCTTTTTCTTTAAACTACTTTAAATCAGATAAGTGTGATAATACAGTGGTGGAATGCTTACTAACTGACTGTTTGGATGTTAGCTCTGAAATAAATTGTATTTTTACAGGGTTTTTGCATTATTGTGTTAAATCTTCTGTGAAAATTTAATGAAATTTTCTGTAAAATTGGCATCAATTCACCCGTAGCAGTCATATTTCTGTGCCCATTCTAACAGCCTACAGAATGTAAACACGCCACAATGCCTTTACACTTCAGTCTTCATTCCCACCCACTTAACGGAATATTTATTTGTTTTTTGGCACTTTGTACATTTGATTAATTGCGTGTTGTGCAATAAAACCACTCCGAGTCTGCGCTGGAGTGTGTATTGCAACGCTGTGCATTATTGAGGATGAGTTGTCATTAATTTAGCATTGTCACTACTATAGTATAATTTCGGATCAAATCTACACGACAACAATGCATTATTGTCCAAAAGTGTGATAAAGGCAAGCTTTTCATCTGAGGCTTGCAAAAAATATACCATCTGTGAGGGATTAAACTCCTCATCTCTCCCACAGTGCATGGGTCACTCTATTGGTGCATTCTAATTGCCGTGTAGTTCCGTGCATGTGTGCTTTGGATACAGCTGTTCCAACTACAGATCAGCAATTTGGTGAGTGATGGCTCCATCGGAACTCCCCTAAGGGAGGAACAAACAAGAAGTCGATCTGCTTTTTTTTCTCCCCTTCTCCCTCCACAGTGCTTGGCTTGCTCTTAGGCCTGCCTGTAGTCGACAGATAATCTATTTGTGCTAATTTCATGTTTCTTGCTGCCCACATCCCCCTTGAATAAGTCATTCCACTTGTCTACCCTCCTTAGTCTCCCTCTTCTCTCGCGCTCTCTCTCAGTGCCACCATAAGCATCTACTTACGTCGCGCTGTGCTCTGCATTTCAGCATTATTTTTTGAATCAGCAGCCTGCATTAGTCATTGTGTGGGAGAATGCCGCATTTGTGGGACCGGCTAAGCGACCGGTCCAGATAACTTGGGCCATCTGTTAACGTTCACGCCACATGTTAGTTTAATAGCTGTAATCAAATGACCCGACAGCCTTTTGTTAGTCCAGCAAAAATGAGTTAAGTGAGGCATTTCAGGAGTCAATGAGGCTGTGAGTCAAAATGTGTAATGTATGTTTTCGTCAATGACAGTGGAGGGTCCAGGGGTGACTCATCAAAGAGGAAACGCAGCAAGCAGTGATGTGGCTGCTGTTCAAAGGCCACAGCTGCAAAACATTCATAGACCCTATTCATTCACAATTGTTAATGTGTGACATCAATCACTTTTCAGCTCATATTATTATTATTATTATTATTATTATTATTATTATTATTATTATTATTATTATTATTATTATTATTATTACACTTTAACGCACAGCAGAAACTGTAAGTAGTGATGGAATAGGTACTCGGCTCCTTTACTTAAGCTACAATAGCAATGCTAAAATAGAAAAAATACTCCATTACAGTGTATAATCATATATTGTGCTCCTTTCTTAGTAAAGAAGTGCAGAAAAAGCCACAAATAAAAGTATCAGTTCTGAAGTTAAATGCCTCCTGTGAATGATATACTATTGTGTATCCCATTTCTGCATTGTCAACACTACATCATGGCAAATATAGCCTTTTATTGTTGTAGCAGTTTATGATACAGCTAGTTTTAATTATTTACTGTGATAGTTTAGTCCAGACATCACAATTTAGAACTGTTTAAAGTGTTCTAGTAGGTATGTTAATGGTTAATGATCAATCAATTAATTTTCATTAATAATTTAACAGAATAAAACTATATTAACTAATGAGGCAGAAGAAGGGGGACATGGGTGTCAGAAAATGTACTGAACATTACTGGTAGTACCGGGTTACATTATATTTGTGTTTCTGATTGCCTATGAGGGTCCATAAAACGAGCACACAAGCTGATGAACTCCTAGCATCAAGTTGTGAAATAGATGTCGACCATTGTCCGGTTTAGCTAGTCAACATTATATGGCTTTAATACTGCACAGACCCAAGGAAGCAGTCGCCACTACAGGTAGTTCTTTGTGGACAAGCACAAAGAATAATGGGAATGTGAATGTTCATATCCAAATCATTAAATGTTTTGTGACACTTATTTCAGTTGTGCTTAAATTTTGGTTGTTGGGTGAGGTAGTTGTCTGTATTTTTGTGGCCAAGGGAATTTTAAATGTTTAGTTAGCAAGGGGTCACTAAGACAGAGATTTCTGGAGTGGTTAATGACTTCCAGAAAAAATCAAGTATACGGGGCTAATGAAATTGAGACAGTTTTGTAGCAAACGTTAAATATCTCTGGTGAAAAATTATTTCATCAGCATATGGAAAAACAATCATTATAGATCATTTATTTTAAAAATTAATCATTTATGATTGTTAACATGGCTGACAATCAAGAGTACATAACTTTACTCGTCACAAGGTAAATTTGATTTAAACAAAGAAACTTTCTAGTTTCTCCTTTGTGGAAAGTATCAGACAATTTGACCTCCTTGCATCGTGAACTGTTTATTTTAAAACCATATGAAGCTTCAGACAGGTATTGACTATTGGGTGCAGCTGCTAAGATCCTACAGGCAGTACAGAAACACCAGAACTAGACCCTGCTTATGTAGAGAAGTTTTGAAAGAGAGGTTTTATTTTTAGCTTTTGCAGTGCGATGGATTTTTTTTAAGCTTGTCGTGCTTTTTCTCACAAATGAAGTGAAGCAGAAATATAAAATAGGTTTAAATTGAAATACTCAAGTGCCTTATGTACTGTACTTGAGCACACATAGTATTCCAGGAACTGCATTTTCAGGGTTGTTTATTTTGAGCAGTTGCTTTATGTTATATGTACGCCAGTGAAGCTCATTCTCTGCGTTGTGGCTTTTTGTAAATGGAGTCATTAGATTACAAACACAAACTGTAAAATTAAATTGTAGTCTGGCTGAGTGTGTCCTCTGACCTGTACCTGCATCCCTCTCCTCACTGGTCTTGTTTACTCTCCTCTCACTTCACAGTGCAAACAGATTTTCTTTAATCTATGTCTTTGTTTTGCTTTGAATCAGTTTATTTTGAAGATGTGAGCTGCCTTCCTACACTCGTGGGTCCACGGAGAGAAGAAGTGCAGGATTCTTTATTAGCTGATGACCCCAAATTTTCTCCTGAAATCACACCTCGTCTCTTTGAAGGCGCATGGCTACCTCTAAAGTTTTTGTTTCAAGACTTCATCCAGCTTTCAGGGGCTTTAAATGAGCCAACAGTAGAATGGGTTTGCTTCTGATGTGAGAACTGAGATCCACTTGGCAGCTGAAGGGATAGTAGTTATAGTCCTGAGTTGACATTTCAGACCTTGGCTGACATCAGTGAGGGAGTATTCTGCTTTTGACCTGCTATTGACCTTCATTTATATCAGGATGCCTCTGTACCCCACTTTATCTCCTCGCATCTGTGTTTCCTGGCAGAAGTCAGCCAGCTACCAAACAGCCCCAGCTGCCTCTCTATTCCCTTTGTCTCTTTCTTCCTCCTTCCATCAACACCTACATCACCTGTCATTTCTGACTTCTGTCCAGGCCATTTCTCCACCTCCCTGCCTTTGATCCTCCTCTCTTAGTTTGTCTCTAGCTGACGCCCTGCCTGCTTGAGTCTGCCAGTTTGAGGTGCTCAAAAGAAATTTTTATCAGTCGGTGCAGAAACTTTTCGCTCGCCTTCCTCCCATGCGCTGGAAGAGCCTGCTTCATAAGACGATCAGATCTTTGAAAAGTGTGCATGCTGGATGCGAGGCTGTTTGGACAACAGAGCATCGTCAAGGTTTTGGAACCAAGCTCCAGCTGCGAAGGAGCAGGGACAAGCTGGCAAACAGAGACATACGCCTGCATGAAATAAATCCTAATGTGATTTATTATCTCCACCTGTCCTCCTGGAGTTTCTAACCAATCTCAACGCAAAGCCACCTGCAGTCCCTTGGTCGCATTCCTGACTTCTCACTTTAAAAAACACTTGTAATGTTGACAATGAGAAACCTAATGTTGAATTTGTTTACAGTGTTTTCCATTAGTCATTTAGTCCAACGTGTACCCTTCTCAAGCCAGCTGTCGTGGGTGTGTTCTTATGTGAGCGGTATTAATATAGAAGCTGCCCCCCTTATCCAATTAACTGCATATTCCCAGCTGGAAAAACCTCCCCAAGCAGTACACATGTGAACCGTGAAGGTAAAAAAAACAAATGAGGAGAGGGGCTTTGAATGATGCAATAGTGCACAGGCACAGACAGAATGTGAGGTACATTGGGATGGCAGCACTAGAGTGTTGTGCGGCACATTTAGAGGCCACAGCTGCCAGTACAGAGACATCCAAATACAGCTGCTGGCAACGTCAGACCACTGCCGCCACATCTTTGTCCTCTGTGGCTATGGACAAAAATGGGGCATATTCCTAGATGGCAGGACGGAAATATTGTGCATGATGTTTCACTTGTCAGTCAGGCCCCGGTTCAGATGTTTAATTAGCCCCCATTAAGGAGAGCGAACACAGTTTTAGCCACGCTGGGGGCATTAATCTGCCAACGACAATGTCAGCGTTTTGTTTTTGCTTTCCAGAGTGAAATATCCCAACAACTGTTGAATGGATGCCAGGAAATTTATTTCAGATTTGCATGTTCCACACATCCCACACAGGATGACGTGTAATATTAGCTTTTCATCATTGAGTCTTTTTTATTTTTTTATTTGTCTACTACTTGATATTCTTATCCTCAGCTGTACTTTGTGTTTTGAATTAATAATGAAATGCTAACATTCTATAATGATGAGGATGCTGCTAGGTCTGAGTCTTGCTTTTTCCACACCTTGAGAAAGATGTACCAGCGTATTTAACCTGCATTTAAAAAGTGAGAACATGAAGTCATTGCACAGACCAGATTGTCCACTTACAAAACAAAATGTTTGTATTCTCCATTGTTACCTCAGTATTTTTATACTATTGTATGTGGTGAGGCTGAGAGTGACTCATATTAGTTGTTGGCACAGTTAGAAATGCTTAAGCCTACATGAAATGTATTATTTGCTCCATTTTTTTTTTTAATTAGGCACTTGTAGCTTTGCTTTTTAACCACTGACAAGGTTCTTACTCCCACAGGATAGCAGTGAAGCCAAACATGCATCAAATGGTCTTTTTAAATTCTGTGCTTTAATATTATAAGAGCACATGATTTCATAAAACGTGTTTGGCATGTACCTGCCAAAGTAATTACATTTGCTTTGAAATGGAACACAATATATTGTATTGTCATCTAATTTATACACATAATTGTTTAAGATGCAATTTCAAAGTGGTCTTCATAGTGGAAGATAGACAATAAAAATAGAGTTCAAGAGGGGAATTTTACAAAAAGGCATAAACAACTTACAGAATGAAGTTAATCTTAAGGCATTAAGATTGTACCATGTCTCACAGACAGAAGTGATTATGTGATAAGTGATTTTTACTCTGCCAAGGAATGCGGCGGAATTATGTGATCATCAGCATACGTTTGTCTGTTAGTCTGTTTATCTGTGTACAACATTACTCAAAAACTTAAAAACGGATTTGGATGAAAACTTCAGGGAAGGTCAGAAATGACACAAGGACCAAATGATTAGATTTTAGCAGAGATGCAACTTATAGTCTGGATCCAAGGATTTGTTAAAGATTTCTGTATCATTGCAGGATAGTGGCACGGCATCACTGTAACCATGACAACAAGTGAACACGACGTCAGCTGCCTGCTGATGATCACATGATTGCGGTCCTAATACAAATCCACCAATGAGGACTTATTGGGACTCTTCCGTCGGAAATCATACAGTGACTGAGCAGCCTTGGAGGAGTGCTCTTCCCTCCGAGTGCTTTTCTTGTTCTCTATTAATTTGGAAAATCTAGTTTACACAAACTTTAAACAAATAAGAGAGCCAAAGAACTCTTATTACTACATTTACCGCCATATTAATGGGCTTTTATGCGTTTTGTTATGTAACTTCCAGGTATTCAGAAAGTTAGATTTATGCAATGTACAGATGCAGAAAAGTTTGAAGAGGAAATGCTTTTTGTAAAGCAAAACTGGTTGTGCATCTGTGTTGGTAGCAGATTTTATCCATCTTTTTTGTCTTTGGCAGATGCTCAGTTCCACACTGAGTCCATGTATAAACTGACTTTTCCAAGCACATATTCTTCTCGCTGCCTTTTAAAACTTCGTTTTTCCCCACACTGCTTACCGCTCTCACATACAAATGATAGGATGAAAGAAGGATGGATTTTGACTGCTTAGACTCAGTTTGCTGAATTGCCCCTTTCCAAAGACAATCCAGCTTAAATCTATTGTACTGTACTTTCATAAGGCCATTGCTGTTTCATTTATATATGTGTATATATATATATATTCATAACACAAACAACAAAGTGTTTGCTTTCTGTTGTTCCCTGTCTGAATGAAGTCGTTGCAGCAGACGCAGTGTTTATAAAGAAGACTGCATATAGAAATCTCTGTAGGCGTATCTTGTGTGAGGAAAAGCAGTCAGGTGAAAGTGGCAATCTTTGCTTTTGAGATGAATATTGCTTCAAAATTACTGCTGATTTTTCAAGCACGTTGCTAAGGGTAAAAATGGCAATTTTTCTCAGGTCTGTTGGTTGTGACTTTGCTTCTCAAAATACACGAGTACAAGATCGTTTCAAACAACTTCAAATACATAATGGTTATTTGCTTTTAATGATACTATCAGTAGCTACTTCTCAAGCCTTGAACATTTGTTAGTCATAAAATGAGCTGATTAATGTAAAGGTGACATTATCCGCCATGACTGTATATGCCCTGTTGAGGTAGTCAGATTTATGTTTACATTGAATGAACATTGTTTCTTTTCACATTTTACATTTTTAATAGATAAACTGATTCCTCCCATGACCACATGAAATTAAAATGGGACCCACATGTCATAGGGTAACTTTAATAACTAAATATGTATCGTAGTAAAGCTACTGACACATATTGGATTAAAAAATGTTCATTCTTTCCTATTGAAGTGCTCATAGTGAAAGCAGCTAGTGCTGGCGCTTCCCAGTGACGACAAACATAAAAATAAATCCTGTGAGCATTGTAGGAATAGCAGAGCGCAGTTCAGTCCTAAGATAAAATGAAGCACACTGAAAGCTTTATGTACAAATAAAATCAAGTGATAAGCCACCATGTCACTGACATTGAACCCACAGAAGGTGTACGAGCCAATCCCTTCCTATTTATCACAGGCCAGAGGAATCAACCGAGTCCAGAGATATGAGGTGCAAAGCGACAAGTGACATGAAAGATTTTATCAGCAGAGCAGAGGACAGGCGGCGCCTCGCCTCAACAAATCCTTTTCTAGTTCTCAGGAATGAAGCGACATTCATTTTTCACTTCACAAGACGAAGTTTGCACTCTAACTTGATACAAAATTGCTTGTTTTCTTGAGTGCTGCATTGCTGATAATGCAGAGCTTGTATTTTGTGCGCTGATTTCTCTCCCAATGGGTTCGCCATTATTAGTAGCCAGCACAGACAACAAATTGAATTTATGTCTTGGACTGGAAGACTGCACCTCTGATGTGGCCCGCATGACGAAACAATTCATGCTCCACTGGTGTCCTGTATACAGTATTTCCATGAATAAGGCGAAGTGTCTGCGTCTGTGTGTGTGTGTATGTCTCATCTTTAATGTGTGTGTGCATTTTTGAAAACATATCCTCCAGGCAATATCTATCCCATATTGTGTTCCATAAATCCAAATATACTTCAACAGGAATTTAATCTAAAATTCCCAGTACACACAAGCACAGACACACGCACGCACGCACACACACACACACACACACACACACACACACACACACACACACACACACACATGCATGCACACACACACACATGCATACAGTCAGCATTTTTGATTCCCTTCATGATAAATATACAAACCAAATGATTAACTATGAAGTGTTTACTTGTGGTACATTAAAATCATGACACCCTCAATGGGTGCAATGAGCCATTTTACGATCTGATTTCTTATAAAGCCTTTTTATCTTCAAGCTAGGGTAGCCAATTTCCTCTTTTGTGCTAGAAAAGAGGTCCTGAGCACAGAAACCAGGCATTTCAGGGGCATTTTCTCTTCCTGGCTGTCGACAGAACACATTCAACATTCATGTGGTGACCCATTTCATTAATGGAGAGGCCTTTTTCGTCTTGTCTCCGCCCCGTCTTCACCGGCTGCAGCCGCCCTCGTAATGGGCCCTCCTGTCAGGGTTTCATGACTAATCCCCTCATTGACCTCTCCTTCACTTACAGCCCCCACCGCCACATTGGTGATTCAGTAACGGGTTCGAAGGTGGGGGAGATGCTGGTAACACTTTTGCGTAGTGAATGGCATCTGGAAAAACATAAACCAATCCCTTCCTAGGGTTCTACATGTTAGTATAAATGAATATGTACTGTAGGTAAATATGGTTGTAGCAGCAGGCTTTAGAATGTAATTCAGGTTTAGTCGGAATGCGATTTTATGTGTGATAAATAGAAAGGTGACTTGGAGCCAGTTGAGTGCTATTGTTTTTCAAAACTAAAACCACATCCTTGACCCTTTTTGTTTCATGATGGATGATACTCATTGTGTTGCTTTCACATTAATGTGTGAGATTTCCATTACCCGTTGCTCCATCTGCCAGGAAATCTGCAAAACGTAGTAGTATGTGCACTGAATTAAATTCATCTTTGTCCTATTTTAGCATTCTAAGAATTACATCAATGTGGAATGACTCTACATATTACCTCATGACTCTAATGTTGATATTCAGTGGATTATTGGAAACTGGAGCAGGGAGCTTGATGTATAAAATGGCAAGTGTATGCCTGCAGGGTTGCCATAACAACTTAAAGTTCCTCTATGGTTGTTGATTTAACCATCCCTGTGTTTTACAGGTATGTATTTAGAAATGTTTAATGGCTTAGATTCCACAGCTTCCTCTGTGATGCGTCAATTATGACTAAAGCACATCAGCTCATCTACAGCTCTATTCAAACGCTAACTAACTACTCTACGCTACACTTTACAAGTTGAAATATTGCAGTAATTCAGCCATATGTGTCCAAACTGATACTGAAGAAGAAGAATAACACAGAACGCTTCACCCAGCAAGTTGACAGGATTGGTTCCTTTGGTTTATGATGTATAAAATCCTGGAAATCTTAATCCGTGTTTTTAAGACTGTCATCAGTAGACTGTAGTTTTATGATGGAAATGCCATGATGTTAACTGCTTATTACTCTGCAAAGGAGGCAGAGCTTCAGCGGAGTTATGTGACTGTTGGCATTACTTTGTCTGTTTGTTAGCAACATTACTCAAAAAGGGACTAATGGATTTGGATAAAATTTTCAGGGAAGGTCAGAAATGACACAAGGACCAAGTGATTAGATTTTGGCAGTGATGTGGCTTAAAGTCTGGATCACAGATTTGTTAAGGATTTCTGTATCATTGCCAGATAGCGTCACGGCATCACTGTAACTATGACAACGAGTGAACACTACGTCAGCTGAATGCTGATGATCACATGATTGGGATCCTACTGCATATCAACCGCTGCAGACTTATCAGGACTTATCCTTCAAAAATGATACAAGGAACAATTGATTTAATTGTGGGGGTGTTTCTGAGTCCCATCAATTCCTGCCGCCCACTACATATTTGGGTCACGTGATTCGGTATCCGTACATAACGTACACATGCATAACACGCTTGTGCTCAGTGCAAGGTCATTTTGTTTGTGGTACATCTAAATGGCCACATTCTATCCTGCCGTGATTTCTCCCACAATTTTTTTCTAGATTTCATCCATTGGAAGTGATACAACAACTGAGCAACCTTGGTGGAGTACTGCGCTCTCTGAGTGTTTATCTTGTTTCTCTCATGATATCATCCCCAATGGATTAAAAACACCATATCGACATGTTAAGAAGGTAAAAATCTTGATTTTAAGTCCTTAAAAGGAGATAATACCACTGGTGTTGGCAGTACTTAATACAGTATTCGCAACATTTTTTGTATAACCCAACAATACAATTTCTATGATACCTATAATTTCATATTCTTAGCTATTGTAGGTTACACTGTGGGAATTAATGCTATTTTGGCAGTGAACATACCAAACTTCAACTTAGCCATGCTCTCATAATGGTATTTTGTACTTGTCTTGCAAAATTAATGTGATAATGACTTATTGATGTAAAAAAATAGGACATGTGAGACCCTACAACACATGCTAATGACATGAGAAAGGCGACTATAGCGCTCATTTTGACCCAAGTAAAAGAAAGTGGTGATTAGTTCTGCAGTAGAACACAATCTGAAGTAAAGTACCAAAAAGAGTTGCCATCCTCTCATCAGTCAGACCTCCCGCTCAGCTAGCCATATCGGCACGAACAACATGAGAAGAGAGCCTCGTCAGAGAAGAAAACGCCATATGGCAGTATTTCCCCTTCACAAGCTGAAGCAGATACAGCATTTCTAACAGAGGGAGAAGTGTCGACAGCATCATCATACTGTTTCTGTTTGTCTAATTCGCCTCGTGAATTCGCACAAACACACACACACACACACAGTGACCGCGCCGATGTGGTAAAATCCTAAACCTCCCCAAGCGAGATATTTGATTCTGATCTGAAGACGACAGGGAGTGATGAATAAAAACTGCCTAATAATGGGATCATTGAGTCATGAGAAGCGAGTTATCTTTTGCGGAGGCCAGTGAATGCAGACGCTCATTATGTATAGCCATCCGATGGTGCTTTAGCCTTCAAGCAGAACAGGATTGTACAATAGAGCTGCAACTGACAAAAGAGGAGAAGAATACAATCAAACAAAGAAAAAGCGCTGTGTAGAATTTTCCAGACCTTTGCTCCTTTGGTAAGGTAGTGTTACTTATTGGAGCACGATGTCTCAGTCATGATGGCTGATGGCTGCGAAGGACAGTGATTGTGATGTTAGGGGATGGTGATTAGAGGGTCAGGGCAAACTTCAATGCTCTTGACTTACTAAGCAAATTACCACCAGGGCTGCACAAATATGCATCACCACAAATGTTGCAGCTAGTTGGAATATTGACAGACACAGAATGGCGAAATCCTTAAGATTTCGGTTCTACTTGATTGGGCATCTGACACCAGTACTTATGCCAAGATTGTCTTAATAACAAGAGCTCAAGAGCAGTGTTAATTTCGCCAACGCCAAAGGAATGTTAAGATAATTTAGCTTCTTATTTCAGTCACATTGTGAACAAATGCTGATTATATTTGCTGTCCTTGACTGCAACAGCCACTGCTTAGAAACAGCCAGACTATAAGCATGCATCTTGTTTGCTCATCCTTGGCGGAGCAGTCTTTCAATCCCACCTAATCAGGTAAGGGTGAGGCTGACTTGAATGAACGTCATCAGAGAGCAAATAGCAAGCTGGAGTTTCAGATCACAAATTTCCAACTGTGTAGGCAGAACTCTATAAAGTGGGTGTTAGAAACTCAGCTCTGAAAAAACTGTTTGCTGTATGAGTGAAAATGTACATCAGCAAACACAAAGATTTGCTCTTGAGACAAAGTTTTATATACAAATTTTTACATCATTATTTGCAGAATTTTAAATTTGGCAAACAAACTATGACACAGAGAACAGTGACAAATGTGAAACTTTGAAAATGTGATATAGAAATAAAAAGAGCAAACAAAAATGAATGCTAGAGTTGTGAAAATTGAATTTCAAATACAACATAATGACTGCAGAGATTACATTTTTTCAGCCTATCAGAACACTGTACAGTCCTTTAAAACTTAGTCTCTTTTTTAGTTTTGTTAGATTTTAAATTTGTAAACACAGACTTTCAACCTTTCAAACTTCTCTTTAGCTTCTAAATATGGCACAATATTTAGCCCATTATAGCTCTTCTAATGCTAATGCTAATGCTAAGGTGAGAACAGGGCGAATAAAGAGAGCGTTTGGAAATCATAACATTAACTGTGTCACTGCAGAGCAAAGAGATATGGGCACTGAACCTTTTCCATTAAACCCGTGAAAGACTAGAGTAACCATGGTAACTGCAAACTGCGATCTAAAAAAGCCTAAAAAGATATTACAATTAAAAACACAAAAATGAGAATGAAGTGATTTAATGGCTTGAATATATATTTTCATCAAAAGAGCAAAACTAAACCAATGTCAAGAGTCTAAATGACACATTTATCATTCAGTTCCTTTATTTTATTTGGATCCTCATTAGTACCTGCCTCACATTTGCCTTTTCTTCCTGAAGTCCTCTTCAAAATATCCAGGACAGTTTTTTTTTTTCCACTTTCACTTTTGCAAATTGTGCAAAAAAATTAAGTAAATGACATTTACTTTAGTACAAAGAGAGGTATCCAATGAGTGTTTACACATTGCCAGTCATAAATGGTATCGGAAGTGAGGGTGATGTGATGAAAATGTGAAGGATTGCAGCCGTAAAATGTGTCTAAAATGCCAAATTTGGTAAGGGACTGAGCAAACACATCTTTTCCTTTCTTTCCTTATTTCGGTATTGATGTGACTGTATTTGTACATATATTGAGCAACTGACATTTTATTACCTTTCATTCATTTATTTTTGTACTATGAATGATTCATTTAAAATCTTTTCTCTCCTTTTTTGTGCATTATTTAAAAATTACCCTCAGAAATCTGCAAAAAGGCTTCCTAGAGCTACTAAAACAATTATGGGATGGATG
This sequence comes from Amphiprion ocellaris, assembly GCF_022539595.1. Taxonomy (NCBI): domain Eukaryota; kingdom Metazoa; phylum Chordata; class Actinopteri; family Pomacentridae; genus Amphiprion; species Amphiprion ocellaris. Next base: position 4,946,790 of record NC_072787.1, on the reverse strand, counting down.
CTTGTGATTGTAAAACTTTTTAAACATGGTCCTGACTTGACATGATATCTGCTGTCAAAAGACAGATCACACATCAGTGAACACTCTGCGTTTCTTTTAGCTTGTGTTGGGATTTTGTGGTGCTGAACGGATAGCTCCCCATCTTCATACATCTTTTACTGTGCTGCTGAATTGTTTGTTTCTGTCACTCGTGTTTTTTTTTTTTTTGTTTCTGTTTTTGGGACTGATCTTTTGCAATACAGCTGATACTCAAGTGTTGATGGTGAAAAGGGATTTTTTTGTTTTATCTTGCTATCTCTGTTTTCCCAGTAAAGCTATATGCTGCAAACTTACCACTTGCTCTCCCTAGGAGTTCCATCCATCCATCCATCCATTATCTATACACCACTTAATCCTCATTAGGGCCATGGAAGGGCAGGAGTCTATCCCAGCTGACTTAGGATGAAGGCAGGGGACACCGTGGACAGGTCACCAGTCTATCACAGGGCTGCATATAGAGACCCCTAGAGACATACAAGTGCACTTACATTCACACCTACGGACAATATAGAATCATCAGTTGACCTCAGCATGTTATTGGAGGGTGGGAGGAAGCCGGAGCAGCCATAGAAAACCCACATATATACAGAGAGAACATGCAGACTCCTAGACCCCGGGGATCTTCTAGCTGCAAGGCAACAGTGCCAACCACTGAACCACTGTGCAGCCCTCCCTAGAAGTTAAATTTCAAATGCATTTTGCTCTGCTCTGCCTGGAATGATACAGAACCTTAAATTTCTGCAAGAAACAGGTGGATTGTTCTCTCTGAGTTGGGGGTTCGTTGCTGCTCTAGGCAAAGGAATTTAAGTATTTTGTTCATAAATGATGGTAAATAGGACCATAAGATGGACAGGTAGTAATGTGGGTGTTGTATCAGACCATTGTGGTAAAGAGGAAACAGAGTCGGAAGGTAGAGCTTTCAATTTATCAGCGACTCTACGTTCCATTCCTCACCTGTCATCACGAGCTCTGGGTAGTGACTGAAAGAATGAGCCTATGGATGCAAGAAGCCTAAATAAGTTTCTTCTGCATTGTGGTTGGGCTCACCTTAGAGAAAAGAGTGACGAGCTGAACATCCAGTGGGAGCTTAAAATTGAGTTGCTGCTCCTTTGTGTCGAAAGGAGCCAGCTGAGGTGTTTTGGGCATTTGATTTGGATGCCTCCTGGGTGTAATTTGAAGGTATCCTGGGCATATCCAACTGGGAGGAGACCCTGCATTAGACCCAAAACTCACTGGAGGGAGTGTGTATCTCATCTGGCCTAGGAACGCCTTCGGATCCCGTGGGAGGAACTGGAAAGAGGAATGTCTGAAATGTCCTGTGTAGTCTGCTTTCACTGCAATCCAACTGTGGTAGAAGGAAATAGATGGCTAGAAGGATGAATAATTAAGAAATGAATTGATCCAAAGATGTTACTTGCAGCCACAATGTGCAGAATGGAGGAGGTAAGAAAAAACTGGTGTGTGTGTGTGTGTGTGTGTGTGTGCGTGCGTGTGTGTGTGTGTGTGTGTGTGTGTGTGTGTGTGTGTGTGTGTGTGTGTGTGTGTGTGGGTGGGTGGGTGGGTGGGTGGGTGGGTTTGTGTGTGTGTGTGTGTTTATTAAGTAAGTTTTATTAAAATAAGAAGAACATTGAATGTTCTCCTTTGGTTCCTCTCTGTTCTTTTAAAGACATCACCATTATCTGTCTACTTCTCTGGTTTTCTTTCTCACTTGCCACCTCTCTCTTTTTGTGCTCCAAAAAACATCTGACTAAATAAATAAATAACTTAAGTTTTACACCTGCTTTTCCCAGATATTAAATCCCAGCTATGCCACCACCCCCTGCTGTAGCATTAAATCTGCAATGATAAATCAGTTTCAGGAACCATTTTTCCCCCCAACATTCTGCAGGCTTAGGTACAGAAAATCCTTTTAATTCATAATCCGCAAAACCTGTCAGCTTTTGTAAGCCTTTGTTTTTGCAAGCACACAATTGAGATCACAGGTCAGTTAAATAGTGACAAAAGCTATGGCCATATGTAAACACTCACAAACCCTATGGAGCTCTCCAGATCTGGATGTTCTCTCACACACACCTGCACACACTCCTGCAAGCATTTTTTTTCTTGCATCTTGTGCTGCTCATTAATCACCAGGATGTCATGCAGCTCCTCATTTTCAACATTTGCCTCCCTGGTCTACCAGTGACTTTTGTTTTCAACACAACAATGAACATAGTAACCACCTGAGCTGTTAATGACCCTCACCCGAGGTTTAAGCAGGATAAGAGATGCTAAGCGTGCTAAGAGCTAGCCCCTCTGTTAGCTGGGAAACTGCCAACATTTTCTGTAATTACACCTGCTCTTTGGGCCCTACTCTGGTTTCAGATTATGGTCCTTGGTGGGTGTAGCCATGGGAAATGTCTGCTCCAGACACTGGGATTAAGTAACAAAGAAGAGGGCTGCCAAAGTTTAATGGCTAGTGACATTAGTAAGAAGCAACAAGATAACAGATTACAACAAAAAAGTATTGGCTGTTATTATTGTCTATATTTAATTCTTTTAAATGAAGGCAGTAGTTGCTTTTCCCTGAGATCGCTAATTGATAAAACAGTTACACCAGTATTAAATATCCACAATTTTTATTTTTACTTTTAATGATCAAATTATTATCCTGAGTAAATAACATTTTTTGTCTTAAGTGGATGTTTTTTGTACAAAAACATCAGATGAATGAAGACAAATGGTGTGGCTGCAGATAAGGCAGCACAAATGCTCGCTCTCTCTCTTTTTACCCACACATTCACACTGTCCCACACACACACACACACACACACAAACACACATACTGAGGTCAAATGCAGTGTAACCTCTCGCAGTCTGAAGACTAGCTACCGACCCAAACTGATCGATTGTGCAGCATCTTTGGGGATTTACTTCCGTTAAGGCCTCTGAGCAGTGATGTTGCTTATGAAATGACAAGATCAGTTAATGTCACTTCTCCACCTGGCCTCGCCTTCAGCTCTGCACTGCACTATCCTCCCAGCGATGAAGCTTTCTCATGCCTCCACAGTGCATTTTGTGCCGCTGGGTCCACAGCCAGTCTTTAGCTGAAAGCAGTATCAGTGAGGCCCAGCATGTCGATTATATTGAACTGGCTTGGCATGTCACTGGCAGTAAAGACCTCTTGATTGACTCCTGCTTGGATAGCATGTCCAACTCCATACATTAGTAATGCTCAAGATTCAATAGATGGATGGCTCGAACGGATTGATGCAGGCAGGCAGCACATTTACCTCAATAACATAGAACAACAGAGGAACTTACAGAGCGATGACAAGGATGTATTGTAATATTTTCTTGACATTGTGCAGCTTATTATATAGCTGAAGGACTAAAACTAATATTTATTATCTAGGTGTGTTAGTTTTGGAAGATCTTGTAATCCTTCAGACTGATAACGAGCTCATACAACAGAAAGCAAGAACCACACAATCGTTCATGAAAACAGTAATTAAAAAAATTCTAAATCCTCAGATTTTTAAGCATTAATCGTGTTTAAAAGATCGATGGAGCCTTTGGGTTTGAAAAAATGCAAATGAGATAAGCTGTTGGTGTTGTATTCAAGAACAAGTCATGACTAAGACCAGAGTGTACCGAGACAAACCTTTAGAAAAAGACAGACATTGAATGCATGGAATGGATATTAATGATGGACCTGATCACTGGGTTTAAAAACATGATGTGAACCTGCACTCTGTCGTGACCAGTGGAGGGCGACACCTCTAGTTACAAAAACAAGTCTGATTATAAAGAATTCCTTTAGAAAATACACTCGAAAATACCTCTATAAACATTTTCCTAAGAAGTTTATTGTCTCAATCATTAGTTTCAAGATTTTTTTATACAGTATAATGTTAATTTTTGTAATTGTGATCCCTTTTAGAATAATTCTATACAATGAAACAGGATATGTATTAGGGCAGGACTAACTTGTGTTTGACAGGTCACAAAGGTATCGCTGTCAATAGTGTCCTTAAGTTCTTGAGCTCCATCCTTCCCTTATTATTTCCACTTTCAGAAGACCAAGATAATGACAGCCAAATGCAGATCTCAAGCCTTTAATTAAACATCCACAATCCAATGGGTCACGTTGTAATGGATAAGACCATCTTTTCTATGCAGTCCATGTTTTTGAGTTGCCTTCCATTAGCTACTGTACAATTATAGGGATTTTTGCCCATTCTTTTCAATTGCATCGCGTGACGCAAGTGTTACATCTCATGTATAGCAATAAAGTGTATGTAAGGAGGCTGGAGGCATGTGTTACAGGACTTTTACCCATTTGAATCCCATGTGGTCCAGTTTTGTGTCGCTCTTTAGTTTCATTTGCTGTTGCATTTGTCGGTTGCGGCTTCCTTTTGTTTACTTGCTTAACTTTAGGCACCAAAACTGCTTGATTAATTTATAGAAAATATTTTTGTTAGGGTTAAAATGCTAAACAAAAAGTTTGGGTTTTTTTTCCATGTTGCTATGATAGCAAGTCCCACCCCGTGATTAGCCTTTCTTCTGTAGTTGCAGTAACATATTTTGTGCTGTTGACCAACACAGACATGTCACTTTTTTGGTGAGACTAAACAGCCTAATTTTGTGTGCCAGCCCCAGGCTTAATTGGCTACTCCTAAGCCTTCGTTTCCAATAGTCCCACTTAGCAGTCATGGCTGTGGGTTCTGCAGAGAATTAACCCCCCGACATGAAGTTTTTCCACGCATGCTGCATCTTTAGAAATGTTAATGAAAACTGTTGTTTGCTAGCCCTGCCCTCTCTGGCCTCAGATAACTTCTTGCAACAGCTTGTCTCCTGCGTTCTCTTTCTAGTTGCCAGCTGTCCAAATACATAAAACAAAATGAAAGGTTATAGGACTGAATATGGACCTGTTTACAAATATAATTATAAAGAAAACATATACCTCATCTTACCAGACCAAAAGGTGGTTGCCACACATTTATGGCAATGTACCGTGGCTAAATACTCCATTAAGTCAGCATGTGTAAATGTTGTGTATCATGTTGAGGAATTCTCAAGTGGTGTTAATGTTAAAGATGTTTCCAGTTTACCACCAGCATTGCTCTTAGGTTAAACTGTACATATACCGTATTAACTGATCACATCACTGGCTCTGTAAGTGTATTTTTACTCACGCCATATCGGCTCACAAATTGAATTAAATATTGATGTTTAAGAGAGAAATAATACAGGAAAACTGTCATGATTTTTCTCGCAGCTTCCATTTTTCTCTTACTGCCTATTTTCTAGTGAGAGGAGGAGGAGGGAGGTTGGGGGGGCTGAGGTCCCTCCCAGGAGAGCTTGTGCTGAGAGCTCACTCCTTCCACTTCCCATAATGCACTGTGGGCCAGGGGGACGGAGGTAGAGGAGGCAATTAGCAGGTAACACGTTAGCAGGCAGGCTGATCCGTTTAAAGTCAATTCAGACAGCAGCTGCAAGCTACACAACGGGGAAGGAGCCAGTAGTGTATATCACTATAAGAGGTGTGTGTTGGGGAAGATCAGGTGGAACAAATATATTGTACAGTAGATTTCCTTCTGTGTGCACAATTAACCATTACACTGACAACAAATCACTTATGCACACACCTCAAGACCTTCTTTTCCCAGCCTCTCCTGTGTTTCTATTTCATTTTCATCACACATAATTAAGCCGTAGCGCTCTCTGAACCAGCTGCCCCTTGCCACTCCCCCCACCCCACCGCCTGCCCCTCGCAACCCCCGGTGTGTTGTCGCTCATTTGCAGCCGACACCGGATGCAGACAAGCGCTAAAAAAAGCGTTTATTAACCGAGCGTTTGACCCAATTGGCTTGCGTATGAAAACACCTGGGCGTTAGATTGAAATTTAATTGCTTCACTTAGTTAACCCACTTAAGGACCATGTTGAGTTTAGTCTGCTCAATTTGTTGGGATCAGCAGCTTTGTGCATCGGGGATGTTGGAGGCTTGGATTGTGGATAATTACTATTAATTAGTGGTTGATACTTTTGGCTTTGATGCCACAATGAGTGAAATAGAACGATGGCTGGGAACGAACTTGGCTGAGCGGCGTTATGTAGATAGCGGCTGAAGTGATAGAAAGGAAACTGGTGTTTTCCTGAGAACCAGGGCCTTTATCTTGCTTTGTTTTTGTTTGTTGTTGCCGGCATCATCAGTGGGAAGGCGCAATATGTCGTGGGCACCCATGGTGTCAGTCAGAATCCTATTACTGCAGAGGTCAGACAAACTGCTCCAGGTAAGTTAAGTCTCAGCGTGCAGCTCTGCACCACCAGAGCAAAGAAAAATAATAAATTTGCAGCCAACAATATCTACTGTCTCCAACGTTTCAAGGAGAACTTTAAACCCTTGTCAGATATGAGAATATGTTTGCTGCTTTCTTTCTGACAAAATGAAATCAAAACTTCAGTGACGGTTTCTTCCTTTTTTTTTTTTTTTTTTTTTTTTTTTTGCCAGTGTAGCAATTTGAGCTCACAGCCTCATGGGTAATTTTATGAATACATATCAGGACCTTTAGCTCACAGGCGGTGGCTGGCACACTCAATAATGCCTTGAGCAATATCACTTTGAGAGCACCACACGAAAACAAAGACGCCTTAGCTCCATGAATATTTATTAATGGGAGATACTGGAGCAGAGTTAAAAATGACAGACCAATAGGTGGATGGAGAAGAGAGATATGAAGAGAATGATGCAAAGACTGATAGAAAGCCAGGAGAAGACATCCCGCAGAGCTTTCAAAGTGAAGCAGGCCCAATAGGAAATGAAGACATTGCATCGCATGGGAAGCCCTGGAGGAAATTTGCTATTGAAATGCTGTTAAATACTAGTTTACTTTGCTCTTTCTCTGAAGATGTTGTTGCTGCTGCAGCAGTGAGCGAGCCTCCCCTGGTATCCACATCCAGGAGCCAATGTTGATTGGAAGCACAACAGAGCTGCTGGGTATGAGACCCTGCGGGCCTCACTGGCGGTCTCCATCATTATGCCGATGGCGCTATCATTTCTGGACGCTGATTAAAATGTTGCCGATGTTAAAAGAAGCTGAAGGTTAAACCACAAAGGGCTCCATGTGAAGTCGTTTCACCAAACATCGCCTACCTCGCTCCACACACATATATGCTGTCTGAAAATCAAACTTTTACAACAGAAAAGTGGGAAAACACACTGTGCAGAGCTGCATCAGACTTGTTCTGATCTTGTCTTGATTTTAACTATACATTGACTTAACAGCAGCATCTTTTTATCAATCAAACTACAGAAGGTTGTTGCAGAAGGTTTAATCTACTGTAACTAAAGGATGTCACAGTCAGGCTGCTTAATTCGGACTCCTAAAGATGCATCCAAATGATGACTGTGAAGCAAAAGAATAGCTGCACTTATTTCTTTTTCTTCATTATTTTTTGAACATTGGTACCAGAGAACTACCATAACAAGGGTGAAACTTCAAACAAACATGAAAAATGTAAGCTCTGCTTTATCTGGACGTGCCCAGATATAAATCGCTGCCTGTAGTGTCACTGCAACCACACTAATGTGAGCAGTTGAAATAAATTGTTCATTCTGCATTCTTTCTATTTTCCCTTTATGCCACTGCTTTAGTTTTGTGGATTGGGGAAAAATATTTGAAGTGAGAGGAGAGTGGCGGTAATATTTGTATTACTGAGAACGTCATGACCAAATAGAATTTCATCGTCCTGGTTGCATTGGGCTGGATTGCATTTGATCAAAATCTTTCAGCTCCCCTGTCAAATCCATTTAGGGCCAGCTGTCACATTTATAGCTAAAGTTCAAAATAAAACTCAAACATCGTACTTAGATCAACGTTTTTAGCTTCTCTTAGTTTCATTGGTACTCTTTCTACAGGGCAACCCACAAATGAGAAAAAGTTGAGAGGTTGAGACTATTAATCTAATGTTAAAGACTGACTTAACCATTAAGATTAAAGAAAGTCAAGCCAATGCCAAATTAAACATGCATTCTTTCTAATCACCAACAGGGGGTGACTCCTCTGGTGTAAAACAAGTCAGATTCTATAGACGTTTATGAGAAAATGACCTTAGTTCTCTCTTGATTTGTTACTTCAGTAAACATTTTCCTAATGAGTTTATGGTCTCAATTGATAGTTGCAAGTCTCCTTTAATAGGGCATGATGTTTATTTTGGGTGTTATTTTTGCATACCTTGTGATTGACAAGGTGCTACCAAGTCTCTGCCAGATCTACACCTTACTTATTATATTCAGTTAAAAAAAAAATCTAAATGACATCCATCAAATTTTAAGGATGATGTTTCAGTGTGGTAATCCTCAAGCCAATCAATGATGTCACAGTGGCTATATCCATCTTATATCTATAGGCTATGGTTGGGACCAAGTAAAGATTAAGGTACTAGAGGAGCAAATGAAGACCAGGTCCAGACCAGTGCGGGTTCCATATTGCATGACGGATGATAAAATGTGGAACTTGCAAACCATTGCATTTCACCACTAAGACTAGAAAGGTACAATATATACATAGGTAGCTAATATGTATAGCTTATATTTGATAAATCTCTTTGAGTGAGTACTGAGAGAATTTCTGAAGAGTTTTGATACAGAAGCAGATTGATATTTAAAAGTTTGACTTTTCCCTCAGTAAACACTGAATTGCTGAATTCACCTGCAGATTAGTGTTTTCCTTTGGAAACTCTTTTGCAGATGAACTCTTTGTGGTTTAAATCAAGAATCGTCTTTGTCTTACATTTTACTCTGTCTTGTCTTATGACAAGACAGAGTAAAAATGTGGTCAATTCCAAGACTAGACCAAGACTGTCAAAAAGTGTTATTGAGACCGAGCGGCATAAGATATTAAAATGCTGATTAAAAATATATCCGACATGATAAAAATAAAAGGTGTAGACTACTTACTTTTGCACTTCTAATATGAGCTACAAGTGCTAACTCCAAACACTGGGTGTCCCAAACCAGACTATTATGCTTATAAGCATAATATGACATGATTTAAAAGAATATAATATGAATATTTAAAATGATTGTATCTGCGTTGGTGTTGCTAAATTGCATGAGCACATAGTATGCTCATGATGTTAGAATGATGTCAAAAAGCCAAAAGCCATATAAGAACCTTATTTACAGAATTTATGTTGGTTAGCTACAACTGCAAACATTTGCTACTGGTGACATTTCTTGTGTTTATCCCTTCATTCAGCAGAGCCCTTAAGTTTGTGGCAAACAGCAGACTGGTGGTTTAGTATCAAGGTCAAGAACCAGTGAGCGGTTTAAGACTGTGCCCTTCCTCGGAATTATTATATTTATTCAAAGATCAAGCTGCGGTGAGGCTGAATGTGTGGGGTGAAAGAGGCCAGCTGGTACCGGAATTTCTCACTAATACTTTATCTGTTTTAATCTGTGCCATCTCTTTGCTCCTGCAACACCTTTACCTCCATGTCCCTTCCACTGCTTTGAGACAGACACAGAACCATTTATCTATAATGAGACTTGACTCTTGGAAGTCAGATTTCCTGGTGCAGGTATTGGCACAGGATTATCGGTACACTTTGAAAACAGTGAGGTTGATTTTGTGAGTGTCTTGTGCTGCATGTCAGCATTAGAGCAGCAACCTGTGAACAGAAAAACAATGAAAACATTCCGTGTTTGATGTAGCTTAATCACACTGACAAAGATATAGACAGTTACTGCATATAAAAGATTGAGAAATGCAATGCTTCTGCTTACAGGCTCAGAGTTTTCACCTACTTCTAACATTAAAATGTGTTGTCCCTGTTCACCACTTTTGTGTGGAACATTTCACAGCACACGTTGTTTTCTGCTGCAAAGGTCTAGAAATTCTAAATTTTCTACATCCCTCCAAGTACCTCATGCTGCAAGAGGCTCATAAATTAATTTAACAGATAGCTATCCCCTGAATACTCATCCAGCCACGGCAGAAAATGAATTTATTGTTAAATGGCGGTTCTGGTGAGCAGGATGTGAGTGAGGATTTAGTGTACCTTAAGGGAGTCCCTCTTTCCAAACTGAAAATATGCTTCTGAGATCTCATCTCATATTAATTTGTCATAGAGGAGGTAGTCGTGCTGTTGCTCCATGCTGCCCTCTGGCTAACTCTGAGCTATTCATCGTCTTGCACAGCTACAAGCCTTTCAATTCCTTCATTCTCCAAGTGCTTGTTCCACAATTTAACTCGGCTTGCTTTCCTCGGCGTCCCCCTTCGCACCTCTTTGTCCCTCTCTCCCTCCCGATCTCCCCTCGCCCGTCGACTGTGACCTTACAACAATTATGCATCCTCCAGTGGGACAATTAAAACTGAGCTACCTTCACGGGTGGGGAGGGGGGGGAAGAGAAAAGAGAGGAAATAATGATGCCAGATTTGCTCGTACAGTCGCCTGCCTCCTTTGAACTAGCGCCTCTTGAAGTTGAGGAAGCAACTGTTTTAACTGTTCCGACTGTGTTCCAATGCCACCGCCAGTCAAGGACGCTCTGCCCTTCAGCCGCGTTGTCCAACAAAATAAAAGCTGTCTGTTTTCCATTCACTCATGTTGGTTGTCCTCTGCCTACCCCCGCCCCCTCCTCCCCCTCTTTGACAGGTGCAAGTGCAATCTTCATGCCAACAGCTGCGTCTATGACAAAGAGAAGTTGAGCTGCGAGTGCGAACACAACACGACCGGGCCCGACTGCGGTCGCTGTAAGAGGAACTACCAGGGTCGAGCGTGGAGCGCTGGCTCCTACCTGCCCATCCCCAAGGGCACGGCTAATATCTGTGAGTACAGACACACACAAACAATCACCACTGACATGCTGAATAATTACAACAGTAGACGACGTGAGAGTGCAGGAATTAGCATATAACATATAGACAAACATATGCACACTATAATAATGAAGAATTTGTCGAATTAATTAAACCAAATTTAAAGTTATATCCCAATTAGCAGTATCATGTGTCATCTTGCACTGTCACCACATAAGGAGTGAGACGTTTCAAAGCAAAGTGATAGAATTAACAGAGTTTCAAAAAGACAAAAGAGGTGAAATGAAAAGCCGGTGGTGAGACAAACTTATTCAATATGTGATGTGGAAACAAACATGACCAAAATCAAGAGCAGGGTGCAGTAAAGCTAAAAAAAATAGGATTTATTTCTCTGTTCTGTTGTCTGGTCTGGTAGCACTATGTTGTGACATAAAGAAGCATATTACGAGTAGCTGGAATTGTACTTAGCCTTTGCATAAATCATGTCAAATTAGGCTACATTTGGGCAAAGAGAACATGCATAACAGCACTGAAGATAGTTTTAAAAAACAGAATTCTCAAAGCTGTTTCAGACTTGTGCTGCAGCAATAAATGAGGAAAAATTTGCTCTATATTAGCAACTTAGTATGCACAGAACATTCTACATTTTTAGCTTTGACTTCTCAGTAGTTGCAGGAGGATTATCTCAGAGTCCTCCTTCCTGACCCCATGTTAACACAAGTGTAAGAAAACACTGCCCAAAAGCAGCAGCAGCAGTAGCAGATGCCCTGTGTCTGACTTCACTCTTCGTTACCGTCTGCCTATCCTTTACAAAACACCCACAGCATCAAGTCAGTGCTTTGATTGAAAAGGTCACACATGCTCACACCTCAGTATGTGAACAAACTGAGTGTGCAGTATCAGGGTTTCAGTTCTCACTACCTTTCAGTTTCAAGTTATTTCTTTAAACTGTGTTCAACGGTGGAAGTGACTCGCAGACCTCATGAAATAAACACTACTGTGGTGAATATTCTGGCTTAGTCACACCAACAGAACACTATATCAAGAGGTGGTAGTAGACACAGAGATGATTACTGTATATGTGGCTGAACAGAACCTCTAGTCTTAGTGATGTTTTATTTTTTTTTACCTTCTGGTGGGAAAAACAAAAATGAAAATCTATATAACCACCACATCAATGTCCCAGAGGAAACATAAATCCCGAGTGATTCCGTCTTGCTTTGTGATGCAAATACAAGTGTTTCCACCCTTGACTGTTAACCATGTGCTGCCTTCCTGTTCACACTTTTGAAAAAGTAGAAGGGAGTGTTTCATTCACCAATTATTTCTGATTTGACATGATCCTGGGAAAAATAAGAATATTTAAGTCGCTACAATGTGCAATTCTCTCAATCCTGCACACAAGACATGATTGCAAATGCATACTGTCAAAAGACTTCCGGAGTTTGTTCAATTTTTAGCATCTACTTGTGATTGCAGCATCTTTTCTTAACAGGTTAATATCAGTCACTATGGCCTAGACTTTGGCATCACATCTTCATGATCTGGCATTACTATATTTTAAAGTACCTGCTGATGTAGGAGTCCAGGCCTTTACACCAATGCACGATATGGATTACAGTTAATAAATAATGCTGTCCTGCTACAGCTGCAATGCTAATGTAGAGTAGAGGCAATTATTTACCCCTGCTTGAGATGAAATAAGTGGGCCAACCTCTTTGTCTTCTAGTAACATCGCATCATATGAGGAGATTCTTTTTTTTTGCTTGTTTTCTTCGCACAGAACTTGAGCAACTTTGGTTAGTGTAGTCCTATATTTGATACTTGGCCATTTCCTCTTAAAAAAAGTTTTGTTGTTTTTACTCTTGAAATACAGTTTTGTGAATAAAATGAGCAGATATAACTGGAAATATTGTGTAGTAATGTAGGGTCATTGTTTATACTGATCATCAAACAGTTGGTAGAAACAAAGAGATTAAGCTAAAGTGAATGAATATTGGAGAAAGTGGCCAGAATCCTGTCTTTAAATGAATGTTCATGTTGCACCATAAATGCCGTGTAAACTGAAAAGGTGGTGATATGTGAATGCTGTGTTCCCAACTCATCTCCACTGCCCCCAAGCAGCCAAAAAAATAAATGTTTTTCAGGTTGAAGTGAGTTTGCTGAATGCTAGTTGTAGCGCATGTATGAGCAAACTGCAGTGAGAGAGTTAGGAAAGATTCATTCTGAGAGTAAAAAGAAATAATTCTAGCATGAAGCCCATTGTTTGTGATATCAGGCTCGACAGTGAAACTTGCCTTGACAAGAGAGAAGAATGCAAAGCTTTTTACAAGCAAGACAAATTTTGGAATATATTAGAATTTCCATTTCCCTAAACTCTGGCTTCTTATTATTTATTTTGCTCCCTAACAGAAAAGCAACATCTGCTCTTGCTGGGGTACAAATAAAGCAAGGACACGGTGTCAGACAGCGCTCTGTACACACAGTAGTTTAGTGTTACGGATGTGAGGAGCTGTGAGATGATCCGGGTCCAGCAGCTCACCTGGAGACTTTGCAGTGCCAGGAATGAATGGATGAATGGATGACGGATATAGCATTTACGTTTAATATTAAAAGTCAGCATTACCCCGTTCCTGTTATCCTCTCCTTACAGAATCACATTAACACAGGCTCCACAGCAGCCACTGTTCCTCAAATATATCGGCTAAAACAGAGTGATGGGCACCAGGAACCTATACAGCCTATAAGTTCAAGTGTGCAGGTATTAATTGAAAGCCCAACTTTTATCCCGCCCCGTCTCCTTATCGCATCCACTGTGATTTCTGCCTTTCTCGGTGCCACTCGAGGACTCTCGACCACTGATGACTTATTCCCCCTCCCAGAGGATCGGCGTTATGAGACTTAGGGAGGGTTAGTGAAATGGCCGTTCCCAGAGCCCAGACTGACAGCACATTATTAAAAAAGGTGACACACACACAGGTGCTCATCTAGACCTGCACTCCTCAAAGCTTTCACACACACACACACACACACACACACATTCGTAGCTACACAAGGACACACACACACACTCTCCCTTTGCCCTGCGAGTGATGAAAAACAGTCCTAGTATAAAGTGCATTATTATATTTTGTCTTGGAGGTGGAAAAATCCATAATGTAATAACGCAGTGAAAAATCTATAGGAATGCAAGGTTATCCCTCCTGAATAGAAAAGAATGTGCACAAGGCTGACAGAAAAACGCACCTTGTGCTGTTTTGTAATCTTCAAGACCCATTCAACACAAATTCCAAAAGTCTCCTTCCCTCTCAATGTTTTCCCCCAAACCCAGCGAGCATATGGCAGCTCTGCAGAGACAAATTTGTCAAAGATGAAAATTTAATTAAGATTTAATTTCTTTTTACTATGCCCATCAAGTCGTCTGATGCGATAAGGAGGTCGATGAATCATCATTCGGAGGGGGTGTGGATGGGGCTGGGGCGTGATGTGTCGTCCTACAATGGCGCTGTGTTGGAAGCGCAGAAGAAGAACGGGATTTAAAAAGTGATGAAGAAAGAAAAGGATGGCAGAGATAGAAAGGAGGGGAAGTGGGCATCACTCTCTGTCACAGCTAGCTCAGCCTTCTGGGGTGGCTCTGTCTCTCTCGCTTTCCCTCTCTCTGTCTAGGTCTCTCACTCCCCCCAACACACTCCCCAGCCTTCTCTCATCCTCACTCATTCTCGCTTCCTTCCTCTGTGGAGACAGAAGGAGAGGGATCAGTTTGAGAATTAACCATGGCAGTTCATTTCACTGTAGGGCTGAGGATACAGAGGGAAATAGAAGCCGTCGGTGGAGGGGGGCAGTTCCTGGTGGCCTCTGAAAAGTTGATTTCAAATAGTAAAAATGTATCCTGAATGTTATATTAAAGCTAGGATCCTTATTTGCACATTAAACAGAAAACTTGATTTGGAAAGAAAATCGCTCCTGTCTGCGTGCAGTGTGAAGGTACGTTGGAGGAAGAGATTAGCCCCGTTAGTCAAGTCCAGAAAGCTTCTTGAACTTACTTCACATCTGACTGACACCCTACAGAACACAGACTGGCATCAGTGGGAAAGTTTACTTCAGTTAAGGTAGCACATTCCATAAATTAAATTTGATATTTGGACAGGAGGAAATAGTACGAAGTTCTCAATCTGCTTCTGGATCTATATCAAAACCTGATTAGCTGATTCTTCTTCATTTTATGACCTTACTAATTTTCTCAAAGTTTGGCTATATCATGGTGGGATAATCTGCTGAAACAATAATTTTACTCGATGTAATACACTACCATTCAAAAGTTTGGGGTCACCCAGTCAATTCCATGTTTTCCATGAAAACTCACACTTTTATCCATGTAGTAACATAACTGCACAAGGGTTTTCTAATCATAAATTAGCTTTTCAACACCATTAGCTAACACAATGTAGCATTAGAACACAGGAGTGATGGTTGCTGGAAATGTTCCTCTGTACCTCTATGGAGATATTCCATTAAAGATCAGCTGTTTCCAGCTACAATAGTCATTTACCACATTAACAATGTCTACACTGGATTTATGATTACTTTAATGTTATCGTCATTGAAAAAAAATGCTTTTCTTTCAAAAATAAGGACATTTCCAAGTGATACTAAACTTTTGAATGATAATGTAAAACATTTACAGCTGCTTGTGGAACATAAATCTGGTGACATGCTATATTTTTCTTATTAACACAAACAGTAAGTAAAGATAATAATGATCTGATCCCACCAGAGAGCTTTGCCTGTGTGGCCAAACCCTGATATGTCTCTTTCCTCTGTGCCGTTGTTGCCACTAGTGAACTACCACCAGGCTCCACTTCAGGTTCCCAAAAGTGCTCTGACTCAGTGGGTCATGTATTCTTGACCCTCTGCGGGTGTCCTAAGATGCCCAGGACCAGGACAGTAGCTGCAAATCCTGTGGGTCCTGTAGGTTGCAGGGTGGGGCCTCTGTGGATTTGACTTCTTCCAGTACAGGCCTGGCCATATTAACCTGCTGGAGGTGGGGGTCCTGTTGCCAGGGGGACTTGTGCTTAGTCTGGTTTAGGTGAGTGTCAAAATAACATCTACATGAATGCAGGACCCACAGTGCATTGTAATGAGATGATCAGTGGTATACACTCCAGCTGTCTGTGGTTTTAATGTTGCAACTGACAGGTGTACGCACATAATGAATGAGGCACTTAGTAATGGCTGAGTAACATTTGTTTAAACTACCAAAAAATGAAATCTTGCATCCATAACCTATTTTTAAAGATCTTACAGGAGCAAATGGGTTTGGGCTGAAATCCACACACAGCAGACAGAATTTAAAACATAGTGAAAGACAGATGAATGCATGTGGAAAAATGCAAAATAGGGCTGCTTTGCTTTACTTTAAGGACAGAAGGGCATCTGGATGATTTATCGCTGTAAAAGTTGCTGATATAAACTTGAATCTTCACACAAAAAATAAATTCAAATCCACCTGCAGACTGCTTTCATGTAATTATGTAGTTGTTCACCCATGGACAGAGACAGTCTGTCTTCATCCAGGGCAAATGGCACCAGTGAAAGACAAGCTTGCAGGACTGAATAGAGAGAGGCTGTTGAAGGTTGTGACCTGTGTCTACATGGTGACATAAGCGGTGAAGTTACATAAGGTGAGTGCGGCCTTGCTGCACGGTGACAGCCTTGTAAATGTTCAGTTGTTGAGTTGGATGATAGCTGTTATGACAGCCATAATAAGATATCCTACTCATCCCCTGCAGCCATTTCCTTTTTATGATGATCACACAGTTGTACATAATACATCCTTTAGTCTGTTGAGGGACTAGCAGAGGAGTTATTTGTTGTGTGATGTTTTGACTGACACCACTAATTGAAAGTCTTTGGTGCCAGCGTCTAGACTTTTTAAATGGTCGCAGTCAGGAAGTAGTGAAACAGGCTTCTGTGGGGGTTTTTTCTGATTTTTTTTTACAAATAATCTATTTCCTTTAATGATGCATAACATTTTCACAAAATAGGTCTTCATTTGTTCCTTGTATCTTGATCAAATGTAGATCACTGAATCAGCACAGGATTAAGAGACGCTTGTTCAGATTTAGCTGAAGCAAGCCTCAGAGTTTATGGATCTCCTTTGATCAAAGCGGTGAAAGGCGTGGACTTGCAGTGGATTTCTCTGGCACGAATCCTCCCACTGAGCATTTAGCACATGCTGCATCCCAGATTAGCATGATAATAAGCACTCGTTCTATCTGGAGGTGACCGCCACAGTAGAAACAATTATTATTTCATACAAATTGCATTTTCTGCCATTGTTTTCTAACTTGTGCACATTAAGCGCAGAGCTTCCAGAAACTCCAGTCTGATTATTGGTCTCCTTGTCCTACCGGGAGGTGTTGATTGTTGCTTGTGGAAACCTAACACACACACACGCACGCACACACACACACACACACACACACACACACACACACACACACACACACACACACACACACACACATAACATCTCACTCCTTCACATAGACACACAAATATAGATTGTCTGATTGATCTTCCCTCTTGTGCAGGGGAAGTATTTCAATGGCAAATCCCACAGGAACTGATGATGCCACTGAAAAATAAATCTCATTGTTTGTGCTTGAACACAGTTACTGTATATGGGTCGCTATATATGGATTCCTTTCCTCAGATTTGACTTTAACTTAAATGGTTTGCACAAACATAAAAAAAAGTCTTTAAAAAATGCTGTTCCTCAACTATATATTTATAGGCATTAAAAGGGTTTAATGAGTCCTGGGGATCAGAGTCCTAAATAGCACATTAGTCTAATTACTTCACCAATGAGGCACTATTAAAGTACTAATGTAATAACATTACACATATGCCAATACATGTGTTCAACTTATAAGAAATTATTACTTGAGGCTTTTTTGCAAAAAAAAAAAAATGAATGCCCTTTTGTTAATCTTACATTTCACTTGAGTGTCAATCCTCCTTAAATGTTAGCGTCAAACTGACTGCTCTGTGTTTTGCATCAGGCTCACAGCACCACTGTGGATTCAATTAGCAGCATATGTTAATGCATCCATACACACAGCTTTGCTCCCCCTCCTCCCTCTCTGTCACATACAACACCCACCCATTTGTGCCTTTACTCCTTTTTCCTAAGTTGTTTGAATTTCATTTTACCCTCATTCTCTTCTCTCTTTCTTCTCTGTAAAACTCATCGACTGTCGTTTTGGATCCTCTCATTCATTCCCTTCTGCTTTTCTTCCCTTCTACCTTTTTCTTTCCCCTTTCTTTTCTTTTTCTTCGTCTGCCTCTGCCTGTTCTCGCACCATCTTTCGGTATTGTTTCATGCAAGCATTCTCTCTCTCTCACCACCACCACAACACCCCCAACCACCCCAGAGACCAGGCTTGTTTACTCTGTCTTTTCCACATCTCAGCTCTGTGCAGCTGTGACGGTAATCTTTCTTTCAAATATTTGTTTCTTCCATCTCCAGATTTTTTTTCTTCCTCTTTCCCCCATCGCTGCCAGCACCGACGTACACCTCATTCCATCGCTGAAATCTTAAACTGTGCTTCTTCCAACTTGGCTCCTGGGCACTTTAAGACTTGCCACTTTCAATTCAAATCTACACTCTGAGACAGAGCAGGCGAAGCCGGGCACTCCGGCGAGAAAAGCTGTAATTTTGCTCCTGAGGAATTCGATCAACTCGCTCGCCTCACGCTTGTGTTTTGGCAGCCTTTCCGCAGCTAACCAGTTAGCAATGCCTGTCACCATCAGCAGGCTCTATATCACTAAAGAGCTCCAGATTTTGATGGATTGCTGTAAAATGATGGAAGCCAGGGAAAGTAATTACCAACTTTGCCTGCAGTGGAAATTTGCAGATAAGCCCCTTTCCAGGGAAGTCCAGGTAGCGCCAAAGCAAACAGGTGAGACACACTGAAGGTCAGAGCAGAATGGATACTGACAGAAACAATGTAATGAACCACACAGTCATACATGCACAAACAAGTAATCTGACTTCCACAACAACAACTGAATGCTCCTGACAGTGGAATGAGTTGTAGGATGCATATGGAAAATTCTTTCTGTTCTGAGCAGTGACACTGAGGGAGAATAAGTGACAGATGAGCTTGTTTAGTGATAAAATAGGATGTGTGCCAAAGATTTGGAGCCTGATTATCCACGGGAGAACATTTTATTATGGGTTTCTGATAATCCATTAGCGAGGTCTTGGATGGTTGACAGCATAACTGGAACCGATCCGGTGTCGAGTAAACATCTCTGAGACTTCTAACCACTCTGCTCTGTGAAGTGAGATTTATTGCAAGTCTGTTGATGCCGCACACGACTGAAGCTCTACTGTGTTTTAATGCCTCCATTTGTGTGCGTGTCACATGGGCTGACCCCACATGTGCACAGATCGTGTTCAGTGAATCACACAGCCCCTCAGAGATCATGTTCACCACCCAGCAGCTCGCAACCGTGATCCCTGCATAGCGCATAAAAATCAATGGCGCACACCGTCAACATAAGCAGCTCCTAATGCTCTTCCTGTGTGATAGGACAAAATTAGATTGCAGCCGTGGCCCATAATGGCGTGGCCAGGCAGGTGAAGGGGATTGAAAATGACGGTGATTGAAAATTAATCGAATGACCCGACATGGGATCCCTGGATCTGCTGGAACCCCACAGGTTGTTCATAAAGCAGCGAATAATTGCACTGGCAGGCCACTGGTGTTTGAGATCATGACCTGGAAGAAAAGGTTACCTGACCCTGAACTCAACTAAGTGGCAATTTGACAAATTAGTTGTTATTTTAATTAACATTTAAATATATTACATGAGGGCAGGTGGGGAAATAACACAACATAGAGCAATGCATAATGAATATAACACATCATTTGTATAGACATGAACCATCTGATATGTGATACATCAACATTATATTACTTTGTGGTGTGATGGGTTTAAAACATGTCATTTAAGTGCAGAGCCTCTTCAGCCTATTGCTGCTATATCTTTGACATTTAGCTGAAAGCAACCAGCATTCATGTACAGCTGGTACAGTGCAGCACATTGTAAATGTTTTCTCCACATAAGCTGTGAACAGTTACACACTAATGGAAGCCTGCACCATACTCAGAAGAGCAAGTCACCCACTCTCAGTCTCTGATTTTGGATTTCTGCTGCTCTCTACTTAATGTAGTGGGTCCGCTGCTAATCTTCCAGATGTAGATAGTGCTTGTCTAGTATTGCTCTCTCAGCTACTTAATCAGGCTATTTTTAGCGCTACATTACTGTTTTAATGGCTACAGAACTAAAACATGTCTAGTATCACATTTTAAATTCTGTGAACATGTCTAATTGAGGTCATGCACCTACAAGCAGATAATGATAGTGTTAATGTTTGACATGATGAAGCACAATAATTATTATAGAAGCTGGATATTACACAAATACACATGCGAGGTTGTTAAACCCTTAGTTACTGCTGCACTTCACTGCACTGTCAGGCTTCCTGTTCACACATAGCAGAGCTGCAATTTACAGAAACAACAGGGACAGATTTGCCACTCAAAATTCTTAGTTATTTTTGAAAAGGATGGGGTTCGCTTTGTTTTTCAAACAAAAGCAGCCTTCTCATTTCTAGCTTGCAACTGTAAGGAAATAAATTGGTTGAAATTATAGCTGGGAGTGTATCTGCGGTACGGCAAACAAACAAACAGAAAGGAAAAAAATAGAAATAAACTAAACTGAAAATGTTCCTTTTAATCCTTCTATATTTCACTCCTTTAAACTTCTAAACTGAAATACACATTTTCACTCACTGTGGACTCATTTTTCACTCTTGCACCTCTGTGGAAACAGCAAAACCATAAGCAGAAGTAGAGAGAACTCGAACATTTAATCTGTGCAATATGTCAGTTATAATGCCAGAAATCATAAAAAAAATAAAAGCATTAAATATATTAAATTTACAAACATAGATTTTAAGAAATATATTTAAAAAATTGATTCTACATGTACAATATTGCCCCCAGGTTTCAAAGTGCCCCCTGGTGTTATCAACAGTGAAAAACAAACTGGACCTAGTAATATTTCAAGTCCCAGAGTTTTTGTTATGTGACTGTTAGTTGCAGATTTTTTTGTTCTTTGCCAAATCTAGTTCGAGCAAACAGTTTATTGTTGAAGAATTTGAAATAAGGCATATACAATCAAAAATTATTTTGCCAAAATATCTCAACAACACAAATGCGCATTTCAAGGACAATCAATTTTCTCACAGTTCTGTCTGTTTTTACAGTTTCTTTCTCTGATATAAGGTGCCATTTTTGCAATTTCTTAAAGAGAACTGGCCTTTCAAACCTGCCGTTGGGTTTTGGGATTAAGAGGGTTATAATAAAAACCCTGTACAGATTGCTTTGTAGATGCTATCATGCTAGAATCTTGTGACTACAACTGTAACATCAGCATTTAACATTCAATAATAGCTATTATTTTCATATAGTCAAATACTATGCACTTTACATTGAGGCAGACTAAGATTTGGTTTGAATTTATGGATTTTACTATTCTGTTGTATCAGTATAGACTCTTTAGTGAACCAGTGCTGCCAAATGAAACAGTAGTTGGCAATTAAGATGATTGTGATTGTGACTGTCCTTGCCCCGTCCTCTCTGTCCTCTGCTTCACATCTGCCCTGCCTCTTGAGGTTTGACATCTATTACACTCTGTCTCCATATGTCAGTATAGCCTCCTGCACTTCACAGTCCTCTGACAGGCCACAGATTTGGCTCCTAAATACAACCTGCAGGCAGAGATCAGAGGAAAAGTGACTGAATGACAGCAGTTTGATCAAAGTCCGTGTACACAAACACATGCACGCTCTCAGGAAATCCTCATGTTTTCCCTGAGTGCTTGGAGATGCTCGGCGTCGGCTCCATTAGATGAAAGGCCCCACCAAAAAATCCTGCACATATGCCTCCTCGGCTTCCTCAGCTGTAGGTGTGATAGTGAGCAGATGATGCGGGCGAGAAAGGAAGAGAGAAGCCTTTTTATTTCGTTTCTTCCTCCTCAGTTTAGAAGAAATGTGGGCGCATGTCTCCTATTGCCCAGCATGCTTCCCTTCCTGTAGTGAGGGGGTTGTTTGTTTTTGCGGGCAGACTGCCTTATTGGGGGCAGGGGGTAGAGCAAATGGGAGGGAGGGAGGGCCTCCGTTCAAAGGGATGATTAGAAAAAGTGGAGTTGGCGTCGATGTCCTGAAAACAAATTCTTCTGAAGTCGAATGCTGACCAAAAATACACAGCCGGTGTGTTCGTGTGCCTTTGAGGAATACAGATTCAAACAGAGAAAGATGGCAAAGTGCTTTCTAACATTGTCTTCTTGTTGTCTGATGCCACCACAAATGTGAACACGTGTGCCATTCACATTTCCAGTCCTAATTAATACACAAACCAAGATGTCGGCAGTTGGTTCAGATGGGCGGAATGACGGGCGTCAGAAGTCTGTGAACGTCTCAGTCTCCTCAGATCCTCGGCCAGCCAACGTCCTGGTATGGGAGCGATCTGGTCACCATGGGGATGAGACAGACTGTATTATCTGCTCAGTGGCTGCCTGGCTCAAGAGATTGCTCGATGGAGGGACGGACAGGCAGACAGCAGGATAACACATGTCCTCCTTTGGTGTCAGAAGCAGAGTTTGCCATCTGATGCCATCGGATATGCATGTGTGACTGTGTCTGTGCTCATGAGATTTCTGTCTTATATGTGTTTCACAGCAGATTTCCTTCGCACCGATGCGATTTAATTACTAAAATATTCTAGTCTGACCGCCAAAAGCCTGTTGTTTTCACTGAAATAGTTTTTTAATGATGTTGGGACATTTTGGGGTGTGTACCTTTTAGAGCTGCACGATATTTGAAATGACGGCGTTGCAATATTTTGGGTTTTCGGATACATATTGCAATGAAAAAAAATACGCCAATTTTTACCAGATGACTTGAGTAACTTTTTTGAAAAAGAATTTGTGACTGTAAAGTGATTAGGATGATTTGTAAGCGAGCACATCTGCTTCAAAAATAAAAGATCATTTAAAAACAGCTGAAAAAAACAGTTTGGAACCTTTATCATATGGTGTAACACTGGCAAAAGCATCTGGAATAGTCTTTTGCTTTGGATGCCATTCAGTTCTGGCTTTGCACTCAGTGGTGCTGATTTAAATGGTCAAACAAACCAGTTGTGTTGCCTCGTGGTGACAACAATTGCACAACACCGCCGACAGATTACCTGTTTCTGCTCAACATCCGTCTTTCTGTAGCTGAAATAATTCCATACAACTAACTTTGCACTTCTTTTCCACCAGACATTGTTTTGCTGTTTGTGTTCTGTTAAACTTTTTCAGAATACACAGACAGAACTGTGAAAGTTTTCATTCTGTAAGTTGCCTTACTTCACATTTTTTTCTTGCGATGAGACTTCTGCACATGACATGTTGTGCAGCCCTGTGATACCTTTTGCTGTAGCAGAGGGAAGCGACTGGCATTATCAACAACTGTGGCAACACTTTCGAATCACGGGAACAAGACTAACATTGACACAGTCTCACACTGTCATTTCAAGTGTATACAGCTCATTAAGATGATTCACGCGTTCGTCTAAAAAAAGTCAACTATGAGGTATACAGAACTGTCAATAAACAAAGAGAAATGTTGCAATTATTGTTTGTTTTTTCTTAATTTAAATTCTTCTTCTCTTCCTCTCTTGCAGGTATTCCTAATAACATTGGTCCAGTTAGTAAGTAAACACTTACAAAGGAATTCTATGAATGCTTGATGCTTTGCTTTGCCTATTGTTCCACCCTTCACCGTACATCCCCAAATTTGGTGCCAAGTGTTCATTTCTGATTCCAATCTTCCTACAAAGAATCACTCAGCAATTGTCGACTAACCTGCTTTTTTTGGGAGGGGAGGGGGCACTGGGGGGTACATATAAGCAATAGCTGGAGGCTATGTTGTCATGATGTGGGCATATTAATTTACTTTATCCAAACTCAAGTGAACCAGATAACACTTGCCTGGCTCTGCATGCTGAATGTCATTTGTTTTTTTTCCTCTCTCCCATGCATTATAAATAAATGGCATCTAGACTTTATTAAAGTGCCAAGACCTCTCTGGCAGTATAATGTCACAGGAGGTCATTTTAATATAAGCCGCAAGCGCCTCAGCTGGTATTATCTTCGTCAACCAGTAGCCCCTGAGGAGGAGAGAAAAGAAGAGAGGTGCCATGTCTCAAGTTACCGCTGCCTGGAAGGCGGTGTGATGCAGGAACCATAGGACTGTATTGAACAAGTCAAAGTGCATTCACGGCCCGGCTCAATTCTTCTTAATCTTTTCTTTCATTGCCCTATTCTTAGCGAGTATCCTTTATTCTCTGGGCAGTGGATTGATTAGTAAATAGCTCCCTCTCCGCCTGATCATGATCCTACATTGACTGGCTGGTTAAAGAGGCATGCAAGTTTTTCATAAAGTAGATCAACTGATCACAAGTTAAATGATGATAAACAGCAGCAGACACTACAGTCATTTAGACACCAAACACCCATACCAGGCATGGCTATACTCATATTTTAAATTCCAATTTGGCTTAAGAAATAGTTCAGCATTTTGAGAATTAAATAAGCTGGGAGTTAGATGAGAAGATTGATACTACTCTTACATTTGTTTAGTTTTATCCAGTGCTACACAGATGACACTCAATTATATGTCCTGAAAAA